>NW_022900921.1:32855370-32923070 GCF_012274545.1 Fukomys damarensis | reverse complement strand
ATATATATATATAGCGGTACCTCAGTTCAGGAACTTAATTCTTTCCATGATTCTGGTTGCAAAGTGAATTGGTTGCAAACCAAATCAAATTAAATGGTTAGGTTGAATGTTGATCTTATAGGGCAGTTTGATTCAGTTTGTGACGAGAATCATGGAAAGAAGTAAGTTTGTGAACTGAGATACCACTGAAGAGAAAGATGTGGGGAGAGAGGGACGGGGGGAGAGAGAGAGAGGATACAGATATTTTTCAAATGGATGGAGAGCAAGAGTTGGAGGGAGGGGAAAAATGATGAAAATAGAGTTTTGCAAATGGGAGAAGACCAAGATCTGGAAGGAGCAGGGAGAAAGAGAAGGGACAAAAAGAAAAAAAGAGATGTATTATGTACATCACCAACTTCCATAATACACATAATCATTATGTACTGCAGACATACTAATTCCAAAAAGGCACAGATTTTTAAAGAACCTCTGGATGTTTCATTACTTGGAGAAACCAGGTAACATATGAAATATAGGTATGACCCAAAGCTAAAAACAGACTGTTTAAGTGTAAGTATATGGGATGGTGGATCCTCAGACACCTGCTTTGCATCATACTGCCAGACAACTAAGAGCAGACACAGGGTTTAGTCTTTGGAGAATGGACTGAAGGCCCAGGCAGAAGTACAAGAGGTTTTGGGGATCTGACAACATGGAGAATAAATAACAGCATTCCTCATTTCTTTCTTTTCCTCCCTATTCCTGACCTTAACATTAGAACTTGCTAATGTAGAGAAGGAGTATTTTTTCCCAGAGAAACTATCATCGGAGAAAGGCTAATCATGTATTAACATCAAGGATTCCCTAGCAAAAATTTCAGCTTTCACCCTTCAATACATTTCACCAGGCAATAAAACTCTTTTCATACAGAGCTTCCAATCAATGCCTACCTTTGAATAGGAAAGACCAGCACATTATCAGCACATATTTTATACCTTCTATAGATAAATTAACCGTTCCCCCAAAAGAGGGGGAAAAGAAAAAAGGGATGAAAGAGAAGTATAAAACTAATGAATCCTGAGATAATGCAGCAGGATTGGACAGGGGCATGTAAACTTTTTAAGTTACATTATGAAGGAGAAAATATTACATCCATGAAATACACTGAAGAAAAACAGTTGGATTAAAACTCAAGTCTATAGTGAAAATCTAACCATATTCAACTAGGCTATGAATCAGCAAAAATCTCCACAGAAAAAAAGGGGAATGAAAAAGAATAGAAAAGATACTATGTAGGCCAGACGTGGTGGCGCACGCCTGTAATCCCAGCACTCAGGAGGCTGAGGCAGGAGGATCGCTGTGAGTTCAAGACCAGCCTGGGCTACATAGTGAGTTCCAGGTCAGTCTCAGCTACATAGTGAGACCCTGCCTCAAAAACCAAAAAGAAAAAAAAAAACCCAACCAACCAACCAAACAAACAAACAAAAACATGTGAGAGAATCAACATAGAAGATCTAACTACAGTCTTTCCTGGAGAATACAGAAAGTGAAAGGGATGATGTGAAAATATTCTCTGACAGGAAAACTGGAGGGCAGGGCTTTCCTCTGAAGGGAAGAGTGTAAGAGAATCTGCATACAGAAGTAAAAAAAGTACTAAACCAAGAGAGATCATCGTAAAAACTTAAATGTCAGAAATGAAGAGAAGATACCAAAAAGCTTCAAAAAGAATAAAAACAAACCAAAGCTGAACATTAACAATATATACATTTTTTTCTCGTACCGGGGATTGAACTCACAACTCTGTACTTGTGAGGCAGGCATGGCACAACTGAGCTAAATCCCTGGCCAGGCCCTCTGCGACATCATTTGTTTTATCTAGGATATATAGGTGCATTGGGGTGGGGCAAGGGCAGTCTTTCTCTCCCATTTGTATAGAAGGAAAAAATTGGGAGAATCTAGGAGGAGGAAGCAAAAAGGTATAATTCGGACCTCTTCTGTGGTTGGTTTCTCACAGAGCAGGCTCTCTGTGTGGTAAGCTTACCTGGGGAACAGGGTGACTGTCCTTGGGGATGACTATCTGATCCCAGACTGCCTTTTAACTATATGTCAAGGGGTGGTGTCCACCTCTGTAACGTTTGTAATGGAGCTGAAATTTTATGTCTACCAGTGGCAGACCCAGAAATGTTAGAGGAGTATAAATGATCTCCTTTCAATCTGTAACACTGGCACGTAGTTTGGACTCAAAGCAAGCAAATCTAATAAGCAGTTCAACTAATTAAAATATAAAAGCCCAAAGGCAGCACATATCTGTATTCAGAGGAGAGAAGTGCCCAGTGGCAATGGCTTAGAAAGGAAAGGTAACTGGACTCTCCCACTCCCCACTGCTCTACAGAATTAATGTTCATCTGCATTTGAGGCAACTGGCAAGCAGGAAAATGCTCTATTCATAGCCCTGCCCTCCACCAATTAAGTCAAGGCCTCTATGGGCAGGGTGGGACCATGACCCAGAGAGTTTCAAAAACTTGCCAAGTGCTTCAAATGTGCAATCAAGTTTCAAAGTCTCTATAAGCCTTATTTCAGGAGTTTCTCATTCAGCATGTTGTACGTCTCCAGTGACAATGTATAAAGGAAATTTCAGAGGTATTGAGAATATGTAGATGAATAGGAAACAGTCAGCTTTCATGAAAGTTTAAATCTCATAAGGGAGAGCGCTGGCTGCCGGGAATACTGATACGCTGCTTGTAATAAATGTGAATATAAGATATAAAGGCATAGTGATAAAAACACACATAGCAAGATTTCAAGTAATGACATAAAGGTGTTTGTTATAACATAACCTTATGATGACTAAAGTTGTAGTTTGAAATTCAAATAAAGAGTTAAGTCCAGTAAGTTCAAATATTTTGCCAAAAACGTAAATGGATGTGCTCTAAAGTATAAATGCTACAACTGTATGTTTAAAGCCACCCTGGAAATAACTCACAGAAGGTTCCTTCAGATATGAACTGCCCCAGTTCATGCGGCTTTCTCGTAAACCCTTTTATGCATTCCTACTTTACTGCCCATCACAAGCCCATGAAACACAAACTGGCTTTAGGACATGACTTGAGGATGAGAACCAGATGTCTTTTAATATGGATAAGTTACGGAGGAAAGCAGCAAGAGAGGCAGCACAACGCTACCTCTGAAACCCATTTTTAGTTTAGGTTGATTTGATTTCATTTTATCAATTATCTAACTATTAATCCAACATGAGTTTTATTTTTCTTTCATCTTTTTATTATGCTCCTTTGACTCTGCACAATTGTATTTTTTCCTCCCTTTTGATTAAGGAAAATTAAAAGCTAACTACTTATTATTCTCCCTATGTGTGTTTGGGGGGCAATGGCTCTGCAAAATGTCTGACTTCCTTCCATGTGTTACATTGGCTATTGAGCTTCATTCTGGATACAGACCATCCTTGTGCATGTTCCGTGAGAATAAAGTTACTTTAAAATACAGTGAGTTCCTAGCTAGGTGTGGTGGCGCACGCCTGTAATCCCAGCACTCGGGAGGCTGAGGCAGAAGGATCACTGTGAGTTTGAGACCAGTGTGGGTACATAGTGAGTTCCAGGTCAGTCTCAACTACGTACTGAGACCCTGTCTCAAAAAAAGAAAACAAAACAAACAAACAAAATACAGTGAGGTCCTGACTTACAAACGAGTTCCACTCCCAGAGTGTTCTTAATTCAGATTTATTTGTGATCCAACAAAGTTCATCATACAGTACACCTGTGACTCTTATACAATACACCTGTATAAGTTTGCAATGTGAATGTTGGTAAGTTGGGGATTTACTGTACAGCTCACACTCCCTAAAGGAAAACAGGGAAATGACAAATTTTCAAACTTGAAGAATTACATTTATCATGTTGCTGTGAAATGACAAAGATATTTTGTTATCTGACTCCATTTTTTATGCATTTTCACTTATGTTAGACAAGACTTTAGCAATGACTTATCTGTCAATAATTAACAGTCTTAGATCTCAGAGCTATTTAATTATTTGACTATATTAAAAAAAAGCAAACCCTCCAAAACACAGATGGTATCATATTAACAATCCTTTGACAGGCCTGAAAAGACAGTCTCAAGCTGAAGAGACTCATCGTTGTTAGGATTCTTTTGATTATGGTGTTTAGTGAAATATACTCAGCTTCAGGAGCTGAGAGCCATGCTAATAGGTCTGGGCTTTAAAAGATGGAAAAGATCTCATGGTGTAAGAACCCATCAGGTGAGACTTCGCTAGCTTGAAAGTGCCATTTAAGCATGTTTCTCAAGCCCCACAGACCTTAAGCCCTCTTTTGAGATCTTGATATAAAATCGAGGTAGTATGATTTATCTCTATGCATGACTTATAAAACAAAAAAATATAACCATAATAATATGGAGTAAAATAGAAATAACCTATATCATGTATTTTAACAACCAGCAGCAGAAGCACTTCAGTATAATTCCGGCTATGAAAGCATGCCATTCTGGGAATTCCTATGCCAATAGCAGCAGCTGTCACAGCTCATGTTTTTCTGTGAAAAATTTCTGGACTAAAGGTAAATAAAATAAATTGCCCTCAATTTACATACTAAGAGCATTCTTTAACAATTAAATGTCTGCTACAACTGAGCAAAACCATTTTATGTTTAAAATGGATTTAGGTCTAAGCTAAAAAAATTGTAAACCAGCTTTTCATATGCAAAACATCCAGCAGATTGATCCCTGGTCAAGCAGGATGAAGAATAATTTGTTGCGTAGAAATGTCTCATGCTTAATATACAGCACCCCTGGCCCCAGCCAACCACAAGAAAAACACATCACACACTTTTAAAGTGCTTGCTGGGGTCAGTACCACCCAGTATTAGCAGCACTGAGAGCCACTGCTCTAGATGGGCTTCTAGTAATGGCCATTAGAAAATCTGGAGCGGGCATCGGGAGATCAGTGAAATTAGATAATCTTGGGATTGGGCATAAATGCCTGAGAATTACATCCTTAAACCTTTGACACTCCCTGAGCTCTTAAGGAAATACCAAATGCCGTAAGACTGTTTTCATTAGGAGAAGCTTTTCAGACCAAGTTTCTCTTCCCTCCTATTTCTTTCCTAACTTCCAAAGAGTCCTTACTTTAATTTTCAAGAGCTACCTCCCTTCAGTTCCTGCAGTGTGCAGGCTCCCATATGTGTGAGCTCCCGCAAGGGCAGGTAAACCCCATCAGAGATGAAGCCGTACTTGACTAGGCCAAAGCCTCTGTTAGTCCGTGTGCACCAGGGTCAGGGGCTTCCCAGACGGCGGAGAGAGAGGGTCCACATGGATATGGCCGACATCATTTTTAGAAACTTCCTCTACAATTTCCATGAATGGTGGATGCTAGCAGATTCGCTCTCTGCACTTTTCAGAGGCAAGCAGCAGCACGGTGGGCAGTCACTAGGTGGCAGTGCCACACCAGTTTATCCCCAGACACTCAAGGTCACTTGCACAGGGCCAGGGACTAGAGCAGACACTGTGAAACACCCTGTTCGAAAGCCCCCTCAGAGACCCCTTAATTCAGGTGGTATTTCACAAGAAAAACCGGAGTCAGGGCGGAAGCAAACAAACCCAGGAAACTCCTACACCTGGCAGCCCTGAGCTATTACCCAGAATCTGAGAGTCTGCAGTGTGTGTGTGTGGCGGGGGGTATTTGTCTGGCTGCTAAATCCACTGTAGATTCAAACTAATGTAGCTCTAAGGTGGTAGCACATCTCTACATTTTACTTACTTGAGATTCTCTAGCTCAAGACCAAACCCTATGTCCTAAATCTGTAAGAAAATTTCCATGGATATTTCAAACTAGGCCATTATGGAAATGAACAAGGATCTGAGGGTACAAAACTCACCTGAGATGGGGCAAGGAAAGAGTGATCTGGACACAGAGACACTGCCCCACGCCCTGGCTCTGTGTGACCCGGAGCAGCTCTGACCCTGGCTTTCCTCTCAGATGAGGATCCAGCCATCAGCTTCCCCAGATGGCTGGGCACAGAGATTATAATGTGCCCGCCAGATGCCATCTCATCAGTAGAGAGGCTATGTGTGCACGTCCACGTACTTCTTGATATTGTACAAATCAGTACAAAGAAAAGCCCTAACTTTGGAGAGTAACCTTCTTGCCACTCAGATGAGGTCACTGACCGGTGGCTTTTCCCAGCTTTTGCAGCTCTGGATGCTGCTCTCTTCTGTATTACCCTATGTTGGGCTATCTCTGTCAAGGAGGACATGATTGTTGCCACCAACACATAAAGTAGCATAAAGGGAACTGGAGAGAGAAAAAAGGGAAAGGAAGAGGTGTCTCAGGAGCTTCCTCAGCAGAGTAAAAGCAGTTCAAGGTGAGCGTAGATCAGCCACAAAATGAGGATAGCGAGGACTGCTCAGCAAAGGAAGTCAGGCTTCGAATCTTCCTCTGCATTCCATTCTCCTCCTCCCACCAGGACTGGATTTCTATCTGCAAGATGTCAGGGAGAGGGACAGATACAACACTGGGTCCAGAATCAATCACGGCGTTCCTGAGAAAGTTTTGATGGAGCTTCTGTTCAGGGGAATCAGTCAACTGAAAAGAATGTGCACCAGGGAGCCAAGGTGCCACAGCTGTGGTAGGCTGTCATGATGAGTTTATTTTAAATTTTTAATATTCAAAACCCAGCAAGTGGAAATTCCCACATAGTACACATGATCACAAGAAGTTTTAGCCTCCAGCCCTTCACAGTTTCAGGATATGCTCTAGGAAAGCAGAACATTCCTGAACATCACGGCTTCATTTCCTCAGACGGGTAAGACTCAGAATCAAAAACAGAGCCACCAAATTAAGAGAGCAAAGAGAGTTCTCAGGGACACTAAGCTGAAGGTGACTCAAGTGAGGCTGAAGAGAAGGATCACGAATTTCCTAGGAAGATCATTTTCAAGATTTACCAGTTAAAATGTCCCACTCTGATTCTAAAAATTATTCTTATGGTACCTACTTATTAATTGCACCTTGCTTACCGGAGCATGGGCAGCTAAAACACAGACTGCAATGCCAAACGTCATGAACTGAAGTAAAACATAGGTCTGCATTCACGAAGGAGGAGCAAGTGCAGCAGAGAATCCTCAAACTCAGCCCACAACCACTCAGAACTCCTTTACTCCCCTTTCCACAAGGCCCTCAAACATCCTTTCAGAGCTCTGCACTTCAGGAAATAGATTTTATTAAGTCCAGAAAGAAAACAAATACTTCTGTGTAAGCAACAATAAAACAAGAAAGTGATAAAGAGAAGAGAAGGAAAATTGGATAACAAAAAAGGGAGAGAGACGCTAAAAATGAGGAAAAGAAGAAACAGTGGGAATAACTGAGTACAATTTTTAGAAATAATATAAATAAGTGCCTAAAGGGAAGTAACTACATAAACCATGAAAACACAACAAGCTTCAGATCTTGTCAGGCTGATGACTACTTAAAAAGTCAGTCTCATTTTCCAGCATCATACACAAATGTTCATGTGGTGTTATAGTTTACATCTAGAAAGGCACCCAAAACCCTTGCACTCAGAAGCAGGGCTTTGGGACAGTGACTGGATCATGGGAGTGCTATATTCATCAGTGGATGAATCCTGACTGTGCTGTGAGGCAGTGAGAACTGGTTGGAGCTGGATCATTGAGGGCTTGACTTGGAAGACTGTATCACCCTCTGCTCCTCCCTTTTCTCTCTGCTTCCTGGTTGCCATGATGTGAGCAGGGCTTTTTTTTTTGTTGTTTGCTTGTTTTTGTCTTTTTGTTTTTTTTTTTCTTTTCTACCAGATTCTTCCTCTCGGCCTCCCTTGGAGCAGCCAACTATGGACTTAAACCTCCAAAATAAAAAATAACCCATAAAAATTTTTTCCTCCTTTAAATTGTGAGTGTCAGGTATTTTGTCTGAGCAAAGAGAAAGTAACTAGGACACTAGGCTTTTACTAGTTCTTACCAAAGCTACCAGCTACTCTAGAGAAAGAAACCCGAGAAAGGAAAAATTAATTCAAAATTCTTTCAATTAGCCTTCAATTTTGGATATTGTGGGGATTTAAAATGGTCAAAAATGCCCCTGGTTGAATGTTCTCACTTGCGGAAGCAAGGAGAGGAAAGTGCAGAGTTTGTGAACTGAGCCATCCGCTCAGCTCACCCGATTACACAGGTGAGATGACTCCTGATGCCACACACAGCAGGTATGTCCCCAGAGAGAATCCTGGGAATCCAACCGAGGCTTGTCGAATTGGCAAGATTAACTTTTTACAAGGAAGCTTAGGAATCGCTGCCAAGGGACACTGCAGAATGAAGCTTGGATAACCAAAGCCATCAAGTTATCGGCACACGTGCCTAGTTGGGGGGCCCCCCCTCAGGTGTGCCATAATCTTCAACACATGCAGACAGCGATGATATGAGCTTCTGAATTTCTACCCCTGTTAAACTACACAAATGTGAAACTATCAAGCCCAGATACTATTACGAAACTGACAAAACTGAGGGAGGGCACTCAAATCTTAGCTAAATCCAATCGCTGGATCAAAAAGCACTAAAGTATCTATGTGATGAACTTATATAACACAGGGTTAGTTATGCAGGTAACAGTCAAAGGGATCAACACCAGCGTTCTCTTCCATTCTCTAAATTGGGGGGAAAATTGCTAAATGCACAACTTGGTAACCACAGGGGTACTGTAAGGCGCATACAATAAGTGTTTGTATATGTTCTACATAGGTTTTCAGGAAGCTGACAGAGAGACATAAAAATTACAAGTATGAACTACACTGCAGTGTTGCCAAAAAGAACTTTCTCTAAATCTAACAAAAATGCTGAATATCTGTCCTGGCCAACATTAACCATGTGTCTACTGAACTCCTGATGTACAGCTACTACGCATAAGAAACTGATTTTAAGTTTTATTTAAGTTCGACACATTTAAAATTAAATCCAAACGGTCATATGGGGTGCTTCGCTGCCATTTTGGACAGCAAGGATGAGCAAGAAGGCAAAGGACATATCAGCCTTAACACAGCTATTATAACTTGGTTGTAAGAGCCACTCGCAATGCCCTCTCTGCCAAAGTGAAATGGGGAAAAGAAATACAATACATTCCCTGACTTCCAGGACCTTAAACTACAGAAATAGCTTGCACAAGATGCTCTGCTTTTAGTTGTTTATTTTGCTTCTTGGGTAAAGCTAAAGGAATAAAATACTTTAAAGGAATGAATTGAACTGACTCATTTTTGTATGGAGATTTACTCAAAACATGCAGTTTCCCCCTATTTCATGGGAAGAATGTACCAGGTGCTGAGGCCAGAGGGAGAGGCCTAAAGCTCTTACCCAGCAGTCCTGAAACAAAGGGAGTGAAGTGTTACTTAATCTCCACAGGTGTGCAAAACACCTTGTGGTGCCCATCAAACGCATGTTGGTCACTTCCAGGCTGTGGCTCAGGCTGGGGCTGGAGGATCCACAAATAGATTATTGCAGGGTAGATTCCTTCAAACCATCCTAAATATCAGACTTCACATTCTACTCATCTGGCATCTTATTGAAAAAATAGCAGAAGCAGGGATTCAATTCATACATTTACAGATAATTTTATGTTATTTAGTTATGGTTATACTGATAGTAAACTATAGTCCAAAAAGTCAGGGAATGAGTGTAGAGCTATTATTACTTTGCACTTTTTGATTTATGTCAAATATTTTTTAAAACAGATGTTTCCATGGTCTGAAAACCCTATTTTAAAGGACAGCATGAAGAGGAAGGCAGCTCACAATTCCTTCCTTTTGCTCTGTTTGATTTAATTAACATGGTTATTTTCCTTCCTTGTATATTTTACTTGTAAATAATATGTTTATAATGTATCTCATTGGTCGTAAAAGGAGCTAAACACTTTATAAAAGCATTGACTTGAACACTGAAAAGTGATCTCAGTAATAACTGCCATATTTTTTCTTAGTAAATGGAAATAAAGTATATGGTATTTTTTTAGTGTGTTAAACAGTTACAGTATTTGATTCTTACCTTACAAATACATTAATATAAGGGTTGTTTATTCTGCAATCATTTGACAGGTATTTTTTTAGGTTTTGTTCAGGGCATAGCTTACTTAACTAACTCATAAAGCCAAACATGAATGTGCACATGTATGTGAATACATAATGTATATTCTTACTTCATCTGGAACTGCAATCTCCTATTATATCAAATTCACAAACAATTGAAACCTGGTTTTCTGAAAATGACCACAGATGACACTGGGTAGCCTCGACACGGTGCCTTATGAACAGAATATGACACACAGATAATGAAGATCAACTCTATAGGTCACTGTGCTTGATATAATGTGGGTTCAAGGAGAAAAGTTACTTCAGAGCACTGTGTTGAGGGGGGCTAAGAAGAGCAGCAGGTTTTCTTAAGCTGTGTCTGATCTTCTGACTCTTCTGGTGAGATAAGGAGTAAAAAACAGTGCTTGCCTGGTGCACACATGGCATCTGCGAGGCTTCAGGTCAGCACAGTACCCGACAGCAGCACGGGCGCTCCTCTCACCAGCGCCTCTGCCAAACACACAGCTGTCCTCCCTTCATACAGTCCCAGCAATGCAGCTGGGAGTACCTTCAAACGCTGAGGCGCCCCTCACCAGACATGCTGGTTACCTTCAGCTATGCTCATCTTTGAATCAAGGACCCATAGCCAGGTGTGGTAGCTCACGCCTGTAATGAAGCACAGGCAGCAAGACTGGAGGTTTGAGGCCAGCCTGGGAAACTCAGCAACTTAGTGAGACCATGTCTCAAAAAGAAGAAAAATGCTGGGAATGTCGCTCAGTGCAAAGTCCTGGGTTCAGTCTTCAATACCTACGCGCCAACAAATCCAAGACATTCTGGGGCATCCACCATCTAAGACTTCCAAACTGCGTAAGTCTACGTTCTTTTTAGTGGGGCCTCTGCTTGCTTCTTTCATCTTAATCCTTGTCCTAAACGTGCACCATAAGCTCCGGATGAGCACTTTCAGTTCAGGGGGTATAGAGTCACAGCCCTCTCACATGTTATCCTTTTATTTCATTTCTTTTTAAATTTAAAAAAAAAAACAAAATTTTATAACAAAATAAGAATAACAATAGTTAATATATTTGGTATCATCTTCAAAGTAGTTACTCAGACTACAAGATATAGACAAAAAAGATTTTCCTTTACACAGAAACAGATAACAGCGTAAAACTGTGGCCCGGCTTCTAATCCTTTACCCTCTATTCTTTCAAAGTAGAACACTCTCACCCATCTTCTAACAGTGCATTAGGCTTCCTTTGCAGTCTGGCCCAGGGTGCTTAAAATTAGCCCTACTGCCTTCTACCCCTGCTTGTCCTGAGGGGTGGTCACTGTTTTGGCAAAGCTGAATGACTAGTGTTACACAGATACTCAGAAAAGAAGAAACAGAGAGAGAGAAAATCGATTCTTGGCCTTTTGGCTAAGATCAAGCGAGAGAGAAAGAAAGAGGTTGTTAGTGAAACACTCCCCTCTTCTCCGTCGTATTTTAGGGATGAGGTGATGAGGTTGGGTCCATCACAAAAAGCATTATCTGCCAGTACTCTTGCCTCTGGCCTGACTCTCTGTATTACCATCTCACTCCTACCTTCATCTTTTGAAAACATAAATTAAATATGTCACTTTGTCTCACAACCCTGGATGAGTGAGAGAAAAAGAAAAGTTCAGTTCTAGCGTAACATTCAAATCCATTAACAACCCACCTTTCCTGCCATTTCTTCTATCACCAGCCACATGTCCAACTCCGCTGGCTTCTACTGTCCTTCTGTGACAGATCCATCTTCAAACACCCTCCCCAACTGAGAAACATTCCTTTCCCCTTAGGTATAAGTCTATATGTGCTTCACAGCACTTGTGTTAAATTACACTTTTATTTTGTTATTTGTTTCTCTCTTCTGGCCACTGAGAATCTAGGGGCTAACTGCCTCTTAAATCCCGATGACTGGTTCAAAACTTGGTTCCCAGTAGGAGCCCCAAAAATGTTTCTATAGTAAATTAAATGAAGTCAAAATCCTGTAAGACTTATCAGTAAAGAAACCAGTGTTGGAAGTTAACTGCTTTAAATAGGAACATAAAAACAAGATAAATCAAAATTAACACAGTTGTATTTTTGTCATGTAGTCAAATAAAAAGAAAAATATATATCTCGGAACATTCATGCCCATGATCTTATTTATAGGATTTTTATTGTTTTAGATGTGATTTTTTATAATTTGTCAATTATTTATATGAGTTTTAACTGGAACAAATGAACAAGCTCAAACATAAAATGTTGACTGTAAACCTATCAGACTGTTCTAAAATTAACCTCTCACTCACAATGTATAGGATATTCTGTACTTTAGGCATCTGTTAATTTGTGATTCCTATGTTATTGTTTTGTTTTTATATACTTTTCAATTTGATTTTGACTGTAGAAGAAAATATTCCTTATATAACGCTAAGATAGCATAGTACCTAATGATTTTGAAGTTCGTTCCACATGTGACAAAATGCTGGAAATAGTCCATATGATCTCCACACTGAAACAGAAAAAAACTTTAAAATCACAGATGTTATTTGAATAAAGATCCCAAGTTACTATCAGGCAAGTGTGAGATGGAAGAAACAGAAATATGTCTTTAGTAATAACGATATCTACATGACTAAAGTGACACAAGGTCCTGCAGAAAGTGAAGAGAACTCAAGTGAAGCTGGAAAGTATTGTATACATCAGCTAACTTTAATGGCAATCAACAAAGTAACCCATCAAAACAAACTAGATGTACCTCTAAATTGGAGACAAAACTTTGGCAGACTAAAATACCAAACACTAAACCCAGAAACTCAGTATTATTCTTGTCACTTTCAGTTTAAAGACAGAAAATTACAAAGCACTTGTGACTAAAGCCTGCCTTTCTTTTGTGCAAGGTTCCTTTTCTGAATATTCATTTTCTAGTTCCTCAAACTTATCACTAATAAATGTCTCCTAGAAGCCATTCAGTTCAACTTTTATCATTTAATAGCTAAAGAAACTGAGGTTTAGAAATGGGAAATGATTGTCCAAGGTTACAAGGCTAATTATCTTTATCTGCCAACAGGAATTCAAACTCAAGTGTACCTAACACACATCCAGGCTTTGCCATCTTAGAAAATATGAGGCTCACCCAGCGGTATTCACCCATTTCCATATTTGCCATCCATGGATATGTTCATGTGCTTTCAGATTATTTCTACTATGAAAATTTTAAGAGCTTCTAAATTTGGTACCCTTCATTAAACTGCTTTTCTGAGAGCCCCTGAGGGCAGAAAATAATTTTAGTAAAATCCACTTATTCATAGGAAATTAAATATTTTATGCAATAGATAATTTGAGATCCTTGTGTTCTTTTTCTTTTTTAACTCTTCAATCTGATTTAGACTCAGGAAGCAAGACATTCCTTACATAATTCCAATGAAGCAGCTCCTTCAAAGTTCTTTCTTCATGAGAACAATGAACATTACATGACCAAATGCTGAAAATAACCTACAAGACTTCCACTGAAGCAGAAAAAATTCTAATCAACTGTTAGTACTGTATTAAAGACCCCACCATGTTCTCAAGGCTAAAATAAGGAATCACTCCCTTGTAGAAAACCTCCCTCAACTCTATTATGCAGGTATTCTAGACCCTGTAAATGGGATTCTGATTTACCCTCAGGCCTCCAAGCCGATTATTAACCAAACAGAATCACTGACAGCATGACCTTTCTCAGCCTTCCCCACGTCTCTCCCACCTTGTCAATGTTCCCAGTTCTTAAGGTCCTGTTCAGGGACACTTACTTCATCCTGCATGGCATCTTCTGCCCTTTTCTTGATTTGGATCCCGAACCCGCACTGTCTTTATTGTTGTGCATCTTTTCTCTCTACTTCTGGAATGAAAATCCCAGATGCAAGTCCTTGGTCCAGGTTTTCCCTAACTTGCCCCAACAGTATGTGGCAAGTTATATAACAGATTTCCTGAAAGACACTCCTCTACCCAATAGAGATGCACGGGAGCAGCTCACTGGATTACTAAAGAAACTGAGGTTCAGACTGGTGAGTGATCCAAAGCTGGATTCATATAGGTAAATTCATGATAATCTAACTCCAAGTCACCAGGTAACTGTAAACTATTTTTTGCTGCATATTATTTTTCTTCTAAAATTCACTCTGTAAATGTCTCTATCCTCCTAATGAGTGCATAAAATTCTAACACTAGCTTGTGCTCTTCCTCTGTCTCCCTCTCTCTGCCTCTCTCTTTCAATACACGCACACATATATATGTATGTGTATATATGTGTGTGCATATATCCTGCTGTAATAATGGTGCACTGACAGGATGTTTGCCTCCACATGAAGTCACTTTTTTTACTGTTTTGTTGACTGCCCGATTGCCACTTAGTGCTATTATTCTCATTCTACTAGCTTTTGTTGCTTTTTTAATTTGCAGCTATTTGAGAAATGGGATTCTGAGTTGCAGTACAATAGTGTCTAATGAAAGGTGAAAGCTCTCAAGGAGACTGCCAATTATTCTTTTCTACAAATAAAGTAAACTAGCTTTAAAAAAGATATTTTTGGCTATTCATTTATACTCTTGATTCTTTCTTAGTTGAATCTTGGATGTAAAGTGAGGTGACCCAAGGCCAAGAGTCCCTTTTACTAAGCTCCTGTGTTAAGGTACATATCTTAGTGACCTATTATAGAAGATCACCTGTGCGTAATGATATAGTAGCATGTCTGTGACAGCCTACTGAGTTAAAAAATAGAATGATGTGATCAAAATAATTATTCCACTTTTGTTTTGCAAAATGTTTTTCTATATCAACACAGTTCGGAAGGACATCAATCCTGTGTTGTCATGAAGTTTTTCCTAGGAAAATATTTGTTTTCGCCAGGAATAGGAAAAGTTAACAGAGGTTATTTTAGTTTAAATTTAGTCACCTCTGCAGTTTTGATTTCTAACTTTCTACATTGCTAGACAGCAGACAGATGACACACTAGAATACAGATGACACACTAATGTTAATTTTTTAAAATCTACTGAGATACATTTTGAAACATCCCATATGGTTAACCACTAAGAAAAGTCTACTCAGGCTAGGAAGGAAAATGTATTCATTCATTGCTGGTACAGAGTTCAAAATGTGCACACTAGGTCAAGTTTACTAAATGTATTTTTAAAGCATCTATAACCTTACTTTTTTGTTAAATGCTGAGTTGCAGTAATCTCCAATTATGATGGTGAATGTGTCCAATTTTCTCAATGTTTTAACTGTGAGGCTATATAATTACATAAACACAACTAAGTTCAGGATTATTATACCTTTCTGGTGAATTCAGCCTTTACATGATAAAATGATCTTTTATTGCTAATAAAATTTTTGTTTTAAAACTATTTTATTAAGTTTATTTATTAATACAGCAACACTAATTTTCTTTTGATTACTATTTCCTCTTTATATATATGTGTGTAAATATATACATATATATGTATATATTTCTTTTTCCACTAGTACTGTACATATTTGCAGTAAAGCTTACATTTCTTGAGGGGAGTTGGTACATGTAAATAATACATCTTTTTTTTTTTGCTACTGGGGATCGAACTTGGCTCCTTGTGCTTGCAAGGCAGGCCACAAAAACGCTGAGCTAAATCCCTGGACCCTCTTCCTCCTCTCTTGATCCCTCTATCTCTTGATCCTCTTCCTATTTGAGAAATATCTCTCCCCCTTCTTCCTTTATATATTTTTTATTTTGATCTTAACTTAATCAAAATTATTAACATCATTTATTGTGGTCACCAGTCTCTGTGGTTTATATCTATCGCAGTTCTGAAATTTCTAAGAGCTTTATTTATCATCTGCTTCCTCCCTATATTGTTCTACTCTCTTTGCTTGGATGCTATAATTCCAGTTTTATTTTATTACTTTACTACTTATCTTGACAACTTTTATTTTTTATGTTTTTAATTGAGTTTATTGGTACATTTTAGGTACATTTATTGGGATCTTGTACCTTTACATGACAGGTCTTGGTTCTCATTTTTCCCCTTGTCCCTACCCTCCCTTCACCCCCTCCTCCCCTCCCCATTTACAAACACTTCATTTCCATGGTACATACATGAGATAAATGACAATGTGAAACAGGAAGAAAAGGGCTAAAGGTGTAGGGAAAGTGGGAAGGGTAGGGGAAAGGTAATAAGGGAAAAGAAAAAAATAGGAGAAAATGAAAAAATGGAAATATCGACAACTTTTAACAAAATATATTTAGTTTAGAATTAAAATTCAATAATCTCCTCCCCTCTGAACAGTGTGGAGCCCTTAGAAGTCTTTAAATCTAATCCACCCAGACCTCACCTGTTCCTCAGCACTTTTCACTATTGTCGTTAGTGCACCATGCTCTGTGCTTGTTAGCTCACTCACTGTGCTCCTTTTCTTTCTCCTCATTCTTGCTATTGCAGATGCAAGGGATCTCTCCTGGGATCCCATTGCTCTGAAGGAAATTCTTTATCAGTGACTTTGGTGAGGACCTGTTGGTGGTAAATACCCTCACTTTTCCACTTTATTTTATTCTTGTTTTTGAATAAAACTAAATTTTATTTGCCCAAAGTAGCCACAGAATTGTACGCAGACAGCTAACTTCCTGGCAGTGTGAAGATATGCCACTCATTGCATTCCATCTCTGCACTGTTTTCATTCTGCAATATTTGGATGTCTACTTACACAGAAATAGCAGTTATGTTTCCTCTCTCCTCTATAGTTCTGTTCATGTGCCTACATAATAGATTCCTTTTTCTTTACCCTGCTTGGGATTCATTGGGCTTCCTGAATACAACATAAATATAAATTTATAAACAAAACTCCAGCCACACTCCCTTTTTGTTATTTTCTTCCTCAATCCTATATGAGGTACTTAAACCATCTCATTGGATGCACATCTTTATCTTTTTCGTATTGTCTGGAGAGAGAAAATATGCAATATTTGACAAATACTTCCGCTCATTTTTCCAGTTTACTTCTTCTCTATGAAGTAGCTATTTCTCATCTGCTACTTAATCTATCCATTGAGAATCCTCTTTAGTCCTTGTATTTTTTCCCCTATCCTCTTGAGAGCAGAATCATATTTTATGCTTTTCATTTGATCTTTCTTCGGTTTACACATGTGCCCCCTATTTTATACCTATGACATATAGAGGGGCCTGACATTCAATTTTTCTGTTTCTTAGTCCTGCTTACTTTAATGGTAACTTTAATCTTCATGACCTTCACCAGAGTCTTGGATGGATGGAGTAGGGATGTGTCTTAGGTCAAGAAAGACAACCAGCTAGACCTGAGTTAAGTGCATAACTCCAGAGAAAACTGTGTTTGGTAATGCAGAATGATCCTGGGTATTACCCACCAGGGATTTAAATACTGACTTTATCAATTTGTAGTGTGGTAAGTTCAAAGGCATTTTGGATTTGTCTTTGGTGCCATATTCTTCAGGGTAAGCCACTCTCCAACTTCTTTCTCCATCAAGAATGCACTTCCTCTAGGCTGGGAGATGGATATGTATTTGTCTCTTTGGGTGACTTCTTCTATGGTGAGATTTTTATTTTTGTTATTTGTTTTTTGTTTTTGTTTTTTGTTTTTGGTACTGGGGATGGAACTCGGGACCTTGCACTTGCAAGGCAGGGCAGAGGAAACACTGAGCTAAATCCCCAGCTGTGTGTGTGTGTGTGTGTGAGACGAGAGATTTTATATTTGGCTTACTCTTTTATTAGAGGTCTACCCTCTTAGAGAAGTGTTTTTCAAACTGCTGTCAAGTCCCATTAGTGGATCATGAAATCAAGTTAGCCCCATGATTCCCTATCTTGGTTTTACTTCAAAATCACCCAGGGATCTTTTAAAATTCAACTTCATGGCTACAGCCCAAGATCATTTACAGCAAAATCACTGAGGGTAGGATATAGGCAAGTGTATTTTTACATGTCCCCTGGTGACACCACAAATTGCCGAGACTGAGAAGCACCACTGTGACTAATATTTTATAACCAAATGGAATGTAGTACAATAGTAGAAAGAGTAATGTTAACATTGATCTTAATAAAAATCATGCATTGTTACAAAATCTGTTGTTCAGTTGTGTGTGTGACTACAATATTCCAATATACATTATATTCTTTTGTTATTTTTCCTTGGAAAAAAAGAAACTAAAAATGTTAATACTCTTAACCCTTGCATTCCTGCTGCCACAGATACACAGATATTCTTTTCCACAGAGATTTCCTTTGACATTCCCATTCAGCTATGTGTTTCCATCTTGTCCAGCAACTATAGTTATTTTATAAAAGGTTATCAAGTCATCAGGTCCACCATATTACTAAATAGAGAATTCCAGATTTCTTCATATATTTGCTTTCTTTGACTATTACATGAAAATCAGTATCATGTCTACATTAATATTACATCAAAAATGTGCTGGAATTACATTCAGTTGATATTAACATATTATACAGTGGCACCACAGAAAGTGGTTAAGTGTGTCTTTTCTAACCCAGTCACTCCAGCACCCAGGCTGTTGCATATATTTGCAGAAAGAGATTCTTTAAGATCAGAGTTTTGCAATATTGGTTTCTCAGTTCACGAAGAGTAACAGGAGTTTTTAAGACAAGGAAATGAAAGATCCAATACATAAAAGAAGAACTAAGATAATTTACTTTTCAGCAAGTGTCAAGGAAAGGTGACTGGTGGGTATAATGACAACATGGTAGGGACAAGTATGAAGCATGGAGACATTAATATTTTTCCCAATAAATTGGGACAGGAGGAGGCAACATGGAGACTGTTTGTAGTTGTTGCTGTTGTTGGCATGGCTAAATTAGTCCCTAGGAATATTAGGGCACCTTCCCAAAGATCTTCTGGATAAATATTTTTTTTTTAAGTGAGGAGTGAGATTAGGGATTCAAGCTGTTAAGCTCTTCTTCTAGCTGTCCGTAACACATCAAAGATGGAACAGAGATATTTTTTTCTATTTCTGCCATGTTCCATCTCTGGAATTCTACACTTTCTCCTATCTTAATCCTTCTAAACAGCACTGACCTGGCAAGAATTCCATCCATCCACATGGAATGATGGGAATTAGTACATAGAGCAGCTCATTCAAATAATGCTGGTACTAAGCATCTCGTGGAAAACTGTGAACCTTCTTTTACATTACTACTCTAGCACTTCTACATTTCACACTATAAATATAGTGAATATATTATATTGGAATTATTATGTCACATTCATACCACAACACTCAGATTTGGCAGATTGCTAGAAATCTTTTTTTTTTTTAATCTCCAAGGTCATAAACAGCTGCACAGCTGCTTTAGTAAAACTGAAGCTATAAAGGTAAAAGGAAAGACAGTGGGCTTTTGACTTACAAATGATGGGTTCCTGAGGGCTGGTTGCAACTCAGACTGGTGTGACGTCAACACAGCCAAGATCTGGATGCTTACCTGGGTACACCCTACAGATAACAAGAGGCAGAAGAATCTTCCATTAACCCAATTAACCCAAGTTGTTCGTATGTCAGGCCAGTCATAACTTGAGTGTCTACTGTATATTAATGGATTGACTAAGCCAAGGCATGCTTTGAGTTTTGTTTTTTATTTAATTAGCTATGCAGCTAGAACTGGGTAATAGTTCTTTGGAAGAGATAAAAGCAAGAGAAATGTGATTAGAATAAAAGAGTCATAAAAAACGTAAGACACACAGCTTAAGAAAATCAAAAATGTTACTGAGCATTTATTAAAAGTCTTCCTTTTGAAAAACTAAAAGTGTAAATAAGGTTCATACTGTAAAACTGATGATGTGAAGTCAGAAGAAAAGCACTAAAGGTGTAGGGGAAGTGGGAAGGTTAGAGGAAAGGAAAGGGAAAAGAAAAAATCTGAGAAAAGGAAAAAAATGTATATAAAGTCTTTGTAAATAGGGAAGGGGGGAGGGGGTGAAGGGAGGGCAGGGGTATGAGGAAAAAATGAGAACCAAGATCTGTTGTGTAAAGGTACAAGATCCCAATGATGAATGTAACTGTACTGCATACCTAAAAAGTACCAATACACTTAATGAAAAAAAAATCTTTCTGTCATTAGATAAGACCTGAGGAGATTCCCTAGGACTTTAACTCAGCCTAGGTAGGTTCTTGATGTTTTAGCACAGAAAAAAAATTTTAGGATGATCAGTGAGAGGAAGGCATAGGCAGATTTATTAGAGTTAAGGGGTAAAAGAAAATAGGGAATGGACTCCAGGTTAGGAAGCTGAGGGTAGACACAGCTCTGATAGAAAGAATCATGCTTGTTATCAAGGGAAGCAGGCTGTATTTTACAGAGAGGCTGACAGGGGCTAGGGTTTGGTTGATCACTTTGTCACTTCTGTTTGGCAAGGTGGTTTTGAGGACAACCTTAGTGCTTAAGGCAAAATTTGGTCTCTAAGAGGTAGTGATTTTTTTTGCTTGGGGCAGGTCTCAGGTTTTGTAGAGGCTCTGCTGGAATACAAATTGACCTCAGCTTTAGGCAATGACTGGAGACTCCTGGGCACTCACTGGTAATTAAATATCCCTGCAGATCTCTCGCCCTCAAGTCTCAAAGGGGGATGAGGAAGGTTAAGTAATTTTAGGGTTAATCAATGTTCTATTGCCAGCTTTTAGGAAGATACTAGCTAAGTGATTAACACATCTATATGCAGAGGTGATTAAGGATCGGACCCAAAATTTAATAAAGGAGACAGCTACAAAATGAAGGTTAAGCTTTCTTCTGCTTAGTTATGTATTGGGCATCTCCTCAAATGTAGGCTCACTATGTTTTTCAAAAGCAGCTTTTACGTCTCTGACCTAAAACAAAAATCACGTTTCTAACAAGCAACAGGTTAAGAGCCCAGGAGTTAGTTTGTCCTCTGTCTGTAAGATAGTTCTGTCATTATCACTCAAACATCACCCAGACATACAGTCATATGATAGTTTCTTCATGGTCTCTGCAACAGACTCACCATGTGTCACCTTCCCAGTAGGATGGAGGTCCTCCTACACCAGGGAGTCTTACAAAAATAGCAGAGTTCTTTAATTTCAAACTCTATTATAGGACCACATGTTGCTAGAAAAATCTTCAAATTCGCTGGAATTGATGTGAATGGAATATGTAGCACTTTTGGCGCTTCGTTTTCTACCTTTAGGTCTATCTTTAATCTGAAAGGTTTGGGTTTTTTTTTGTTTTGTTTTGTTTTTGTTTTTGTTTTTTTTGGTACCGGGGATCGAACTCGGGTCCTTGCGCTTGCGAGGCAGGCCACCGAACCGCTGAGCTGAATCCCCAGCCCAAGGTTTGATATTTTGAAGAAGTAAACACATATTGTAGAACATTGTTAATTTAACTGTAGCTCCTATGGCTTTACCGCAAAAAGCAACTACATTAAATTAGCTTTCCCTCTACTGTATTAGAACAAGTACAATATTATCTCAATTATAATTTCTAAAATTTCACTAAATAACACTTAAATTCATCCATACCACGTCGTACCCTCCCTCTCTTTCTTCATACATTCTTCAGTTTTTCCCTAACACACACTGTTTTCAATTCCTAGACTCATTCCATTGCTCTGGGAAGAAGTCCATGTAATTTTGCATAACAAATTTACTATGCTTTAAATGCTCTCGGGTGATTCTCACAGACTCTATCTATATCCAGTTCTATTGTTTTGAGGCCAAACTTTCTTCTTGATAGATTTCCTTGAATAAAAAAGACTTAAAGCTCAACTTTTCTTAAACGCATGTATGGAAACACACTTTTTATAGACAATAATGGAACCAACCAATCAGCAACCAAAAATCCAAAGTTGCACTAATATAACCACTAGCTGAAAGTGATTAGTTAAATAAAATGAAAAACTGGATTTTTTAATACTTCTAGCCACATTTAAAAAACTCATGGGCCAGGGATTTAGCTCAGTGGTTTCACTGCCTACCTTGCCAGCATAAGGTCCCGAGTACGATTCCCGCTACAATTAAAAAAAAAAAAATCAGTAATCACATATGGCTAGTGGCAATTGCTACACAGCCTGGAGGAAAACTACTACTACTGCAGAAAATTCTATCAAACAGGACTCTTTTAAGTATCTGTTGATGTGGAGAGAAAATGTTGGATGCTGAAAGCTATTGATTATTTCCATGCTCCCTGCCTATATCTAAAGGAAGAATCTACAGACAGGTGTTTCATTAAATATAAACATTAGATACAGTATAATATATGGAGAAACAAAGTATCATGTGAATGAAAAATAACCCTCTAGGCCATGTATGGCCAAGCAGAGTTTCACAATAAATAGCAAGGCCAGAGATAGGACTTTAAATTTCAATGCCGACTTCATGGGGTTGATTTTCTAAGGCTTTAGCCACCTAATTAATTGTATTACATACAAGTAAAGCCAAGGTTGTTCAAATTTAGGCATTCTCTGTTGTTCTAGTGTTATAGCTGCTAAATGGTTCCATAAGAGGAAAGAAGGAAATCACTTGGACAGTTTTTAAATCAGGTACAATGCTGCCCCAAATAGTGCATTATCAACTATCTCCAGTATGATTTAAAAAAACAAACTGTTCTTAAATCTACGACAGCAACGAAACCTCTAAAACCTAAAAAAGGCTATAAAAATGAATGTAAAGTATTATAATCACTTTGATAATGACAACCTAAAGCTGAAAGAACCTTTCTAAAAACAAATGTTTTAGTTTCAGTGAGGGGATGAGGAGCTGCAGGCTGTCATTTCATACTGTATAACAATGAGTTGACTTTGGCTGCTCCGTTAACATGGTAAGACTGAAATGAAGCTTTGTGCAGCAAGAGCAGCTGATTGAAACAAACAAGATATACTGCAAACCAGTTCCAGGTTTTCAGAGATAAGAACCATACCTGTGGGAAACAGGGACAAGCCAAATCTAAGGCAATCCTTGCAAAGAAGTTTACTAAGCAAAATAAAACACTCAATGTAAATGCTCATTAACTTGTGTAGCTGATGAGTTGTGCCATCTTGAAGATACTTCAAAATAAAGATCATTTTTTTTTGCAGAGAGAATGACTAAACTTTGCCATTGTCTTCATTTTAAAATTCAAAGACCTTAAATGACTATTTATTAATTCACATGTTGCTGATAATATGTAATGGAAGGCTTACGCAGGGTTCTAAAAAGCATAACAAAATAAGTAAAATAATAAGGATCTAAAATAACATGTGTTTCTAGGGTTGAAAAGAGATAAAGCAGAGAATTCTATTGTGCTTATACATGGACTTTTGATCAAAGTAGATTTTCTTTTACTTGCAAAAAGAAAAAATAAATTGTCAAGAGTTAGACATATAGCCACCTCAGAATATACTGTGTAGTAGTTAAAAACTATGTTTCTAGGCTTCAAGATTCTGGTCCAATATGTAAGTTGTTTGGAAGTTGTTGCTGCTATCTACACAATAGGACAAAAAAAAATGCAAAGCTAAAAATCAACAGTCTAGATCCGTTGGAGAACTGAGATCACAAGACAAATCACTATTCCCAAAACTAGAGACAGGTAGATACCGAAAACAAGAGCTAACCTGGAGCAAAACCACACAGAAACCAACTCCACAGCCAGCCTAAGTAATAACACAGTTAATTAGCTGCTGGAGCCTAGGCATAAATCAGCTTGAGAGAGGAAAACTTCTGGAGGCTTCAGCCTGGGGTGGGGGCTAGCATCCTTATTTTCCTAATTTTACTCTCTGAAACCCTATCAGGATCTTAGACTGAAACCATAAAAATTCTTCTGCTGAAACCAGGAAAAGAAGACAAAAGAAACCATTTTACAGTAAACTCAGAACATTTTGTTCTCTGTGACAAAAGCTTGCCCTCATAGGAAACTATTTTACCAGAGCCTAACCTCCTTGGGTTTCACCAAAATTTAACCAGAATTCCCATACACCCCTGGCTGGCCAGAAGAGGAAGAAAAGCACCCAAGGCTGCCATCTTTCTAGTTTTATCTAAAGGCAGGGAAAGTTCACTGAGAAGCACATATGAAGGTCACAGCTTAGGGACCTGAACTTTCTGAAGACTGAGAACTAATCCTCACAGGACTATAGAAGGCTTCCCCTGCTCCCATGCCTAACACTGTATAGAGAACTCCTGTACAATACCAGCACGTGACAACATACCAGCAGTTGAGAAGAAAAGCTGCAATTCTGTATCCAGCAAAAAATCTTCCTTCAAAAGTAAAGAAGAAATTTAAAAATACTTAATCAAATAAACAAAAACAGAAGGATTTGTTGTCAGAAAGAATGCCTCCCAAGACACATTAAAAAGAATTCTTTCAAGAGAAAATAAAGCTTTAAGTCAGAAGCTTCAATCCACATAAAGAGGAAAAGCATTAGACAAGAATAAGAAAAAAATTTTTTTTTAAGATTTAGTTTTCTTACTCTTAATAGATCTAATAGATTAAAATATGCGTGACAATAATAGTAATACTGTAGTTTGGGTTTATGATCATGGATAAGCCAAATAAATGATATAAATGATGAAAGTGAAGAGTTTGGAACTTTTATTTTCAAATAACATTATACTGTATTACTAGGTAGTACAAACACCTTAAAACTGTGTCACAAGCTGGGTGCGATGGCACAAGCCTATAATCCCAGAATTTGGGAGGCTGAGTCAGGAGGAAGAGTGCCAGAAGATCCAGGCCAACCTGGGCTACATAGTGAGTTCAAGGCCAGCCTGAAGTAAATAAAATAAGCAAGGCAATTAAAGAATTAAATGGCAATGGTCTAAATATACCAATTAGAGATTGTTAGGATCAAAGCAACCAAGATCTAATTATATGCTGTCCACAGAAACCTACCTCAAAAATAAAAATATATAGAGATTAAAAGTAATATAGAAAAATATACCATGGCAACACTAAACAAAAGAAGTATTAATTTCTGACAGAGGCAGACCTGAGAACAAAGAAATGTATCAGGTATAAAAAAGAGTAATACATATTGACAAAATGTCAATATTCAAAAAAGACATGAAACCTTAATGTGGATGGGTATAACAACAGAGCATTAAAATACGTGAGGCAAAAATGGAGGCAACTACAAGAAGAAATGGACAAATACACCGTGACGGTTGGCAACTCCACACCTCTCAATCAGTAACTGGCAGGTCCAGCAGGCAGCAAAATCTGTAAGGATACAGTTGTACAGAACATCACTGTCAATTAGCTGGATCTAACTGAATGTATGTTGTACTTTACACAACAGGATATACTGTCTTCAGAAGCTCACACAAAACACTCATCAAGGTGGCACATTCTAGACCACAAAACAAATCTTTACAAATTTAAATGAAAAGAAAGCATTACAATATGTGCTCTCAGATAACAATGGAATCAAATTTGAAATTAAATGCATAAAACAGCCACAAAATCCAAATCCTGAAAATTAAACAACAAATGTCATAATAGCATTGTGGGTCACAGAACAAACAACAAGATGAATTTTAAAACATTTGAAACTAAATGAAAATAATATACAACTTCTCAATCATGTGAAAGCATAGTTTAGAGGAAAAATCTCTAGCATGGAATGCATGTATTAAAAAAGAACAACCTACTGAAACCAATTACCTAAGGTTCCATCTTAAGAAATTATATAAAAAAAGAGAAAGATAAATCCAAAGTAAGAAGAAAGAAGGAAAATATAATAAGTTTAAAAAAACAGAGTAAAAGTGAGGTTGAAAACAAACAAACAAACAAAAAAATCAAAAGAGAACACAAAAACCCCAAACTAGCTCAAAATCAATAAAACTGATAAAATCTTATGTCAGGCAAATGAAAGGAAAATAGAAAAGAGAAAATTTTCTTAGGAAAAAGGTAAAGATATCCAATCATATTACTCTTATTAAATATAATTCATGGGGGCTGGGGATTTAACTCAGTGGCTCTGTCCTGAGTTCAATCCCCTGTACCAAAAACAAAACAAAACAAAAATAAATAAATAAATAAAATTCATGAAATTTTAACTGACCAATTAGGCCAAAAAAAAAAAAAATTAAGGAAATGACCAGGAAAAAAAGTTACATTAGTTTGCAAATGCTATTCTTCTATAGTTAGAAGATCCTAAACATTCTACCAAAATTTGTTTAGAGCTGATAAATGAATTCAGCAATATATCAGCATACAAAATCAATATTAAAAAGCAACAGTTTTATTATACATCAACCATGGACTAGCTGAGAAAGAGATCAGGAAAACAATTCCATCCTCAATAGCTTCAAAGAAAATAAAGTACCTAGGGACCAACCTAACCCAGGAGATGAAAGACCTTTACAATGAAAATTTCAGAACACTGAATAAAGAAGTTAAAGATGGAAACATCTTTATACACTTAGAAGTTGAAAAGACTTCCCATGTTCATGGATTGGCAAAATTAGTATTGTCAGATGACCACACCATGAAAACAATTTATAGATTCAAAATGATCCCCATTAACATGACAATGACATTCTTCCTGAATTAGAAAAGCAATTCTAAAATTCACAGGGAAACACAAAAGGCCCAGAAGAGTCAAAGCAATCCTTTGCAACGGGAGCAAGCCTCGAAGAATCACAATACCAGATGTCAAATTACACTACAAACCCACAGTAACATAAGCAATATGTTATTGGCATAAAAAAAAAAGACACACTGACCAATGGAATAGAATGGAGAATGCAGAAACAACTGCACTCAACTACAGCTATTTGATTCTGCACAAAAGAGCCAAAAATACACATTGGAGAAAGACAGCTTCTTTAATGAATGGCACTAGGATGACTATCCAGTCTTAAATATCCATTTACATGGAGAAGATTGAAATGAAATCCTTCTTTCTTACCCTGTATAAAATGAATTCAGTTGGGCGTGGTGGCGCATGCCTGTAATTCCAGCACTTGGGAGGCTGAGGCAGGAGGATCACTGTGAGTTTGAGACCAGCCTGGGCTACACAGCAAGTTCAAGACCAGCCTGGACTACACAGAGACCCAGTCTTTTTAAAAAAATTGACTAGTAGTAAGAAAACTGGAATAAATATTTCTGGCACATTCTTTAAAATTGAAAATAAAACCAGGTATTGTGGCACATGCCTGTAATCCCAGCACTCGGTCAGCTGAGGCAGGAGGATTGGTGTGAGTTGGAGACCAGCCTGGGCTACATAGTGAGTTCCAAGTCAGTCTCAACTACATAGTGAGACCCTATCTCAAAAAAAAAAAAAAAATCAAAATGGATTAAAGACCAAGAAACAAGACCCAAAACTATGAAACTGTTAAGAGAGCACAGGGAAGATACTTGAAGCCACAGGTATAGGCAGACTTCTTAAATAGGATGCCACTAGCATCCTATAGCAAGAGGCAACAAATGGGACAACAGAAAATTAAAATTAAAAAGTTTTGCACAGCAAGGAAAACTAACAGAGTAAAGAGACAACCTATAGAATGGAAGGAAATCTTTACTGGCCATGCTTCCAACACAGCATTAATGTCTAGAATATATAAAGAATTAAAAACTCACCAAAAAAAATCAAATAACCCAATCAATAAATTGGAAAATGAATTGTAGAGGCAGTCCTCAAAAGAAGCACAAATGGCCAATAAGCATATGAAAAAATGTTCAATATCTTTAACCATTTGGTTAATTGCAAATTAAAACCACTGGGATCCCAGTCAAGAAGGCTGTCAAGAATATAAAAAATGGTAAAGGGTTCTGGCAAAGATCCTGGGGAATAGGAACCCTTCTACACTGCTGTTGGGAATGTAAATTAATACTGCTCCTGTGGAAATCAATATGGAGGTTCCTCTAAAAAGTAAAAGTAGAGCCACCATTTGACACAGGTACACCACTCCTTGATAGACACCTACTCCGAGCAATAAAGTCTGCACAGAATACAGATACACACATATTCATGTTTACTGTGGCATACTTCACAATAGCTAAGATATGAAACTAGCCTAGGTGTCCATCAACGGATTAAAGGATAAGTAAAATGTAAAAATACACAAGTATTTTTCAGCCATGTGAAAAACAAATTTCTGTCATTTGCAGGAAAATGGATAGATCTGGAGAAGACCATCATGTTTAGTAAAATAGGCTTGACTCAGAAAGGCAAATACTATATGTTCTCCCTAATGGGTAGAACTTAAAATAATGACAGGATAATAGAAAGGAGACTTATGAGATAAGATGAAAGGAATAAGAAAAGGGGAGTCATGTGAGGGTGAGCAATAGGGAAGACGAGTATGACCAAATATAAAAACTGAAACCCAAAGAGGAAAAATGTGAAACTAGTGTCAGGGGGTGATGGTTGGCTGATTGCGTCAACTTGAGAAAGAGAAGCTCAACTTAGTTGGCTCAGCAATTCCACATCCTAGGATGTGGAAAACCCACCCTAGTTTATCTTGTTCCAGGATGGTACAAAGGGTACATGAAGAAGGATGGATCTACTTCTATTTCTTTGGAGAGCTCCAGTCTTCACCTTCACTGTCATCTTCTGGTTTCCAGCTCAGACTCTTCAGCTCCCAGCTTTGCAGACCCATTGGCCCCCTGATGCAGTGAGCTCCAGAGATTCGACTGTATCCTTTGGATCACCAATGCACAGACAGACTCTGCACTCTTCCATATCTGACTCTGTGGGTGGCCACTGTAAGCCAATCTTGTAAATTTGTAGATATGCTTATCTTGTATTATATGTTTCTTTAGTAAACACTGACTGATATGGGGAGGAAGTGCAAGGAGGATGATAGGAAGGTGAAAATGATCAAAATATATGTATAAATCTGCCAAAATGAAACCCATAAATCTGTACAATCAATAAAAAAGTGAGAAACGTATAATCATTAAAAATAAAGGATCCACAATTACTGATCCCATAGACATCACAGAGAATAAAGGAAAATTATGAGCAATTCTATGCCCATAAATGTGGACAACCTAGATGAAAGGACCATTCCTTGAAAGATACAATACACCAAAAATCACGAAAGAAAAAAAAAAAGAGACAATCTGAATAGACTTTTATCATTTAAAGAAATTCAACAACCCAAACCATTCTAAAACAGAAAGCACCAAGTTTCAAACAGGTTCACTGAGGAATTGTCCCAAAAATTTTTAATAAGAAATTATACCAATTCTCTATAGTGTCTTCTTGTAACAGAAGTGGAGGAAATTCATTAACTGAGGCCAGGCTTTACTCTAACACCAAAACCAAAGACATTAGAAGAGAGTAAAAGTATGGATCACTATCTTCCAAGAATATGCTTGGAAAAATCTCCCAGAAATATTGGCAAATTGAATTTAATGATGTATAAAAGAATTTTAATCCATGACTAAATGTGGTTAATTCTGAGTATACAAGGCTGGTTTGACACTTGAAAATCAATTAATGTATTACATCATATCATCAGGTTTAGAAAAAAAAATCATATGATGGTATTAACAGATTCAGAAGTGGTGTTTTACAAAATCTTCATGGTAAAGATTCTCAATAAATGAGGAACCGAGGAAGATTCCTTTAACCTAGTAAAGAATATGCCCCCCCACAAAAAAAAAACCCTACAACTAATATCACACCTAACATTACACTTAAGAAATCAAGGGTTTTCCTGATTTGATGAGAAACAAGGCAAAGATGTTCCCCCTTACCACTTCTTTTCAGCCTTGTACTAAAGTAGAGATTACGCAATAAGGCAAGACAAATAAATAAATAAGTAGGAAGCAAGTGGTAAAGTTTTGTTTATAGTTGGCATAATTTTCTATATAGAAAATTCAGCCCCCCAATGGACAAGGAACATTGGAACCAATACATTATAATAAAAAGCTACAAAACACTGAATTAATAAAAGTGAATTAATTAGTTTGACACACATCTGCAGTAAACAAGCAGAATTTGAAATTAAAAATACAACTCAAGTTACATTAGCATCAAATAAATGAAATACATAAAACTCTAACAAAATACACAGAAGATATGTGAGAAAACTATACAAATCTGTTGAAAGAAACTGGGCTCTAGTCATTTGTAATCCATCAGCTCAGCATACAGCGTCACCCTCACATTGGCTGATTTCACTGTAACTCCACCCAGCCTTATTTCATTTATTTCCCTTCCCCTTTTTTCTCCCCCACAACATTAGCACCTCTCTTGCACCCATATGTCAAATATTTGTGTTGTCAACTGGAAAATATTTCAAAGAAAATGATAATATTCTTAAAACATCTGGTGAGCAAAAAGGTGAGAATATGATAAGCTAGAGGTCAGGAGTGTTCCAGGCCAAATTTGCTCTTGGAAGAACTATCGTACAAGGAGAGAAGGAAACAAGTAAGGGAATCTTGATCCAAATATATAGAAGGCACACAATGTTCATGAATAAAAACACTTCATATTATTAAGAAGTCAATACTACCCAAAGTGACCTACACACTCAATACAATGCCTAGCAGAATCCCAGATGTTTTCTGCAGAAAAAAGCTGATACTAAAATTCATATTGGAACTGCAAGGGGCCCAGAATAGACAAAGCAGTCTTGAATAAAAGGAATAAAGTTGTGAACTCATACTTCTCTATTTCAAAACTTACCACAAAGCAACACTAATTAAGACAAAGAGGTATACTACTGGCAGAAGAACAGAGAGCAATGGAACAGGTCTGAAAGTACAGTAATAAGCCCACAGTTCTATAATTGACCATTTTTTTATGTGTGCCAAAACCATTCCTTCAATGGAAAAAAAAAAGTCCTTTAACAAATTGTATTGAGAAAAATGAACAACTATGAATGAATTTGGCTTCTTATACCCTATAAGAAAATTAATTCATAATAAAAGACCTAAATAGAAGACAACATAGCACTAAGAAGACATGGGGTAAATCTATATGCACTTGAATTCAGCAATGCATTTTTGATATAACAACAAAAGCATGGGCAATAACAAAAAATACACAAATTGGACTTCATTAAAATTAAAAATATCCACACACCAAAGTACACTAGCAAGAAAAAAGACAATCCACAGAACGGAAGAAAATACTTACCAATCACATTCAACAGTGAAAAAATAACCCCATTAAAATCTGGACAAAAGACTTAAGTAGATATGTCACCAAATCTATAGAGGTAGCCAATAAACACATGAAAAAATAGGTATCACTGGCCTGTAGGGAAATACAAATAAACACAATGGTGTGATATCATTTCACACAAACTAAAATGTCACAATTAAAAAGTCAGGTAATAACAAGCATTAGGAAGGTTGTAGAGAAACTGAAACACTCACATAACTTTTGCAGCAATTTAAAAGGTGCAGCCACTTTGGAAATATGTTTGGCAATTTCTCAAATGATTAAATGTCATGTTAACATATGACCTAGCAACTCCACTTCTAAGAATAAAGCCAAAAGAACTGAAAACATAGGTCTGACAAAACTTGTGAATGAACATTTATAGAAGTAGTATTTATAATAGCCAAAACGTACAAACATCTCAAATGTCATTGACAAATGGATAAATGAAAGAAGGTATGTCATACAATGGAATATTATTCAGCTATAAAGAATAATGAAATACTGATAAATGCTACCACATGGATAAGCCTTCAACATATTTATATGATAAATCCAGATTGGAACATCTACAGGGTTAGAAATCAGCTTAGTGGTTGTTAGGTCTTGAGAAGAATGGGGATTTGTAGGTGATAGCTAGTGGGCACAGGGTTTCCATAGTAATGAAAATACTCTAAAATGACTAGTGATTATTGACATACATCTGCATTCTCTGAACTTACTAAATCACATTGAACTGTACACACTTTAAATCGGTGAACTGAATGGTATGTGAATTTCCTAACAATAAAGCTGTTAGTAAGCTGAAGAATATTAGGGCTGGGGATGTAGCTCAGTGGTAGAGTGCTTTCCTACCATGCGCAAGGCCCTGGATTTAATTCCCAATACTACAAAATAAAAACAGTATCAATGAACGGAATGCATACAGCTCAACAAATGTAAAATATAGAGAGTAAAATGAGCAGAATTCATTCATTAAATGTTTTAGAGTGTCTACTAGCACCAAGCAGGACTGTAGATGCTGGGGATATGGCAGTAACTGGTAGAAGTCAAGTCCTCGCCCTTGTGGAGTTTGAATACTGGTGGGAGAGATAAATCATAACAACACATTTGATATATTAGACAGCATTTCTAAAAATATATTTATATCACACAAAGCCATAGAGAGCAGAATAGCAGTGACTCGGTATACCGATTTGGAAATCAGACAGCTGAGTTCAAATTCTGGCTTCACTATCTCATAGTTGTGTGATGTTCATGAGTTATTTAGCCTCTTAGGAGTTCAGGATTTTAATCTGAAAATAAGGATAAAAACACAGCAATTCGAGAAGGTCATTACAAAGTTAATGAATAAACATTTGTAAAGCACTTAGAATAATGCCTTGCACTCATAGGAAATATCAGGTTAGGTACTAGGAAGGAAAATAGTGTAGAGTATAACAGGACAACCACTGAAGCCTCTGGACAGAGGAGTAATTTAAATAGCGTTATCAGAACCTCTCTCTGGGCTGGGGATTTGGCTCAGTGGTTCTGCCACCTGCCTCACCAGTGCAAGGACCAGACTTCAATTCCCTGGAACCAAAAAAAAAAAAAACAAAAAAACAAAAAACCTCTCTCTCTCTGAAGAGGGGGCATCTGACCCAGGAGCTAAGGGATGGAAGGAAAGGTCTGTGCAAAACAGGGGCAGGTATTACCCTACATCGAGGGTACTGCAGACACCTTCGATCCAGGACAGTCTTGATTGAGCATGAAGAAGGGAATGTCAGTGTGGAGAACAAGCCAGAAGGCAGATCAGTTAATGGGAAGTCACAGGAGAGTTACAATCAGGAAAGTTATACTGTCCTGTTTACACCATAAATACCTCTGGCTGTTGGCTAGGTAGGAGACCGTAAGATCACAGAGGACCCAGGTAAAACACAATCACAGGAGTACTTCTTTACAACTTATTCCCCTCTAAGGGTGAGAAATGGTGGCAATGTGGACAACAGTGGCAGCCAAGGAGCTACCTGAAGTGGTTGGATTCAAGATTTATTTTTGTAGAGGAAGCCAACAGGATGTTCAGTGCATAACAAGTAATGCCCTGTCAGCATATCTGCGTTGTTCTTCCAGCTGTGACCTGGAGTTTGGATGTATCGGAGTAGGTGGACAGTCTGATTTAACCAATGTGGGCTATCACTAGGTAGGTATGATGGACAGAGTGGGTGCAAACTTGTTGAGGATGTGTGAAAGGAAAAAACTGTCACCATGGACCATGGAAGCTAAGCTTGGAAGGTCAAGAGATCGAAGCTTCCCACTGGGGCGGACAGTTTGAAAAATAATAGCAGGTGATCAGAAATTAGGATGCCTGAGATGGAGATTTTGATAGTGTTATTACTCCAAATGTGATCCTTGGACAAGCGGCATTGGTATTGTCTGAGAGGCTGTAAGAATTATAGAGCCACAGCCTCATACCAGATGTGCTGACTCAAAATTGCATTTAGCAAGCACCCATTGATCTCTCTACACAGCAAACATGGGAAGCACAGGCCAGAATGGTACCAGAGGGGCTGATGTCTAAGGTGGAGTTCAGGACAAGTAGTGGCGGTGCTGTCTGTGTGGATGTACTGAAAGCATCTCCCAGGATGAGTGCAGTGGTGGTGGAAAGACAGTCAGCAAATGTGTGTCAGGCAGGGCGGCTGACAAAAAAAGCAGAGAACTGCAACAATGAGAGAAATCTGAAATGCTGCAAATGGGATGGGTTTTTTTTTGGGGGGGTTGGTTTTTTGAATCATGGTCTCACTATGTAGTTGAGACTGACCTGGAACTCACTATGTAGCCCAGGCTGGTCTCAAACTCACAGCGATCCTCCTACCTCAGGCTCCCAAGTGCTGGGATTACAGGCCTGTGCCACCACGCCCCGCTGGACTGGGTCTTTTGAGGAGTAGGGAATGAGGACCATGGGTCTGGACGCAGAAACAAGGAATAAGAAGGACAGCAGCAGCCTCACCTGCTGGGAGGAGTTAACAGGCGCATGGGTGAAAAGAGCCGCTACCTGAGAAAGCTTCTGGAAAAGCAGTGTCCTCAGAGGCAGCCCGTGTGCGTTACAGAATGTAACCCTAACGTACCAGCTGACTCGCAGCTGTCAAGGTGCCAAAAACATCAGAGGGGGCAGGTTTTGTTTCTTTGGGTTCTTTTGACAGTTCAAACATACTTCACAAACACCTGAATTGCTAAGCATAAAGGGCTTTAAAAGCATGCAAAATTTACTTATTTCTTATGGATATGAGATAGCAAAGTATGCATATGATTTCAAACACACTGATAAAAGTCTTTTTAACTTGTTAAAGATGGCATGACTATATTTTAATAAACTGTTATAAAGCATTGTTAAAAATATTAACTTATTGAATCATCATGATACCTGTACGAGGCAGCAGCTACTGTTTTACTCCCACTTTACAGATGAGTAAATAGAAGCACAAACAACTCTGGGTAAATTCCACAAGATCCTCCAGCTGGTGGACCGCACAGCTGGGATCCAAAGCTAAGTTGTTGCTCCAGGATGAGATCTATGCACTTCCCTGGCTGCCTTTCTTCTATTCAACATAGAGAAGATGCTTAAGAAAAAAAATGTATTACCTGGGTACTCATGGGTATCATAAACTGTAAGAAATTCTGTTTATTTTCAAGGTAAAATTATCTGAACTGCAACCCAGGCAGAGAGGAATCAATCTGATTTTTTAAAAAAGCCCTGGAGAAGACCATGCCATTATTTGTCTTGACAACTGACTGCAGTGTGGGGTGTCTCCAGCTGCCAAGGTCCTCTTTGTCATATATGTCCTGAAACTTTGTCCTTTTGCAGTGCTCTGAAGACAGGCTCACGGGCTCTAAAATTTTAAATCCATCCCATTTCAGGGCCCTTCTTTTCCTTTTTTTTTTTTTTAATTTTCTGAATGTTTTGTGTTGTGTTCTTTCACTACTTTAATTTTTTTTTAAATTTTTTTTTTTTTTTTTTTTTTTTTTTTTTTTTTTGGTAGTAGGGATTGAATGCAGCACCTTAGCCCTGAGTTACATCTCCAGTCTTTTAAAAAACTATTTATTTTGAGACTAGGTCTTACTATGTCACTAAATTATTCAAGCTAGATTTGAACTTAGAACTTATAATATCCCTGACTCAGCCTAGCCAAGTGCTGAGATCAGAGGTGAGCACTGACATGTCTGGTTTCCTAATCTTTGCTTTACTTGGAAGACTGGTTGTCAGGATCATCAAAAGGCATCTTTTGGTGACTTGAATGGAAAATTCAGGTAAACCACTGAGGGTGAGTGATGAGTAGATGTGCTGTTCCAGGGTCTTCATCTCAGGAAACAGAATCCAAAACTTCTGGCTAAATATTCTAGGAGGACCTGCGACTACTATACTGTCCTCACAAATAACCTCCACCACTGCAGTTAACTATCACAGACAAGATCCTGTGCAGGGATCACAGTAACTCAAGGATAAGAATTCAGTGGCTTCTACTCTTGAGGACACCAAGTGTCTCAGGTGTTGAGAACTAATGAGCTTCCAGAGGAGAGCAAAAATGTGATGACCTGTCCTTGTGGAGTTAGTCTATGCCTATGCTAGAAATCATAGGACAAAAGGGAGTACACAGAACTTAAGTCTATAGTGGAGTATGTCTCAGAATTCCTGAAATTCCTCAAAACATTTTTAAATCCGCCTTGGCTATTGTAGAAAGAAGTAAAATAAATCTCACATATGCAACATTACAGGATACACATCTACACAACATGGCCTGCTTAGAAATGAGTATACTTTTTTCTTTCCCACTGTTCTTAGCCTCCATCGACATTTAGCTAAAACTTATGTATGTGGCAAATAAACTATAGTCCCTAAAAACTGGTACAGCCCACCAGATCATCCAACAAAGTCAACCAACAGGGTAACAATGCACTGTAGTCTTGGGTAACTCAAGCAAGGCTGTGAGGCCCAGACTCATCGTTTATCTCCCAGGTAACCAAAGTCCAAGCTACTTAAACTCTCCAAACCTCTGACTTTCCATCAGAAACATTAGGATAATCTACACTCCTCAACTGGTTTACTGATTTGTTTAGGTATTTGTTTTCATAGTCACCTTCCATATTTAAATGTCACAGGATACGACAGTCTTTGTACTTTACTTATATTTTGTTTGTATGTAAAAATGTGTTCACAATGCCCCCCACCAAAGAACTAATATTTGCCAATGTGGAGGTGATATTACCCCTGTTAAAAATGTATAAGATATGTAACAGGGATTTAACTCAGTGGCACTGCACCAGCCTCACAAGCACAAGGTCCTGAGTTCGATACACAGTATCAAAAAAGGATATATGAGATAATAATGTCTATTTCTTAGGGTAGCTCAGCCAAGAGGTAGTGAGCACTACCAAGCAATGGACACAGTCCCAATTGTTTCCCTCACATGGGCTGACATCCAAGTTGCTTTGATAAATATGAGCATACCACCCCGAGAGCACAGCGCTATGGTCTGGACCTTAAATGTCCATTAAAATCTCATTAGTTAAAGAATTAGTTCTCAGCTTGGTGCTATTGGGAGGTGGTGGGATCTTCCAGAGACACAGCCAAGTGGGAGGTCTTAGGTCACTGAGGCAGTGGACTTGAAGGGGCTACTTGGAACCTGACCTTTCTCTTCCCCACCCTGTTTCCTGTTCCTAAATTGAACAGCTTGCTCTAATATGCACTCCCTACCGTAATACTGCCTCACAGGCCCAAAGCAACAGAGATAAGCTGACCATGGACTGTAATCTCCAACAATGTGAGCCAGAATAAACCGCTCCTCTTTCATGTTGATTATCTCAAGCATTTTGTAACAGCAACAGAAATCTGGCTAACATATACGGGAAACACGATCTTTTATTATAACATCTCGCTATGCTACACATGACTCTGTTATGCAATATAATGTATATGGATCAACAGAATTCGAACACTATACTAAATATACATTGCTAGAGTGCCTTGTAACAGCTTTCAAATGATCACAGTACCACAGAGGCACCAAAATATGAGCTAGCACAGACTGAACTCCTTAGTCTCCCTCTTTCATTTCACACATTAGTAAACTAAAATCCACTGACACACACATACACACACATTCACATGCACATTTTAACTTCAGTTGTCAGGAATGAGGCTTTCAGGAACTATGAGCATATTTAAGATACAGATAGTATCTTCAGGTAAATTCATCAAAAATAAATTTATCCTTTTATTTTTGTGAAGCTTTAATGACATCAAAAAGCCCTGCATCTTGATAACATATAATTCAAATTTTAAAAAAATCTTCCATGTTAAAAGACTTACACCTTTAAAACTATCTAAGAAAGTTTTACTCATTTTTACATTTTTTTTTTAGTCCTGAAGTTCTCAGTTAAGTTAAAAAAAACACTGAGTTGAAAGAGATACAAGGTTACATATAACCATATACGCTCATGTCCCAGTCATGACTGAAGGAAAAAGCTATTTTCTCTTTTTTTCTCCAACAAATCCAAGTTCAAGGTTTGTTTTCCTTAACTGGTAATAAACAAATTCTTCTTTTCCAGTTATTTTTAGGAAAAAAAAAAAAACAAACACTGCTTTTTAAGTTTTTACCTAGACTGAATGAATACACAGAAGACTCATTCTTGAAGCACTGTCTTTTCCTCCTTATGTGAGACAAAAGGAAAACTTTCCCCAAGGAGGCAATTGAGAACACTCACCTCCAGGACAGTGAGAAGTGAAGTTAACACAGGACAGGGAAGGGACCCTTTTCTGGGTTGAATCAACAGATGCTACTGCTCCAAAGATAAAGAAAATGTATTCTTTAAATAAAACGAAATACTACTATAAAGAAAATATATTTTTGAAATAAAATGAAATACTACTCAGCCATAAAAAAAGAGAACCCAGAGGCATTTATAGCTAAATGGATGCACATTGAGGTGATACTCTTAAGTGATATAAATAGGACACACGTGTAAATACCGAATAGTTTCTCTGGTGTAAGAAACTGAAAGTGTAAATAAGGACTAAAAGGTATAATAGGTAATGTGAAATAGGAAGAAAAGGTATAAAGAAGAAGTGGAAATGGATGGGAAGGGGAAAGGAGAGAAGGGAATGGATTGATATGAGAAAATGAAAAACAATGGAAACAAAGTCTTTGTAGATAGGGAGGGGTGGAGGGGTTGAAGGGAGGGCAGGGGAAGGGGAAAAATAAGAACCAAGATGGATTATGTAAAGGTGCAAATGTCCAACACTGAGTGTCATTATGTTGTATACATTAAATGTACCAATAAAATTGATTTAAAAAAAAAGAAAAGAAAAGAAATGACAAGACAAGTCAATCCAGGCCCAGAAGGGCAGGAAGGAATAGCAAGGGCTCGGGGACTGTGGCATGTCACTTAGTGGTACATATGTACCAATTTTCCCAGCGTCATGTGAGGCACTAAAGAGAAAGTCCAACCACTGCACAAAGTCACACACCTGCACCCCAAATGAATCCTTCCAAAAATTTTGCAAAATAAATGTTTTATCATTAAGTCTTCTTGCTAATGTCATTATGCTGCCAGCTGGGCTCAGCTCCAGTAGAAACCGCCTCTTGGCAAGGAGATGAAAGGCCAAATGGAAAGGGTCACTGGCTCATGGGAGGATGGAGACAAAAGAGATTCCTTCCATCCTGCTCTGGCCACTTCCTCATCTTAGTGCCACTCGTTTCCCCTTGGTGTGGTACACAGTTCTCTGGGCATTTGTTCCTAAATGTATATCCAAAGCCACAAAACCTGTGAGGTTTGAGATGTGAAGTGGGGCTGTAGCATCTGTCGTACTCTCTTCCAAGGCAGCAAAGAGTTAACATCCTTAAATCCACTCTCCAACATATTTCAAGAATTATTCGGAGTTACAGCGAACATGGCACTGATGCATCTACAGAGAAGCTGAATGTAAGTAACCTATAACCTGACACTATCTTTCCAGAACCAGAATAGAGTAGAATCAAGCAAGCCCTCAGTCTTCTGTTGAAGGACCTATAAATTAAGCAGCCTATGAATGGGAAACAGACTTGGCATGAGGAGCTTATGATCTGTGCATCCAACATGGCTAGTCATAGCGACATAATTCCAGACAGAGACTGAAAAGAGATATTCAAGAAGATTAGAAATGAGTATTTTTGAAGCTTCATGGAGAGATCCACAATGCCTTTTAATATCAGGGTTCAGTCTTTCACTGTAAACATTTAATTAAACTACTCTTAATACCATAGAAGGCCCCCACATTTGCATCAAATAAGCACTGACATAATTAACCAAAGAGTCAGCAGGATTGTTAATTACTGTTTGGTAAAATCTGGAGGTGGTAGGGATGGAGGGTGGGAACAGGTAAGAAAAAAACAAAGCCAAACAAAAACTCAGATTAGCCAGCTAGTAAAGGAATACTATTTGCATTGACTCTCAAAGAAACTGACTACGTTTTTAGATAGAATGAATTGGGCCCAGCACAGAATAGGCTTTTTCAGGAGTTGGTAAGGGCATCCTGTGAGGTTTCAAGCATGGTGGCATGATCCCTAGGTGGGTGATAGGATTCGAGTTAACAGTTGGGCAAGGTAAATTCTCCCATCCTCAACTTTGCAAGGTTAAAAATCCTTCCATTCCTAAATTTCAAAAATCTTATAAATGACACAGAGATGTGTGCTTTTTATAATGGTTAGTCTAGGGCCCATGGGATTAGTGTAGGACACTTCAGATATAATACAGGGTATATTATTACTAACTGAATTCCCCTAGTAATTACTACATGAATCTGAAGTTGCAATATTTTGGGATTTATGCTGAATCTGTAGTATTTAAAAACATGATAGGCAAACTCTTTACTCATACAATGATCTTGGGTAGAACAAATTGTTAGAACTTTTATAGTGAAATACCAAATTTAGAAATACCAAGCTTGCTTTCCACACATAGTTGCATCCTCCATTTCAGAATCAAAAGCCATCTCTTGTGAATCCCCTTAACTTGCCATCCTTTGACTTGAGCCTTTACATATTTTCCCCACTTCCCCTCTTATTATACAACCATACATGAAGGTGTACTTGAGTTTCTCTTGATCATACTATTCTTCTCTTCCACCTCTGCACATTTTGTTGACATCGGCAAAATAAATCCCATTATTTTCCCGTCTTCAGCTCTCTTCTCCAGTATGCAGCACTGTATCTTCTAAATAACTTACACAAGGCATTGTACACTATTTTTTGAAGTCTTTTCATGATTTTTTTCCAGGTCACTGGGTAATGAATATTGAAGGATTCATCCCCTAACTGAGGCCCCTCTCACCTCTAGCTAAGACTGGGATAAGGCCTCAGCTGCTTTTCCTGTTTCCAGTAACTTCCTGGGCCATTCTCATTGCTGTCCATGTTCTCCTTAGGAGAAGCAGCACTTCTATTGCTCAAAGACCTAAATCACTCCAGGACATCAATTACAGTAGCATTAAAACCTCAGGATTTGAAAATATTGTCTATAGTAACTTATTTTAATTTTGATTCTCTTTTGCTCCTTCTTTGTGTTAAGAAAAAGGATCATAGTAGTGCTAGTGGTCAGGATCAGACCTCTGACATTCGCTGACCTCCCTTTGCAGTGAGCCAAGAGGCTCTGCTCAGAGCACTGTAGAAGAAACAGTGTCAAAACGGAATTTAATAAGGGCTTGGATTTCTGGATTTACTTAGAACAAGTACAGGTTTATTAAAAACCTAAGTCACAGTAAGTTTCATTTTCATGCAAAGGCATTTAAGAAAAATAATTGTCAATATAAAAAACATGCTAATAATGCAGGGGACACAACACCACCAAGGAGGTGTTTGGAAACGGCTCTAGAGGCTAAAATCCAGACTTCTTTTCACACACAACGCCCCCATCTTAGTTTAACCTCCTACCACATTCTCCCTTCCTAAATGCTCTGTGAGGGGCAGATACTGCTTTGTTCCTGTATCTTCTTACACCTTACACCTCTCTACCCGTTGTCCTTCCAGTCTGGGTAGTTGGGCTCCACTTTTCAGCCTTTTGAAGCTCATTTTGGAGATCCAAATCAAACACTGTTCCTCTAAATATTTAAATTATAACTTAAGATCTATGTGCTTGTCCCTCGGTTTTGGTGATTAATTATTCTCCCTCACACTACAATTTAACAAGTTTGTCATAGTATATTGCAAATCCCTAGAGGGCAAAGATTATGTTAGCTTTGTACTAACACTCCCTACCATGTAGAAATGTCGTTGTTTGGGTGTATGGGTGTATATGTGTGAAGTTTGATCAAAATATATGATGAATATTTAAATTTTTAAAATTATTATAGTAAAAAACAAACTGGTATGAATGTTCCTCAAAATAGTGCCCCTCACTTCAAACACATTTATTCCATTGTTCTTACTACTTTCTGGAGCAGTTCTAGAAGTTCTCTTTTGTGCCTTTATGAGGTATGATCAAAAATAGAGTGAATTCTGCTACCAAGCACCATCAAATAGAAAGTATCTTTGTCCACCTTGTTCTCCAGATCTAGCACATTCAGCTTCTGTTTCTTCCCCCAAATTAAAATGACCACCAAAGGTAAATGTTTTAAATTGATTCAGGACATCAAGGAGCCATGGTAGTGCAATCAAAGACACTCGTGAAAAAGTACTTCTGGAACTGTGTACTTCTACTACTAAAACTACTTTTACAACTGTGTACTTCTAGAAAGAGGCAAGAAGGATGGGGTAAGTACATTTGAGGTCAGGGGGAGTATTTCCAGGAGGATCAATGTCAATGTGTCTTTTTTTTTTTGGTACAAGGGATTGAACTCGGGTCCTTGTGCTTGCGAGGCAGGTGCTGAAATCACTGAGCTAAATCCCTGGCCCAATGTGTGTTTTACTGTAATAAGTTATTTTGATTTAAATACTTGCTGTAGTTTATCACACCTCCTATGTACATATACATACAATATACATATATGAAATAACAGGTAGGAATTTCCTACTATTCCTTTGTTGCCCCAGATCTATTTGTAGAATTTTTTTTTTTCCTCTTAATGAGTTGATACCTTTAGAAAAAGGTTTTAACATAAGTTAGGGCAACTTTAATTCACCAAGGGGAAACATTAGAAAACTCTTCCTAAGTGTCTCAAATAGAGAGCTTTTTATATACCTTATTTAGGTTCACATCATTCGGTTTTTGCATTTTTTTGGGGTGAGAAGCGTGGAAAAGTGAGATAGGAGGTTAGGGCGTGGCAGAGCTGCCTGGGGAAGTAGCTGTGACCCGTTAATTACAGAATCCAGTTCCCAAAGTCCACCTGCACGTGGACTTCTCATGAGAACTCAAGCAGGTTTTTGAGAGGACAGCCTTGACCTGATGTCAGCGTGTGTGGAGCAGGTGATACAAAAAGGGCAGGCGGTGCACATCAGGCTTTTGTCACTGTGTTCAATCTCACATGGTGGTCCACCCTCGCACTGCAGGGGGTACCTCTATTCCTACTTTCACTTGGCCCAAACTCTCACTGCAGAGCCTGTTTCTTTTCCCGCCTATAAAACACTGCTACCATGTGGTCTTGTCTTGACCAATTCTTTGCTCAGGCCAGAGTGAACCTAGAAACTACCTCTGAAAGGAAACTCAAGCACCCCGGATCCTGGTAACACAGGGAGCTATACTCTAATCCAATTAGATCTGAGAATATGAACAGAAAAAGACCTTAAAATTAGTAAAATATCAAAAGTTATCCACCAATTACTTTACACAACTATTCTTTATTGACTAACAGCTTCATTCCAGGCTTTACACTCAACTTACACTTTACACTTCATTCCAGGCTGGGCACAAGAAAGTTAGGGACACCATTCCTGCCCCCAATCAGTCAAGCTGGGAATCAGTGGTATAATATTGCATGAAAATTTGTGGAAATGTGCTTTATCCTTTTGTTCCATGTCACTCTCCACTGACAAGGTATTTGTGGAACACTAGCTTTCTGCGACTGCATACACTGGGTACTGGAGACATGCATATTTCGGGTTCGAACTTTATTTGCTACATAATTTATAATTTTCACCTGAGATGGTATCTGTCCAACCAACTACAGCCCATCATATCAGAAAGTACAGACTAGGGCCAGGGGTTTAGCTCAATGGTTTCACTGCCTGCCTTGCAAGCATAAGGTCCTGAGTTTGGTCCCAGTTACAAAAAAAAAAAAAAAAGAGGAGAGTATGGAATCAAATAATCATAACGTGCTGATCATCTGTTTAATAAAATCTAACTTTCTATTAATTAATAGAAAATACTTTCTGAGAGATTTCAGTCAGACTTGGGCCAGCCATCTATATGTCTCTGACCACGATCTGTACATGTTTGCTCAAAGGAAACAGTCTATGGCTGTGCACAGTGCAAACACTAGGAGACCACATGTATCTAATTACTGAAGAACACTGTATATAAATACTGTAACTTCTTTCTACATTTCTGTGGAAGAGTGTGTGTCTTAGTCTGCTTGGGCTACTATAACAGTTTAGCAATGAGTTATGAATAGCAGATGTTTATTTTTCACTACTCTGGAGGCTGAGAAGTCCCAGATAAAAGTAGGGGCCCATTGGGGTTCTGATGAGGGCTGCTTCCTAGTTTGTAGACCACCACCTCACAGGGCTGAAGAGATGAAGAGGCTCCACAGAGTCTCTTTCCTAAGGGCACCAATCCTATTCAGGGCTCCATGCTCATGACCTTATCACCTCCCAGAAGTCTCTGCTTCCTAATACAACACACTGAGGATTTGCTTTCAACATATGCAGTTTGGAGGAAAACAACCACTCCATTTTGTAGCAATAAGACATGTCTAAGACAACGCCAGTGATTTGGAGTTATCTACTTAAGCATCACAAAAGAAATTCACAGTCTCCAATTGTGCCTAGCAATGATTTTAACAACAGTTAATTAGAAGAATTGTTTTATTATAATACTAGGAACTAAATACAAGAATGAAAAACTGTAACACAATGGTGGTTCAAAGGCTATGCTTCTGAAAACAAAACAAAACACAAAACACAAGAAGATTCATTTCAATTTGAATCCATAGAAGCAAATTACAGACACAGTCTCTTTGAATTTAATCTCACTTGAACACTTAACCCAGATATTGGTTTGGTCTTTTTTGTTTTTTACAATTTCACCAAAGTAGAACCATACCTCAAGATTTCAACCTTTCTAACAAAGACAATCTATAAAAGGAAAAATAATATATGCTTAGATCAATAATAGCCAGGGCTATGCACAAAATAGATTGAAAAGTAATTCCAACAATTTAAGACTGTGTTGGAAAATTACAAAAACCTCTAGCATTCAAAACACCAACTCATTTTGAGAAAGAAATTCAGTTGCATTTTTCAGTCACATCTCAAACTACCTGTCTTATGTATGAAAAATGTGTCCATCAAAAACAATGAAGAAAGGGAATGTTATTCTTACCTACCCTGAAAGCTTCTAGGAAACAAAGTTCCTCAGGGCCAGAGTAAGTTCAGCCCAAATGAATCAGATCTAAGCCTGTCTGAAGGATCCAAGGGAATGAACAAGGAGGAAGAAGCTACAGTCTGACCCTAATATGCAATCCTTTTCAAACAATCATGCTATGGAAGTTCTAGAAATCCTATAAAACCCATTCTGTAAGTGCTTCCCTGGCCTATATAAATATAGTACCATAACCAACATATTGTCCCAGTATCACAGACAAATCAGAGCTTCTTCCTTTAGGTTGTTCTTCCTTTTAGGTTTATTTATGGAAAAAGGATAAAAATCTTAAGGGAAATAGCAAGAAAACTACATGAGAGATCTCAGCAGAGATTCTTACAAGAAAATCAAACAGGGATTATTTTAATCTCTTGCTGGTCAATTTCTCCCATGTTAATGAGACAGGCTTCCCTTGACCGAAGAAGCTCTGCTTTTGGAGGCAGAGACCATAGGACCAGGGTAATCATGGTCTTTTATTACAATATTCCACTACATAACAGCAATAAAGATCGCTTTACCCTTGTAACTGCCCTGAGAATATGTAGCATGGAGCCACTGCTCTACACGCTAAAATCTCAGTCTACATATTCCAGACAGTGATCTTGCAAGATGACTTTCGAGTCTTTCCTTTGTTAAAGGAAAGGCATTCTGCCAATATTCAATGACTAAGTTTTGAAGGCTTTGGGTCCAAGTCCACATAACCTGCTTCTCCACAACTTCTGGAGTAGATTTTCTTTTTCGTGATTCAGTGTTTATACTTTGTCACCCAAGGCTGATGAAGTTAAAACTGAGCAGACTAGATTCCTCAAGAGATCATAGCAATTCATTCATATCTTCCTGCATTCATATCTTTATTTAGTGCCAGAGGAGGTAGATTTACTTGGCTTATATAAAAATGAATTATGCAAGCATGTAGCTAGTCCTAGTCAGAATATCTTAGGTTACTGATAGTATAATATTTGTGCCTATTATCACTTAAAGCAATGTCAGTATTTGATCACAACTTACCAAACATTTATATTTGGTCCTAAAGATACACTGGTTATCTGAGAAGGGAGATTTAAACTCCTGATTTAAGCTTTGAAAAAACACAAATCTACCTTCTGACCCCAAAAGAAAGTTAAATATTCCTTATAATTTATAATATAAAATTGCACTTGAAACAAACTTGGCAAAAATAATGTTACTTTAGATCGGGGTCACCAAATTTGCTCTGTATAAGACAAATAATGAATAGTTTAGGCTTTGCAGACTACATATGGTATCTGTCACACACTCTTTTAGTCTCCAAAAATTTAAGAATATAAAAAATCTGTTGTTAGCTTGTGGACTTTACCAGAACAAGCTGTGGTCCAGATTTGGCCCGTGGGGTACTGTTTGCCAACATCTTCAGCGAGCTCAGCACTCTAAAAATAACAATTTAATATCCTCAATTTTTGCTATGTATCCCTACCAAAAAATGATCCATAAGCAGCACAAAGTAAGCCAAAGATGAAGCCTGATAAAACCTTAATAAAAAGTAAAACTGGATAAAGAACCATAAAATTCTCACTTTTCTAATTTTCCAATTTTCATTTTTTTCATTTCTCTTCTAAGAAGCCTTCTTGGACTTGTTTTGAGATATGGCTAGAGGAAGTTAAACCTGGTGGTTTAATATACATGGTGTGTGTGTGTGTGTGTGTGTGTGTGTGTGTGTACGTGTGTGTGTTTCCCCATAGCTATGGCTGTAGTAGGGATTCTCAGAAGGTCTACAGACCATAATGAGCAGCATGTTCCATGTATGTTCCAAGCACAAGCCATGAGTGCCTAGCTGTATTGTGTGTGTGTGTGTGTGTGTGTGTGTGTGTGTGTGTTTCTAAGGACTGAATCCATATGCTAGAAGCACTTTACCACTGAGCTACTTCCCCAGCACTTTTTATAATTTTGTTTTGAGACAGCGTCCTGCAAGTCATCCAGGCTGGCCTCAAACTTGTGATCCTTCTGCCTGTGCCTTTGTAGTAGCTGGGATGACAGATGTGTGCTGCTGGGTCCAGCTGCCCATTGCTATTAATGAGGCTTCAGGAAAGCACTCATGAAATGAAATACTTAACAGGATCCAAGTTGGCAGAGGGACTAAGAGCAGTGATTTTTGAACATGGGCAGTTTCATGAAAGGAAAAGATGGAATACTGCCTTAAGAGCACTTATTTTTGTCTGGATGTTTCTCTTCACCTTACTAAAGTCATCACAGACTAAGGTCCCTCTGACCTCCCTTTATAAATCCCAGCAATGACTGCAGCCATGCTGCTGCTGAGAGCCCATGAAGCAACAGCCAATATAAAAAGCCTGAGAGTCTGCCTGAAGTCTGTATGCTGCAGCAGAGTAAATGGCAGTACTCCCCAGCTGGACACAGAAAGGTTGTGAGTAGAGCTGTTCCATTCCTGTCACGTTTGTGGGAGGCCCTTCACCTGGCAGTTCAGCACATAAGGGGGTTTCAGATTTCCAAGTCCAATGTGACTGCAGTATTCAAGTATTCAGTGAGTGCCACTGTTTTTTGCCACTGTTTCACAAAAATTTTAAATTAACACAGAGTTCCTCATTAACCTGTGCTAACTTACTATATCATAAAACTCTACTTACTTACAAATAAACTAGTTTCTAGACAATGACAACGATGCCAGAATTTTTCTAACATACCAGGTATTATTCCTGTTAATGTTACTCTTCATAAAAACTCCAGTAGTTAGAGTTAACATATTAAGTCACTTATTACTATTAATAATTGTTGTCCCTGATGGATACAGATTTGTACTGAAACATTTACTCCACAGGTGCTTATGGAGGTGCAGCAGGTGACCTTGAGCTTGCCCTCATAGATCACTTGTATAGTTTCAGCTGATCAAGATATTAAAGGGCTCTGGGCTTTGGAGAGATCAAGATCACTCCCACTATGGTTTCTATCACTGAGGAGCATGACTGTGAGTTTTTGTGCTTTTATTTGAACAAGGTGGAGGATAGTATAGGCACACAAAGAATGCCTTCAAACTAGAGAAAACACATCCAACCCAAAAAGGATGACTTTTAAAATGTGCAATACCACTAACTACTGACTATGATAGCCTTCCTGGTACTTTTAACACCACATGCAACCTTCCTGCCACGGCATTTCCATTCCTTCTGCCATCCACCCATTCGGCATCGCACCTCTGTCCCAGATACCTGCCTCATCAAAAGTAAAGCCAACAGCCTTGGTGGGATTGAAAGTACAGAGACCCACAGACAAAGTAGGTGAATGGCACATGACAGGAGGGACAAAAGCTACCAACATATTATAAAAATGTAGACTCTGTAGACAGACATAGAAAACAGGGCAAAGTGGCTTCTCACTTCAGACACCTCTGAACTTCTTAGAGCCTATTAAAAAAAACATAGTATGTCATTCTTTTTAATGGTCAAATAGTATTCCAGTTATATCTACCATATTTTCTTTATCTCTTGATGGGGTTCTAGGTTGATTCCAATACCTTAGTCAATGTGACCAGTACAACAAAAAACAGGGGTGTGCTATGCTGGAGGACATTATGTTAAGTGAAATGAGTCAGACAAAATGACACATGTTCTCTCTCTTGTGAAAGCTAAAAAGTGTCAATATGAATAAAGAACATTAATTATTAGAGGCTGAGAATGGTGTAGGGTAAAGGAGGAAAGAGGGAGGTTTAATAAATTCTAGGGTTTCAGTGAGGTAATTATAGTTTATAACCTATTATATATTTTATGAATAACTAGAACGGAGCCCCAGAGTTCCCAAAGTAATGACAAGAGAGCGTTCATTACTTTGATTTGATCAGTACATGTTATATAGACATATTAAAAATATGACACAGAAGTTCTTAAATATGTAGAATTATTACATGCTAATTTAAATTTAGAAAAATGTTTATAGAGATAGAAATGTTCAGTACACTGATCATTACACATTATACATATATATGTATAGGCATGCATATATATTTACACACTACCCCAAAATGCATATAGTAAATTTTTAAGACAAAAAAAATTTTAGTAAATAGGAAGAAGCAATTCTGGGTTTTGGTACAATAAGAGAGTGAGAAAAAGGGAGGGAGAGAGAGGGAGGGAGGGAGAGGAGAAGGCAGAACAAAAATAATAACACTAGTAGATGTAAGAAAACTTACCTACTTTGATATATGAGTAAGCCAGAAATTCTAAGGGGACTGCTGATACAGGCTTTTCTGCGTCTATAGCTGAACCAAAACAATACTAAATGGATTTCTAGGATGAATTTCCATAGATGCCTAGCAGAGTCCCACTTTTGTTCGAAAACAGAATTTATTGCCACTAACATGTCAATCACATAAAATACTGGGAACCACTTTTATATAACAAGAAAGTCACTGAATGCAACATTTCACTATGATAACTGACACAAAAGTTATTTTCTGCTAATCTATTTAGATCTGAATACTTTATAGATCACTTCATGACTTTCATAATTACAAACCATGATTCTTACATAAAGTTTCTAAAGATTCAAAAGTTGCCACATCTAATACCAAAAATCTGTAGGAACTTATCTTTAAGTTGCACTTGATTGTCAGAATATTAAATGCAGTTCAATAAGCTGAAACAGGACATTTTATATAACACAGAAAGCTTTTTAGAAGAGAACTTGATGAGAGAAAACCTGAAAGCAAAGATACTAGACAGTAATTATTCAAATAACTTTTGCCTCTTGAACAACTGCAGAATCAACAGTATTGTATGTCAAAATTAGATACCACACACATCACTGTGAGTTGCACAACAGTGTGTCACTGTGACAAGAATAGGTAGATAGCAGACATCTCATGGGGCATTCTATGCGTAGAGTATTGCTTTTTCAAAGTCATGACAGTGGACTGTCATCAAACCTAACACAGTGCCACAAAGGGGAAGGAGGCTTTTCACAATGTGTAGATATATTCCTGATACATTATAAAAGTTTGCTTTTGGTCATGGAAGAAGCTAGGGATAAATCAAAACAATCTATTGCCTCAACTGAGGGAGAAAATAAAAAAGAATCACAAATATGTCCAAGGAGACAAGTCACCCTAAATAAGATAATGATAGATACTTTCTGGGCTTCATTCCTTAAGAGTTACTACAACCATCAAAGCAATGCAAGAACTGGAAAGGTTTTTAAGTAGAGTTCAAAGAATAATCTCCGTTGCTCCTTTCTTGTTACTAGCAAATAGCAGTTACTAGAGAGAAAGACTTCAGGGTAGCCAGGAGAAGCATGCAAAGCATAAAACCTAACAAGAAAAAAGGTCTCTTCAAAGAGCCTCATCTGCAGGATATACACTGCTCTTTTGTTTTGTTTTTTCTTGTACGATTTCAGGAGGCATGACAAGACTGATTTAGAGAAAGGCTAGTCTTCTGGGCTTCAATCCATTAAACACACACACACACACACACACACACACACACACACACACGCACAGTGAGAATGGAAATGAAAACACAAGCCACAGAAAGCAAATCGTGCATTAAAGGTTATCTAGATGTCCTCCCACAGCCGTGGCTTTTGGGAGGTGACTGTACATGGGTGTATGTGATACTGGTTAGTACAAAGAGGGTTCATAGCCTACAGCCAGGTCTGATGTTGTTGGGAAGTGAAGCCTGGGAGGAAAAGGCGGGTCACTATAGTCACCATTCTTCATCCTCCCTGGATGCCTCACTGGCTGCTGCTGCCTACCTGACATTAACTCTGAGATAAGGTGCTAACATGTTCTCACTGCCTATCAAGTTCTAATAACACTCAGGAAGTCCATTAACACGGACTAAAGGTTTAAAAGTTTAACACTACAAGAGGAGGCATTATTTTTCCACTCACAAAATACCCCAAATCTGTACATTTTATAGTGTGCAAAAGCACCATTCTGTCTTGACTTGTTATTTTAATGAAATTTTAAGAAAAGATTAAAAATTAGAGATAAATATTCAAAATGAACTAGAATTCAGAAAATCCTACAAACAATTAGAAAACATTTGAGTTTTCTCCATTCAGGCCCTATTTATGTTCAAGAAAAGTATTAATCTTCTTAAAGACAGAATAACTCAAATAGTAGGACATTTTCACTTAGACTTTATGTTCTTTCTTCCTATCAGTCACAGGAGCTCTGAAGATGTACTGAAAGACTCTGGGCCCAAGACTGAACCTTTTCTAGGTGGACAATTCTAGGGATTTCCCAAACAGGAAAACATTCAGGACATATATTTCATAAAATATGGACATCCATGTGGATGCCAGGATGGGCAAACTGTCATGAATTGCCACATCAGGCTGGAAGACATTAAGATTAGATACCTAAGCTGTTTCACTTTGAGTTTTTCCTGCTTGAACAGAATCACTTCAAGTACTTTCAACCTGCATTCTTCAAACCAGGATCTCAAAGCCCTTTGCCACACTTGATACTCTCCACTGTTTTCCCAGGAGGTAGATCGAAGAACACATTGAATCTTCATTGGAATGATGAGAAAATTGAGCTTGAAAGAGCACTGGCTTTTCTTTCCATAAGATTTTCAGGACCAATTTATTTGGGGAATATTACACTACACATCAGTGCTTTCCAAGTCATGGGTGCAAGATGAAGGCTCTCAAAGCATCCACTTTTACGAGTATAACTTGAAAGGGCCCATTTTAAAGTTGTGACTCATATATAAGCCTGAATATGCTATATCTATGTGTGTGAAGCAGAGTTGGAAATGTAAGTTTACAAAGTATTACATTACTATCAACCACAAATTACAATGAAATGCTTAGAGTTTACTTATCACTAGCTGAAACCTGAAGTGGTAAGAAATTATATAACTTATCCAGGATAATATTATAAATTAAGGAGCCAGCAGGATATGTTTGCCTAGTATTGTGACCCATATTTTATGATTACTTTTACAACTCTGAAGAAACTTATTCACAAGTAACTCATTTTAAATTTAAGTAAATCAGCAGGAAATAGGTATTGCAAATGATCAGGCCTTGAAAGGGAACAGGCCTCTGAGTTTCCTGAAAATACAAAATAGAATCATGATAGCAGACCAGAAAAATGAGCCAGTTCTCTAAAACGTACCTTGGCATTTCACATTCTCCTACATTTGATCCTATATCAATCATTAAAAAAAAACAGAACTAAGATTTTCAGATGCCATTTATCCCTTCCTCCTTGAAAAACTCTTTATGACATACAGAAAGAAAAGAAAACTAAAATGTGTTTGAAATGAGAAATGTGAAGATTAGAATTTACAGACTTCAAATGGAGTTTAATACATTTTGAAACTTAAAATGCTGTTTTATTTAACATGCTCTAAAAGGAAGTAATAAATATAAATATAAATCTTAAAAATAAACATAAATCTTAAAAGAATAGACTAATACCAAGTCACAAATAGGTATGTTCTATAGTGCTGCATTAACTTACTAGATATAAATAACTACTAAAACTATTTTTGTTTTATTGGTGCTCTGGAACAAAGATAATAATTTTAACTCAGTATGTATAAAACCAAGATGGTATTCAAGATGTTCCATTGAAAGTGGGACCCCAAATCGTGTATCTTCTATAAATTGGTGCTAAGAAGATGAATCTGTATCTAGTTACAAAACAGGATATTCTTATCCAATGAAAGTCTCCCTTAGCAACTCTTTCATAATATTGAGGTAAGAAGACACACTCAATCTTCGTGCGTAACGCAGGTATTTTATTTGAAACTTATGTTGCATATAGTTTTATTACGGGGCATGATTTGATTGGAATATTCTATAATATGACAATGTATGTTTCACCTGTGTTTAAGAAATCATCTTCAAAGCAAGTGAAAACAAAACAAAACAAAACAAAAAATACAACATAAAAGCTTATTAGTGACAGTTTAAAAAAAGAACTAGAATCTAACTTGGTTTCTCTCATGGAAGAAATGAAACACACTACTTTTAAGACACTCAACAGTAGATTCTAAATACAATTAAAATTAAGGCCTTTGTCAGGCTATCTTTGATAACTTAAAAAATAAATACCAATTTTTGGAGGCATGCTAGTTTTTAATCCTTTTATGCCTAGTGTTCAGTTTTTGGAATGACTCATAACAATGGAACATAATAAAAATTTTTCTCTTCAAATGCTTAATATTTTTATGGAACATATATGAATTTCATACAAAAGTTAAAAAATTTGTAACTTTCAGCATAAATGCGTTTAATAATGGAATTTATTCTTAACTCATCTAAAATGAAGTTTCCATTAGAAAAAATCTATTCCAAAGCAAGGTCCATTTTTTCTTCTCTAGTTCTTCCACTTTTAAAAAGAGCAAACCATTTTAATGGTCTTTTCCAAAATGTTTCCTCTCAACAAATTCATGCTTAATGCACATGTAAATACCCATGGACTTGAAACAATGAGAGAAATAACAGTAAGTTTATTTGACCACTAATGTCTTACTTAAATGAATCTTTTCCAGTGGCAGAAATATTACCTGGCATCTACTGCTTATCAGAGAATTTCACTATTTGCTTTTCTGCTTAGAAACACTGGCAGCAAGATTCCTAGCTCAACTTTTCCCTTGCCCTTCTCTCTATCCCAATTCAGCCTGCCCCAATCCTACAAAGTTAGTTGCTGAAAGAAAAAGAATCTATAGAACATAGAAACATTTTTTAAAGTTCCCAACTGTGCAGAATAGGTTGGAAATCCTTTCTCTTGGAAATTTCTGTAATATCAGGTTGAGTATGTGTTCCAGAAGACCTGTCCAAATAAATACCACTTTTTCCCCTTAGAAATGCCTATATGCATTCACACATTAAGTGCTCTCAGAACCTTCAGAGTGAAAAAGAAGCAAAACAAAACACAAAATACTTTAACACAGCACTGGCCCACAATATACAGGTCTTCTCCTTGCAAAACATTTCCTATCTTCCTCAGGAACAGTGTATGGGGTGACACACGGGTTAAATAGCTGCCAAGGGTCTTTACAAGACAGGCCCTGATGGTGCAAGCCAAGATCAGATAATTCCCAATTCACATCAAGCTCTGGGGTTCAGGTTTCTTCTACGACATAAATATCCTTGAAGTTTCTCCTAATACATTCTGATTAAATGCTTTGCTCTACCCCCATGAAAAAATCTATCAGCACCAAGTCACAGTTAACAGAGAGCTTCAGAAGAAAATACTCTTCCTAGGCTTGCAGTCCACCTCAATATAAGGCCAAACTTGAATCAAAGAGCATGTAGATCACACGGTCCAGGAAAGCTACTAACAAACAAATAGAGGCCACAGAAGTAATGCCAAGGACCTGCTACTCAGCATGCTCCTATCATTCACTCACTCATTCACTGAATTATTCATATCTAACAAACATTCACTTATTTATATTTATAGAAAATATAAAATATACATATTTAAAAATTATATACACATATATAAATACAAACATAAATACGCATACTATATATAAAATTTACAAATAAATAAATCAGAAGTGCAGGATGTATGGGAGTGGGAGAGAGGTCATAAAGAATAGACACCTCCTATAAGATGCCATCCCCATTAGGAGAGAACATTTTTCAAGAAACTTGTAGAATTTGGTGCTTGGTAGGGCAAGGAAAGTTTTGAGAAGAAAAAAAAAACTTCTCCAGAAAGCTGCTGAATTAATATATTCCGAGAATTCTTCTCATTAACTAAACAGAGAATTTTTATCAAGTATGACCCTCTCCCTGTAATCCAGAGGGCATGCTTAGACGGAACAAAGATGGAACTGTGGGCGTTCCTCCAACCCATACCACAAACCAAATAAATAGGAGGGCTACATGTATTAAGTCTTGGGAACTTCACAAAAGACAGACAGAAAGGACGGAGGGAGGGGAGAAGGAAGAGAAGAGAGGAGAGCAGAGAGGAGAGATGGAAGAAGGCAAGGCAAGCTACGCAGAAAATAAACATTCAAGGAAGTGTAAGTTGCCGGTGACACCATGTTCAAAATTTAAACTTTGTGGGAAAACATTTCTGTTTTCAACTAAATCTCTGCATCTTACAGTCACAATCTAGAGATTCTGTTCAACATAATGGGAAGTTTAATGAAAATCAAGTGTGGAAAATACACTACCATGATGCTGGGGAATGACATTTTTTTCCATACACATTTGTCTAATTATACAGTGTTAAATTTGAAAGAGGAAGTCTTATCAAGACATTTAGTTTGCAAAAGAAGAAGGAAGCCAAGGCAAGAATAAGATAGTTATCCTGATGTCACTCAACCCTTACAGCACAAAAATGCAACTAAATCTCAAGTCCCAGTTCCGATTCTAGCCTCTGTCTCGCCCACACACCAGACTTGTTGATTGTTCCCCTTGTGTGATTGCTGACTACAGAGTCTCATCTTGCTATGAAGCAATCAATTTTCCGTGTTTACTGCCTCTTAATATGAAAACAGGAATGGCCATTATCTACTAATTTCAGCACCTTATTAAAAAAACACACATCCTTTGTACTATGATTTTCTGCATTTAGTGACAATAGGTTAAACCAGCCAAGATGAAATCTTATTTAAGAGAAAACACATGGCATATGCACAACTTTGAGGTTATTTTAATCGAGCCCCAGGGAACAGATGCACTAGAGACCACCCATGAACATGCACATACGGTTAAACTGTGCTTTTACATCCATTCTTAACATTGTAAGGCATACATTTTATCTTAGGCTAATCTTTATAAACTGAATAGGTATGCCAACAAAAGTTTTTTGTATTTATTCTTCAAACTTTATAGGCACATCTGTTGCAGAAAATATCAAAATATTGTAAATACTATGACTGTAAGAAAACAAAGCATTAACATAAGGAGTCTACCTTTCTTTAAAAAGAAAACTTTTATCCTTCAAGTGCCGTATTTATGTAGAGAGGTTCAAAAAAAAAAAAAGACTCAGATGCATGATATTAAAAAAAAAAAATCACTGAAAATTTTCCACCAAAAACTAGTGGACTCAATAAACATGCTGGCATTGCCTAATCCCTTTTAAATGACAATAAGTTTTAAACAAATAAGAAAAAATTATAAAGCCATCAAGACAACAGCGAGTGACAAGATGGTAAAAAAAGAAGCTAGAAAGCTGACTTTTCAGACTTAGCTGATTCAAAAAAGCAGAATCCTAGAGCAACTGTTGAAAAATTAAGAAGCGATCCTACAAGTACTGAGAATCAAAGCATCTTTCCACTGACCCAGACTGAGGCCACTGAGGACCAGCACCCCTGAAGGAAGGGACAATGTCAGAGCTTTAAATGGGAGGACAGGTTCAAAGGCTGCAAAATTTAACATCTAGATTCTGCCTTTTATTCTCTGCATTCTGTTTTTCTTTGCTAATTTGCCACTAGTCTAGAGATTTATCATCTGCAAGGGCAAAACAGATCTATGGATTGAAAGGAGGGCTTCAAACACTAAGGAGAGGAGCAGTGCTGCACTAGAGCCATGTCAGTAAGTAAAGGCTGCTATATATTTACTGCTGAGATCTATTTTTTTGTGCTGCTACCCACACAGCAAAAGGAAACATTAAGTAATATTTTTAAATTTCCAAGAAAGATTGAACAGACCCACTAAGCTTCCAGTGGCATGGACTAAAACAGTAACCCCAATATCCTTGCACAATTCTAGAACACCAATTCTTAATGCAGAAAAAGAACAAATATGAAAATAATATTGGACTGTTGGACTTTGAGCACCAAAGGAAAACAAAGCTTTCGATATTCTGCAGCAAAGTGATTTCCAATCTACAGTTTTATACCTAGTAATATTATTATAAGAAAAAAATAAATATTGCCATATCATTAAAGTCTCAAAAATTTTCTCTCATATGCATTATATTTTCTGAGAAACTCCGGGCAAAGCCGGGGATTTAGCTCAGTGGTGCCACAACTGCCTCTCAAATGCAAAGTCCTAAGTTTGATCTCTGGTACTGCAAAAAGAAAAAGAAAAAAAAAAAAAGACTAGCAGGTGGATTTACCAAAATAAAGCAGTAAATGAAGAAAGGTAGCAAAAGAATGTTCAACAAATAAGAGTATTGAACATAAAAATGAGGAAAATATATTCTGAACATGAGGGAGGTCAGAAATTTCGAAGAGTTATTTCTATAAGTTGAAAATGATAGATTTAAATAGAATAAAACAATATTTAAACAATGTGTGAAAATTTAGAAGTATACAAAAAAGGAAATAAAAATAAGGAATAAAATAAATTTTTAATTTCAAAGAAAGGTGTGCAAAAAGGAAAAATTATGATACCCTGTATTGTTTAGCTTCAAAGAAATTTACATAGTCAAAACAATGTAAATATATAAATATGAGCTACAGATTCTTGGGATCAATAATTTACTAGCAAGCTGTGGGGATGGTAAAAGGGTGTGTATAAGGGAAATAAAGCTAAAACCCTAACTGCCATAATATGAAGTCAATAAGTAGCTCTAAAAACAGAAACATCTGGATGAAGCAAGATAAGCGATTTTACTGAGAAATATGAAAAATAATTACCAAAGGAACAGTTAAAAAAATTTGAAATCTTTGCCAAAAAGTAGAAATCGAGTGGAGAACGTTATGGATTTATTTTTTCCCCCCTTTGGTGGTGGTGGTGGGGCATGACAACAATTCTCATACAGACTTTTTTCTTCTTTAAACTATATGTGTTTAACTTTTATTTTAAAAAATTAAGTTTTACAAAAACCTAATTACTACAATGACCATCATGGGACATTTAACAGTCCTACAAACCTGTCATTCTCATCTTTCTGAGACCAATGTACCTTGAATCTTCTTACCCAAGGTCATGAAACGTTGTTCGTGACCTCATTTTGATATAGCTCTTCCCGTCACTTATAAATCTATTTTTTGTTCGTTAAATGGCAAAGTGAACATTATTGGTGCTATAACTGATTAATGCAGATTTAGAAAGCATCTCCTAAAACCTGACAAGGTCTTTTTAGCTCCAGACGACCTGAGCTCTTCAGTCAATAAAACCAGCAAACACTGCCTCTTTTTACTAATTCCTGAAAGTCCAATAAAAACTTGTGGGAACGCATACATAAGCTCCTTACCAAGAAAGTGTGAACACTAATTACTAATTCCTGAAAGTCCAATAAAAACTTGTGGGAACGCATACATAAGCTCCTTACCAAGAAAGCATGTGAACACTAATATATATACACAGTAAGGTCAACAAACCACTTTAAGACACTCCCTGAAGTTCAGGCATCCGCACTTTTCAACAGGATTTTTATCGCAACAATGATCAATGCTTATAACCACTCAGGCACAAAACTGACTCCTTAAGTGACATTTCCAATACACAAATCCAAGAAAAATCTTGGTCTCGAAATATAGGCACAGACTGTAAAGCCAATCCTCTACTAAAAACCGATCAAACTGGAAAGAAAAACACACAATGGTGAAGGAATTTGCTCCATGCAACAATCTTGAAGAAGACTTTGTCATAGTCATTTAAAAGAAGCTTGTCAGAGAATCCAAAATTTTCAAGAATAAGTCTAAAATATCTTTTCTCCTCCTTTTGAAGATACTATATGGAAAATTACGTTCTCAGGAAAAGAAACAAACTTACCTTTCACAAGCTCGGACAGTCCATGCGGCAATTATCCATAATGAGATACTAAAAACCAAGAGCACAGTTCCTGGGCATATAGTCATTAAAGTCTTCATAACAAAACGTGTATTGAAGTTTATCTTATTAAGTGCTCCAATGCTTCTAGAGGAGGCATCAGTGAACAGTTTGCTATGTAAAAGCATGACTCTGGCAATCAGGTAGAGTCTTAAGAACATTGGTATAGATAAAATAATGTCCACATCAGCAGTGGTTGTGGAAGGGGTATAGGAGAAGGCAAGCCGGGCCGTCCATGTGAACGTGTAATTCCCAGGTATGGGATGAATAGCACACACCAGTATTTCCAAGCAGATGAAGAAAATACGCTCATAAGTCATGGCTATTCTCCAGTCATCTGCTCCATTGTCCACCATGAATAACTGAAAAAATAAAGTAGAAAATCAGCTTCAGTATGGCATGAATGGTCTACAAGTGTTAGCGCAGATTTTAACAAGACATTACAGATGATTTCAGCAATTACAGTAAACTAAAGGGCAGAAATTTTCAACCCTAGCCAGGTATACTGGTTTTTGCTTTGTTTTAGTTTTTCTGTAAAAGGATACTGACACCATAAGGGAACTTCATATTGTAAAAATTAAAATTAAAAACTTGCTACATAGGAGCTAAAGATATTTTGGTGTTCAGAATCCAGGATAAGTAGAGAAGTATCACTGTTTTAAAATAAGGGGTATGGGGCTATCAATAATGAAATCCCCTCATATGTAATAAAACAAGACTTGCCTTATAGCAAATTGTCCTCTTTAAAAGACTGGGTTTAAGCCATTACAAAATTCTAACTATTTAAGATAAAATCTATTTAGGGTACCTCTGAAATCAGTTAGTTATACCCTTTGATGTAACAACACATGAGCGTTCTTACAAGAAATTTTACTCTTGGCTTCTGCGAAAATTGCAAGAAACCCAGAGAAAAATGCGGCAGAAATATTTATTCCAGTTTCCTTACTACTAGTCAATTTTTTTTTTAAAGACTGGGTCTTGAACTTGCTGTGTAGCCCAGGCTGGCCTTGAACTCACCTCAATCCCCTTGCCTCAGCCTCCCAAGTGCTGGGATTACAGGCGTGCACCACCATGCATGCCTGTCTTGCTATTCAATTTTCTATTCCTTTTCTTCTATTTTCCCATTGCCTTGCCTAATTATTAATTCATTTTCAATCATTCTTTAACAAAGATTCCTTTTTCCTATTTCTATAACTCTCATACCACAACGAAAGAAGATAAACTGAGAATACAGAACGAACATCTTTCTTCCTTGGCTGTTTGTAAACAAGTCTACCAGGCCCGAGCAGTCCATAAATAACCAGCAGCATTTGGAAATGTGTGGTATCTTTTCTGGCTGTCACGATGACTTGTGGGGGCTACTGGCATTTAGGGCCAGGAAGCCATGGATGCCAACTGTGCTGCAGTGCCGGAGTCCCACGCACTAGGGAGACCTGTCTGCCCAGAATGCCAATAATGCTCTCCCACTGAGAAAGACGTCATGTTCTCTGCCTTCTGCTCAGTAGCCAACTCAGGCAGGAAGCCCGAGATGAAAGCAGCCCAAAGGAGAGCAGTGTATTCTCAGGTAAAAGAATCACGATGAGGCAGGAGGAGCAGAGTCACACATGGCCGGATTCTGTGTGCACTGCTCTTCCAGGGTCAGGAAAGTGCTACTCCCCCATTTGGATGGTGCAAATCCACATTCTTGCTTCATCACTCTGTAGTTGACAGCTACTTCCCATATTATTCAAGGTGGTTGCTACCTCAGTGTTACTTCACAAAGAGAGGAATCTAAGGACAAAAACTGTCACTTTCTTCTGGTACCTCAAGGCAATGGAGAAGTAGCATAATCTCATCAAACACAGAGCAGAATTTTGATTGTCTGCTTTCTTCAGCAAACTCGGCCTTGAAAACAGTTTGTAAAAGTCAAATCCAGCTCCAAACAGGCTAAGAATCACCAAGACTCCAGGGGACATAAGAAGGGCAGCAGATCCTGAGTACAATCCCAAGAGTGGCTCCCCACACCATTATGGGCAAAGGCAGGGCAAATGCAGGATAAATATCTTTCCAGTTAACTGGGTAAGGAGCATCCATTTACATGTGTCCTTCGGGCACAGTGCTTACTAGAGACCCTGCCTTCCCCAGACTGCCTTCCTGCCACCACACAGAAGGGCCTAGCTCCTCTAACTTCACTGGACTCTTCCTTTTCTACCTCCTTTTCATCACTTCACCTCCCCAGCAAGGCTATTCTCTCTACTGAGCGACCTGGCTTTAATCCTAACTGCACTGCTATGTTTTACAGCCTCTGCTGGACCTGCTCAGGTAACACGCAATCCGGAACTGGGTGTCCAGGCTGCTGCGGGTGGAGTCAGGCCTTCACACACCGGTGCCTTCCAGCTCAGCTGAAACCCTAGTGTCACCCATGATTACTCCCTTGTCTACCTAACATATTTCCCTCAAGAGTCACCTCTGTTTCCCTCCCTTCACATCCACTCTTTCTCCCTCAGAGTAAATACCTTCTATTGCCTACTTTTAGCCACCTAAAAGGCTATACCATCTATAGCCTTTTGTCCTTTTCTTTTGCTTCACATGTACTAAAACAATGTTACACCAAAACCCAGTTCCCCGGCACTGAGAGCTTCCTGCTTGTGCTTCCTCCCTCACAGGAGAGGACACAAACAAGGTCACATCACTACCATCTAATGAAACAAAATAAATCAAAGCCAAACAACAACAAAAACAAAAGCCAGAAACCAAGGAGAACCCTGCCAGGCTTTGTCTGCCTCAGGGTGTTTGTTGGCTCACCTCTCCTTAGTGTGGATATTGCCACCATCAGCCCACTAACACTGTTCTTACAAAGGTCACTAAAGGTCTCTTTATGATGAAATCCAGTCTTCCTGTTTGAAGTTTTTATCTCACGCCCCCATCATTTCTTCCTTCCTGAAGCAGATCTCTTCCCTTAGCTTTTATGACACAATGGCGTGTTCATCTGCTGCCACCTCAGGGATCCCAGGTCTCTTTCCCCACTTGAGAGAGTCACTGTTCTTCTGTGGTTCACCCCTAACTCTTCTCTAACTCTACACCCTCCTTGGTGACCTCATCCTGTACCTTCCATCACCAGAGATATGGACACCATATCCTACCCTCCAGTGACCTCTTTAAAATGCAAATCATACAATTCCATTACCTTCAAGATTCAAACTATCCAAAACCTCTGCCTCATGAGTAAAGTCCAATCTACATCCACAGTAGATCAGGAGACCTATAACCTACTGCCTACTACTCCCTACATTTCCCTATGATTGCAGATTCCAGAACACATTGCCTGAATCCTGTTTCTGTGTCTGCTCCATCCTGTCCTATGGCCTATAAAGTCTTCATCTAGCAAATCCTTATTCCTTCAAGAGCAAACTCTGTATTACCTTAATAGTCCTTGTCTTAACCAAGTCTCAAAACATGCCTTTGTTCCACCGTGATCCTTGTATGCTCCTCTTACTGAAGCTGTCACAGAGGACAAAAAAATTTTATAAAATTATCACCTCTACCTGTCTCTAATGCTCCTCGAGGATGGGAACCACAGGTAACTAGCAGAGGACAGAAAACAAATGCTTGTTACAGGAACTGATGCTTCTCACTTACTAATGACTATCCCAATCAATGGCTAAGTCTTGATGTTCATTAACTATGTTCATGGAACATAAAATACTAAAGCAAAATGCAAGTGAATCCACATTTTTCAAATTTATAGAGAATATATCATACTCAACAATAACTTGCTGCAGCAGCATAATTTTGTAATTACAAAGACAGTCCAGATAACTTTCTTCTTTTGTAACTTCCCCACAAACGTGTTCTAGTTCATCATTTCCTTTTACCATAGGGCATTTCAATACCTGAAATGATTTTATTTTTGGTTTCATTTTTATCCTAGCATATGTTTAAATGTTAAGGTGAGAAAGAAATTTTTTATTCTGGTTGCCACATAATTCCCACCCTAAACATTGCTACATTGTTTAGAGGTAATAAATATCCAGAGTACAAAGTACTACCTGTCAGTGCTATGCTACATACTAACCATACAACAGGATTTATAGAAGACAGTCTGTCTACTGAAACTTTGACTAGAAAAGAAAAACAGAGTCAAGAATGCCTGCAAGAAGCAATTTCATAAAGCAATCATGTCTTTGGACAGGGCTATGAAGGAAATAAACAAGAAATGAAATATAAAATAATCTTTTGCAAATGAGAAGGGAGCCAAGAGATGGAGGGAGGTAGAGGGAGAAAAGGATAAGGGGATTAAAAAAATAATAATTAAGACGTGGTAGTGCACAAGTCCCCAAGATGAATGTAATCATTATGTACTACAAACATGTACTGATACAAATTAAAATTTTAAAAAAGCAACAGCGCAAAAAATTAGACATGACAGCAAATGCAGTTGAGGGAAGACTTGTAAAGAAGTATCATATATCCAGCAAGTCCTGCATAATAACAACCAGCCACATAAACAGCTAGGGAAATAAGATCTTGCACAGGGAAACAACATCTTGCACAGGGAAACAGCAAATATAAAGGCCCCGGGCTTTATACAGGTTTGCATGCTTATTAAGTAAATAAAAGAACACTATAGTGGCTAAAACTTGACGATCAAGGGGCAGAGTCAAACAGGCTGAGTATGAAGAAATAAATTAGCACATTCCATTAAAAAAAACCAAAACAAAAGAAAAACAAAGAAAAGAATAATACCCAGAAAACAGCAAAGTTCTGTTGCTGTTGTGGTACCTGGCACCATTTTTTTTATTAGCATCTTAATCATCATTTGGAAAGAGAACATTCTAGAGTAATATCATTAAATATAGCTCTGATAAAGCATGGTCACTACTATGTATCATAAAGCAGGTACAAGATATTTTACATTCACAGAGGTATGATACAGTACCGTCCTACATCAATAATAATAGAATAAGTTTTGGTTTGAAATTTACTTTGTGTGCAAATAAGATTGCTACCCCTGTTTTTTTCTGGGCTCCTGTCACATGGAGAATTGGTTTCTATCCTTTCACTTTCAGTCTATGGGCTTCTTTTTGCATTAGGCATGTTTCTTGTATACAACATATTGTTGGCCATTTTGCCAGTCTATTTCTCTTGATTGGCGAGTTGAGACCATTGAGCTTGATGGTTATAACTGATATGTACTGACTTATTATTGATATGTTATTGACCTTTTGTTGACTCTTTTTACTTTTTCACCTTCTCCTTTTAGTTTCTTGCCTTGCCTATTTGATTTGCTCTGTTGGGCCTCATGATACTGTTGCCTTCATCGTCTTTTTCTAGGATCTTGTTTAGAATTGCTTGTAGTGCTGGTTTGGTAGTAATGTAGTTTCTCAGGTGTTCTTTGTCATGGAAGTGTCTTATTTCCCCCTCCATTATACATATATTTATAAATTGAATTTTGGGAAACTTTAATGGGGCTGTCAACTTTGGAAAAAGTTATCCCAATTTACTGTGTTGAGTTGGCATTGTACAGAAATGGACAGCCATACTGGTCTAGAAATGTTAATTTTTTTTTTAATTCCATGTGTACAGGGGTAACGCATTGTACTAAATATGTAAGGTCATATCTATGTGGGTTTGATTACAGAAACTAATAAAGTATTCTCTTTAAAAAAATAAAAAAAAAAAAAAAAAAAGAAATAAATTAGGACTGGATATGCAGGACTTGTTGGCTATAGCATCCAGTCTGGGTTTCACTCCAAGAGCAGTGAGAACCCACTGAAGGGCATAAGGTAGGAAACCGATGTGACTTACAGCTTGAAGAGTTCCTCCTCTCTGGAAACCAGAGAGGCAAGTATGGAAGGGTACAAATTAGGAAGTTCTGCTGCATTAGACTGGATGTATCCCTGTGACCTGGTATTTTTATAGGAATGGAGCCACTGGGTACCCTGGACATAAGGCTCGGGGATATTGTTAGGATTTTTAAATGTGCTGAATGTGAGAGCAATAAAAGAAAGAAAACAGTCATATTTATTGAGTTTCTCCCCCTAAAAACATGGATGGAGGTGCCATTTCCTGAGAACATTTCCTAGGCCTTAAGAGGTGAAGAAAATAAAAAAAAAGAAAAGGCTCTATTTTTATTGTTATCTGGGTACAGATCCAAGTAGGTAGTAAGTTGTATAGATCGCACCAAGTCTGGATTACTGAAATAAATTTGAGACTGTGAGGCATCAGTATGCAAGGAGTTTTATGAAAACAAAGGAAAAATTAGAGAAAGTACAGAGGAAAGGACACGACAGTGTGCAAGGCCACGTTCTATAGAACCTCAAATGTGGAGGGCAGCTGGAAGGTTATAAGAGGAAATGAAATGCAGCCATCTGTGAAGTAGGAGGAAAAAAAGTGTTATCCTAGGAGTCAAGGGTGCCAGCTGTCCATTAAACTGTAAACACCATTTACCAGATTTAGAGATGTGCTAATATTCTGTACGGACAATGAGAACATTCTAAACATCAGTCATTCAACAGCTTTTTCAATGTCAAATATTAAAATCCAATTGGACAAACATGCTGTTACATTCCATACAGCCTCTATAATGTGTATGATCTGTTTTAAGTTCAGTTGTGAGGGAGTTTAAGTAATCAGAAGGACAGATATTAAAAGCATATCTATTTTCACTTGTCATTCTGAGATTCTTAAAGAAGACTTAAGGGCAAACGTGTGACAGTTTAATCTGCTTTAATTCGAGAGCTGTGGATAATGTTTGTCTTCAACAGATGTCTCAAGTAACTTGCAGATCTAATACCGGACATGCCCTCAGAATATATCCCATTAGAAGCTTTAATTTTCCAGGATAACTATTTTGCATTTCTTCAGATAAGCAAAATTGTCTAAGATTAACTGGCATTGAGAGTCCTCAGGGGAAGGGGTGTGGAATTAGTGTCTGGAACCTTCCATATGAAGGTAATGCAGGGCATCACTGAGTACAAAACTGAGGCTGAAAAAATATACACTGAATAAAGTAATTTTCATCAGGTATTTAATAAATGTAGTATAAGGAGAACAGGAAAATTCTGAAAAGGAAGATTAGCAAGCTGAATCAGCCATAATTGATTTTAAAACAGATTAATGACTAAAATCATGTGGTGCTGGCACATACAATAACAGAGGCCAATGGAACAGAACAGAAAGTCGAAAACAGACCTGATATACTGGGAATTTTATACTATTATGAAAGGTAGACTTCAGTATCAGTAAAAATTTTTATTGAAAAATTATTTGAAAACAACTAGTCATCTTAAGTCAAGTTGAACCGAGGCTTCATACCCAATATAAAGTATTGAAAGTATGTGAAAGATCTAGATATAAAAATGAAACGACTATCATTCTGTGAACTCAAAGAAATACAGGCCTTTGAACTTTGACTCAACCCCAAAGCCTTCAAAGACCGATACACTTGACTTTATCAAACTTTTATTCTTTGCTCTTACTAAATGATGATAAACAGAATAAAAAGACAAACACTAAACTGTGGGTAAAGTGTTGACAATTATTACAAGGGATTAATTTCTCTAATATTAAAAGTTTCTACATATTCTTAAGGAACAGCACCACAGAAAAATGAACAAAAGATATATCATATCACTGAAAAGGAAATTAAAATTGTTCTTAAACTTTTTATTTTTTTTCTTTTTTGGTACCAGGGTTCGAACTTGGGTCCTTTTACTTGCGAGGCAGGCAGTAGAACCACTAAGCTAAATCCCCAGCCCACCTAAACTTATTTTTTAAGATGATGCCCAACCTCGTTCATGGGAGATAATGAGATACTTTTTAAAAATCTGGACAAAAGACTAAAAGTAGTATAGCATGCTACATTACTGAGGATGTAAGGAAACAGTACTCATACATAGTACAGCTAGAAATATAAACTGGTTCAACTCCTGAGGAGGGCAACTGATCAGGTAGGTTAAAAATCCACATCTTCTTTCACCATGCAATTCCATTTTCTTAGAATAAAATTCCTTATATCAATATATTTGTATATATTGTGATAGTGAATGCATATGGTTAATATGCATTAATGCATATAACGTTAATGCATAATAATGTGCATATGGTTAATTTTGCTACTCTAATAAAGAAATAATCTGAATAATCAAATAAGGAAATGGATTAAGGGAATTTCAGATCAAATGGAATAGTATGCAGTCAAGAAATAAGAGGAAACTTATTGGTGTATTGTTAAAGAAAGTAGGCAAGCAGTTTGGTTTTGTTTTTTTTTTTGTTTTTGTTTTTTTGCAGTACCAGGGATGGAACTCAGGACCTTGCACTTCTGAGGTAGGCACAGCACCACTGAGCTAAATCCCCTGTCCTGGATAGCAATTTTTTTTTAAGTATATGCTGCTATTTGTACAGTTTAGTTAAAGGGAAAAACTTTGTATTTTATATGCATAAAAGACCTCTGAAGGAAGAGTGTAGAAACTAATGGCAAGAGCCACTTAAGAAGAGTAAACTGAAGTATTGAGAACTGGAAATGGAAGGGAAGTTTAATTAAGTAATCTTCAATATTTTTACATTGGAATCATGTGAATAAAATTAATAAAAACTAGGGAAACTGTACTTTCTAACAAATAGTCTGTTTGAGCAAAACTACAAAACTGGAAAGTTGTAACTACAGACTGATTGAAAACACAGGGATCCACTTTATAGCTAAAATATTTTGCTAGCTGAGGCAAAACCTTGAACCATTATGTTACATAACTGTTTTCAGTAGTACAAACAAAAATAAATAAGATTTCTTGTTTAACCTTTAAACCAAACAGTCAACAAAAATGTTTTTTTAATCCACCTGTTGAATGCTTCGATATATAAAGTTTTGTTGGTGCAAAGTTTAGAAAGCGTCCCACTATTTGATGAGGAAAAAACCAATGTGAGTCATTTATATTTGTATTTATATTTAAATGTATGCTAAGGAGTCATGCTGCAGAAATATGATTACAAAAGAGGGCTCAAAAGAGACTACACTGTACAGTGTTGCTCAGTGCTTTTCCCACCTTTAGCACACAAGCTGCATGAAATCTTCATATAACTCCTGACTCTGAACTTTCAAGTTTAGCTTTAAGGCACTTCAGGCACAATGACCTGAAACACAAATATACCAAAATGCAGTCATCGAAAAAAGATTAGAAACTAGATTTTGGATGTAATACACTGAAAAACTCACTACAGAGACAATATTTTAAAAAATGAATCATGTCTTTTAGCTTATTAAAATTTTAGTTTATTAATACCTGTGTATAGTACATAATGCTTACATTCCTGTGGGAAGTTGGTACAGATACATAGCATATCTTTTTTTTTTTTTTTTTTTTTT
>NW_022900921.1:32849789-32855128 GCF_012274545.1 Fukomys damarensis | reverse complement strand
TTTTTTTTTTTTTTTTTTTTTTTTAGTCCCGGGGATTGAATTCAGGTCCTTGAGCTTGCAAGGTAGGCGGTGGAACCACTGAGCTAGATCCTCGGCCCTACATAGCATATCTTAATTCCTTTTTTTCATAAACTTTCCCTTCCTTCATTCCCTCCCATCTCTTGATCTTTTTTTTCCCCCACTTTGGACATGTTCACAGTATATGTTTGCACTGTTTGCAGTTGGTACAGGTATATAACACATCTTTATTCTCTTATTTCTCTTCTTCCTTTTCCTCTAATTAAGGTATTACCAAGACTCAACCAACAAAAAGGTTAGATCACAATGGCCAATCACAGCCTAGGTTAAAAAAACAAAAAACAAAAAACAAAAAAACTTTTTCTATGGTCTTGCTGGAATTTCCTCTAAGATCCTCAACTCGGAACCAAAGAAATAGATACTAAACAAAAAGTAGATACTAAAGCTATGTTTTGAATTTACCAGTCCAGAGCAAAGCTCAGAAGAAAGCAGTAAATCTGATGTTTGTCATACTTCACCATCCATCCTGTGGTCTTTCTTTTGTCACCTCATGCTGTCCTAAAATTTTTCTTCATACAAGAAGAAAAATTTGAAAACTGCTTCAGTAAACTATTAATTGGTAAAATGTCAACTCCTCTTTGGAGAAAAGGAGAAAAAAACTTGCTCAATGTAGAAAACTAAAGTTCAGATCCTAGATATGTACAAACTTGTTTATATGACTTTAGGAAGTCATTTAACTATGGTGACTTATTTCTATCATCTATAAAATAGTTAAATAGTTTTTTCTATATCTGAAAGTATTGCAGTGATGAAATGCATATCTGCTATTGTGGGCAATGTTACTAAGTGACTAACCTAATATCATTTTCACCCTTCTCTCTTACCCATCTCCCCAACAGAAATATCTAGTTTCCCAGACTCCTTTGCAGCTATATATGTTCATGGGATGCAGTTCTGACCTGAAGTCACAAGCAAAAGGTTGCTAGAGGGCTTAGGAGAATGTCTTTGATTTGGGAGATAAAAATTACAAACATCATGGACATGTCCTCTTCTTTCCCTTCCCCTAGCCCTAAATACAGTGGACCCTCAAGTTACGACTGGCCTGACATACAAACAACTTGCATTAATTAAGTTAATGGAAGATTTATCTGCCTCTTGTTATGTATAGCATGTACCCAGGTAAACATTCAGATCTCAGCTGTACTGACTTACAATTAACTTGACTTACAATCAGCCCTTGGGAACCAATTGAGTTAAGTCAAGGGTCCACTGTATAAGTAATGCCTGGATCTGTAGCAGCCATTTGTGACCTTGAGAAAAAAGCCAAAGGAATTATAATAATGCTACCCCTGACATCTTAAGCCACTGAGCCAGCTGCCACCTATACTATTTGTTTAAACCACTGTCAGTTGGATGTCATGTCATTTAAACAGCTGAAAATTATATATTTAATTCAGCATACATTAATATATTGTATAAAGATCTATAAAAGATAAAAAATACCCAACTAAAACACTTTATGGGGGGAGCAACCAACTATTTTAAAGGAATGCATCTTGAATATTGGAACTTAAAGTACAGTAATCATGAGTGGTGGAGTTATTTAGGGTGATGCGTTTTGTTCATGCCTTTCAAATATCAACCAGCTGCTGTGAATATCTGTTAGTGTGACTCATAGGAAACACACATTTTGGAGTCAGAGAGGCTTGGATTTAATATGTAGCTTGACCACATTCTAGTTCGGTGGTTTGGGCAATATATCTCCTCTCTCTAAATTTCAATATGCTTATTCACTTAATAATCTTACACAATTATAATGAAGCATTACCTACTCTGTTGACCCTAGAAAAAGCAACGCTGTGAATATAAATAATGCTATTCCATGGATCCTAAAGAGGGACAGGTACATGAGTTAAATGATATAAAAATGGGAAAATTAGCAATGGAAGAGAAGGAAGGGAAATTGATTAAGAAAAGACAAAGTAAATTCGGTATTTAACAGAACTCTAGAAATTTCATTTGTACTTATTTTTGAAAAAAATCTTAAAAACAGTCAAATTTCTGAAATTATCCTCTCCTGACAAGAACTTCACCTGCAGACAAAACCCCTAAAAGTAATCAGTTGGACCCAGAGATAGGTAAGGTCATCACAAATTCATATTATGCTGGTTTTAGGACCTAGTTAAAATCTCCACATGATTCTGCCACATGGCTTCTCACAACGAGGTCCATACCTTGTATGGCCCCATGCAGGCAGGTTACATATATTGATGCACAACTGGGTAATAATTATTCCCATAGTGCTTTGGAATTTACACACGTTGTCTCTAAAATTACTTCTGAACTTTTTAAGAAAGATGGAATAATCATTTTCCCCTTTGGGTTCTCTCAATAAAATGATGTCACAGAAAGCACTAGGATATGATGACTCTGTGCTCAGAATCTAGAGGCAAGAAGATGTAGATTTGATTCATACAATCCATGACCAATTAACTCTCTGATCCCAGAGAAACTGCTTATTTCTGATCTGCAGCTTCACTATTGGTTGAGGAGGCCAAAAAGGAGTGTGTCTCTTAGGATGGAAAGAAGGCTGAGTGGATGGTATTCAACACATGTTAGTATCATTCATAATAGTTCACTTCGGTACTGTGTCAACAGTTGGTCTCCAAAAACTGTAACCTTAACTACCAGTGCAATGAGAAGGGAAAGACACAGAACCAAGGCCACTGATTGTAGCTAGTGGAATAGATAAAAGTAAAGACCACAGGAAATGAAAAGCTCAAAAGTCTTCCATAGTCAATTTTTTAAAATTCTTTATTGACATGCCTATTTTAATTACCTATAAATTTTGGTAAGCATCTTCAAATCATTTCTGGAAATAGATTCAATTCATTTTTGGAATAAGTCATAACAAAGTCTAGTAAACCTCAAAGTCAGAATTAAACAGCAGACAACTCACTTGGTTCCAAAAATTTAACCTAAAATCATAAAAACTATTTTCCATACAGGAAAGGAAGAACTCAAATTATCACTATTTGTAGATGACATGATATTCTACACAGACCTAAAAAACTTCACCAAAAATCTCTAACAATTAATAACCACCTTCAGCAAAGTAGCCGGACACAAAATCAACACACAAAAATCATTAGAGTTTGTGTACACCAACAATGAATGGGATGAGCAGGAAATTATGAAAATTATACCATTCAAAGTCACTTTGAGAAAAATGAAATATCTAGGAATTAACCAACCGAAGAAGTGAGAGACCTCTACAAAGAAAATTAGAGCGCTATGAATGAGGAGAATGAAGAGGACACCAGAAAATGGAAAGATGTCTGCTGCCTCTGGATAGGCAGAAACAATACTGTCAAAATGACCACACCCCTAAAACTGTTATACAGATTCAATGAAGTCCCAATCAAAATACCAAAAGAATACTACACAGATCTAGAGAAAACAATCCCAAAATTCATATGGAATCAAAAGAGGCCCAGAATAGCAAAAGCAATTTTAGGCACTAAGAACAAAGAAGGTGGCATAACAATACCTGACTTCAAGCTATACTACAAAACAATAGTAATAAAAATGGCATGGCACTGGAACAAAAACAGACACATGGGTCAATGAAACAGAACTGAGGATATAGAAACTTCCCCAAATTAATTAATCTCTGACAAAGGGTCCAAAAGGATATAATATAGGAAAGATGGCCTATTCAACAAGTGGTGTTGGGAAAGCTGGATAACTGCTTGTTAATGTCCAATGAAATGGGACCTTTATCTCTCACCATATACTAAATTAAAATCAAAATGGATCAAAGATCTAATCATTAAAACAGAAACATTAAACCTCCTGGAAGATGAAACAGGTAAAACACTTGAAGATATATGTGCAGGAAAGGATTTTCTAAACAGAACCTCAATCACACAAGTAATAGCAGCAAGAATCAACAAAAGATTACATCAGACTAAAAAGCTTCTGTAGAGCAAAAGAATCAATTAGCAGAGTGAAAAGATAACCTACGGAACAAAAAAAACTTTTGCCAGATACTCTTCAGACGGAGGACCAATATCTAGAATATACAAAGAACTCAAAAAATAAATAACCTAAAACTAAACTAGCCAGTCAAAAAATGGACAAGAGCAATGAACTGACATTTCACAGAGGAAGAAATACAAATGGTCCACAAATACATGAAAAAAAATGCTCAACAGCTCTAGTTGTTAGAGAAATGCAAATCAAAATAATGCTAAGATCCCATCTTACTCCAGAAAGAATGGCACTTACTAGGAAATCAAACAATAACAAATGTTGCCATGGCATTGGTGAAAAGGAATCCTCCTGCACTGTTAGTGGGAATGCAAACCAGTACAATTTATTGTGGAAACCAGTATGGAGATTTCGCAAAGAACTGAAATTGGACATTCCATAGAACCAAGCTACCCCCCACTTAGGTTTCTTTCCCAAAAAGCTTAAGTCATCATACTACAGCAATACATGCATAGCAATGTTCATAGCAGCACAATTCATAGTAGCTAAATCCTGGAAGCAATCTGTATACCTATCAAAAGACAATTAGATGAAGAAAATGTGCTATTTATATATTAATGGAATACTGTTTGGCTATCAAGAATGACACATTTGAGACATTTTAAGAAAATGGACACACCTGAGAAAAATAATGTTGAGTGAAATAAACTGGACACACAGCTTAAATACCATAAAGCATTTCTTATTTGAGTGAGACAAAGTACAAATAAAGAAAATGGAAAAGGACAGATAGAAAGGGACAAGAGCACAGAGTGGAACAAGGGAACAAGGGGATGAGTGAGGAGGAAGGAAAGGGGAAACGACAGAAATAAAGACACCCTCTGTACAGGAACTCAATAACCCCAATGAATGTAAACACTGTATGCCATAACATCAGTTAAGGCAAATAAAATCAAGAAGAATGAAAAGCAAGATAGGAGATCCATAGGAGGAGGGGCAAGGGAAGAGAAAAAGAAGGGGATTAAAAAAGAAAAGCTGTAATATGTAGATATAACCATTAGCAAGATGACTGTAAACTGCAGGAACTGCAAAATGTACTAATAAAATTTTTTAAAAATCTGTGTAAAACCCTTGAAGATAAAAAAGAGCTGAAATGATGGGCAGTGTAAGTTATGTTCCATGAATATTAAAAATATAATGTGAGGGGCTGGGGATTTAGCTCAGCGGTTCAGTGGCCTGCCTTGCAAGCGCAAGGACCCGAGTTCGATCCCCAGTACCAAAAATAAATAAATAAATAATAATAATAATAATGTGAAAAGAGCATTTAT
>NW_022900921.1:32822535-32849720 GCF_012274545.1 Fukomys damarensis | reverse complement strand
TATATATACAAATTTTTTTCTATATATATATATAAATATATATATTTTATATATAGAGAGAGAAAGTGAGTGAAAAGAAAAACCTGTGTATTTTCATTTGAAGCATTGTAATAATATTGCTACATAGTTAAAATGTATTATCATCACTTTAGTTATTTTAAGTAGTTAAAAGCTAGCTAAAAGCCAGTTCATACTTATGAACACATTTGCCCTTGTAAGAGTCTAATTAATGTACAAACAATTGAAAGAATTTGGTCAAGGTCACCACCAGGAGTTACCTAAAAATCTGAAGCTAAAGTTCAATTCTTTTGGCCTTCACATCATTTGATGAGGGCATCAGCCTGACCTAAAAAGGTGGAGGCAAACCAAATATTTACAAAGCAATTAATGCTTTCCCGCAAATTATATTATGATTTCTACAATGTCATATCTTTACTCCCTGGTGCCCTTGGACCTCCTGTTTCTCTGACAGGAGCAAATACTGAAATAATCTTGCCAGTTACATTCAATGCCCTGTGGGAACAGAAATAAACTACATCCTAGTCTAGGCTTTCTCCCCATTATATCTTTATCCTGAAACATTTTTTTAAACTTTAATTGTACAGAAGCTCACATTCCACCCAGTACTTGAGATAGAATTTGAAAACTGTTTTAAAGTGTGCTTAACTTGCCAAGGGTGCCAGAGACTCCTCTGCCCCATTATGTATATTAATGCATAGAAAACACACATTTAAGAAGCTGCATGTAATTATTTTTCCCTTCTTCAGATGAAGAAACTGAGGCTCAGAGTGTAAAGGAATTGGCCAGGGATATCTGGCACTAAAATGTAGGGCCGAGATAGGAACCCAAATTGGCTTCAGAACTTTAAAATAATTTTAGAAAGAAGAGACAATGACAGTAACAACATCAAAGGAACCCCGATTCCTGCATTAGCTTTCATTAAAGGAGAAACAAAATTAAAACAGGGAAAAGGGAAGGTAACTGAAGGAAAAAAGTTATTAGATCTATTAAATCATTTGTAGCAGGAAATATTGACAGAAAAGACACACATACAACACATACACTCAAAAAATTAGCAAAGGCTCTTAAAAACTCAAATGGATCTTAATGTAAAGGTACAAGATTCCAATGATGAATGTAACTGTACTGTATACCTAAAATGTACCAATAAACTCAAGGAGAGAAAAAAAATGGATCTTAATTAAATGAAAAATTAAACAATATAACATACCTCAATCAACAAATAACATCACTGTGTCAACATACAATGCAGCCTCATCTTCTAAATATCAATGCTGACCTCAACAAAGACTAGAAAATTTAGCTCGATCTCTTTTTGAAGGCAGTGTTATTAGTAATTATACTTAATGTCTAAATTCTAGAAGCATTTCTATGCAGATTGTTACATAAAAACTGATGAGGAATAACTGATACATTTCAAAGTAGTAAAATAAAATAATGTTCAGTCTGAATGTCTAGACAGAAGGAGGCTATGTTCTGTGAAAAGGTGAAAGACACTGTCAACACACCAAGAGAACAGAGGTGACCGCTAAACGATGTGCTGTAGCAGGATGGAAACAAAGAAGAAGGAAAGAGCTAGATGAACAAGAAAATATCTGCAAAACTAAATAAAAACTACTCCCAAATAATTAAAATTGCTTATATACTCATAATGACTAATTTGGAAGAGACTGAAAAGCAGGGCATGAATAAAATACTATGTATCAATAATACAGATAAAAGGGCAAAGCCAGAATGACTATCTCCAAGGTTTGGTGTTTTGGGCAGAGGGATAGAAATTCTGATTAAGTTTAAACATTGATAGATACACAAATTTGCTAAATACTTAAGACTAATTCCTAAGAGATATAAATTATATAACATCTAAACTGCTACCAAATTCAATAGTTTTTAAAGATCTTTATATCACTCAAAATAAGGAAGAAAAGGAAAATAAGTGGGGAAAAATTACAAGCTCAAAATAATGTCATAAAAAGGTATAAAATAACAGCTGCCATAAAAGTGTAAATGAACTGAACTATATATGCAAAACAATACTGAGTAGGGGAAAAAAAGGCAAATTGTGAAAGAATAAGTACAGCATAGCATCTATGAGAAGTTGCAAGGATACAAATACTACTGTTTATAAATACACTGTTATTGAATGAACATAAAAAAATGTAAACTGGAAAGATACACACAAATTTCTTAATGCAGGTTCCTCTATGTACAGCAATAGGATAATGAGACTCGGAAGAAAATGAAGACTACTCGTATTTCAACTTCAGCAGTAATGTTCTCTGTCTTTTGAAAAATAAAAGCAAGGATGGGAAGAAAAAACAAAAAAAACCTCTAACAGACAAAAGTTTGACAGCCTCTAAGAAGGAACACTGCTGACATGCCAGTCTCTTTTGAGAGTCTCCCTCACAGTTATGAACTATTGGGCCTTTCTTCTTTCCTTTCTCTTGTACAACAAAAGGCTTAGTTGGAGCTGAAACCAAGGAGGAAGCTGTGAAGAAAGTCACCAGAATCATTCCTCAAGCTCCACTGCTCAGAGTCTTGGCAATAGGGAATACACCCCAGAATCATGGGATACAAGGGCCCAAAGTCCAAGAACAAAACTCCAAGAAAAATTTTTTAGTTAGTTTTTAAAATTTTTCTTTTTAGCTAGGCACTTGAAATTCGTTAAAATGGTGCATTTATAAAACACATTAAAACTAGTTCAATGACAGCTAAGGTTAAGCAAAAATGCACTCAATTGTAGCTTACTATTTAATTCCAAAAACTTCATTTTTAAAACATTCTATTTTACCATTTAATGGATACTACATATTGTTATGTTAATAGCTACTTCCCAGGTTTTAAAACAACACAACACGAAACAGACATTAAGTGGCAAATGTGTCACAATCAGAAAGGCCTATAATTAAGTCCAAGCCATAGGCACTAACTCTAAATACTTACATGGGAATACCATGCCATCAGTGCTAACGTGGATGATTTTTAATAAATACTACCAGTTTGTATTCTTTAGATTTAAAATTTTTTAAATGTTCTTTCTTGGTGCCCATGAAAGAAATGATGGGAGAAGCCACAAAGAAATTTGGCTTTCTCAAGGACATAAATGAGGCTCCATTTTTCTTTCCTAAGACTATGCCTGATGCTATGAGGAATGACACATCCAGGAAGTACTTCAAGGTTGCCCACTGGTCTAACATAAAAGTATGCAATCCTAAAAAAGAGATGTAGGGATGTACAAAGTAAGGATGTCGGAAATCTATATACTTCTTAAGGAGGATTCTCAGTCAAAAAGAACAATTTGTTAAACAACCAGCACTGTAGTAAACAGTAAACAGAATTAGAAACTATCCAATGGCAAAATAATTCAAGAGGCAGACACACTATATTTACTGACATTTCAACCAACTTCTCCTTGAACTTATACAGCATTGTTTGGACTTATACAGCATTGTGCCTCCTTATAGTCCATAGTTGCTCATATTAGAAACATACAGATTGAGAGAAATAAGTCTTGACTTAATCATTCAGATATCACAAATTTTTAAAGTCCGTACTCTGTTTGAATACATTAAATTCAAAACCAGGCTACTGTCAAAAACAGGGGGATTTAATACACAAATTTTAAATTGGCAAACAATTTACAAAAAGCTGAGGGAAATTAAAGCAGGAAGATCAGTGTGCTATGTATTATGTATTTCCTTTTCCTTCTTCTTTTTTTTTTTCTTCTACTAGAAATTGAACTCAGGACCTTGCACTTGCCAGGCAGGCGCAGTGCCACTGAGCTAAATCCCCGGCCTGCTATATATTCCTATACTGTAAAGTCTGGAGAAGTAAAAGAAACACTGGGTAAGTCTATTATAAATAAGAACTCATCAAATTTATTTGAACAATTATTTTGAGCCTGTATCATAACAGAAACACAGGCATCAGTGAAATAGCCTATGACATTAAAATGTTCATAATGCAGGGGGGAAAAATCTGTGTAGATCAATAATAAAAATTATCCTTGAAAAAGTTTCATCAATCTCAAGTAGTGTGATTTGGGGGAAATCACTCAACCCCTCTCTATTTCACTTTCTTCAGTGAGATAATAATACTTGTTCCAATAATTGTTTTGTGCTCATATATTATACTGTATACTGGTATTAGTATTGTTGCAGGATGCTAGTAATTATAGGATGACAACTGTGGCAGTTTGGAGGGTCAAGAAAAGACAGAAGATGCCTGACCTGAACCCAAAAGCAGATGGGTGGAAGTTATAGCACAGGTTTAAGGTGCACCTTACAAAAAGGTGTAGAAACCTCAATAACCAGCCCAGCTTTGGTTCTCCAAACAAGTTACTACAGTCCTAAATCACGTTTGTGAACCTGTTCAAGTTGTCAGTGAACAAAAGGCCAAAGGGATGAGAAAGATGAAAACAAAAAGAATCTTATAGGCCAAAAGAAGGAATTTGGCTTTTCTTACAGAGTATTCAACACTACAGGCATGGAAGTTGCTTCCCACAGTTGATGTCAGTCATACAAACTATCCTAAATGTATATTTGTAAATTTTAAATACGTAACAGTGCAATAAGAAAGTTAAGGTTTTAGTGACCAAGGACTAACATCTTTCAATGTTGTTAAAAAAAAAAAAAAGAAAAGGTAGAAAGCAAAAGGGAGGGAAGGATGAAAGAATAGGAAAAAAGATGAAAGAAAATAAAGGAAAAATACAGTAAAGGCAGGAAGGGGAAAGACACATGGCACACAAGTCACTCAATCTTCAGATGCACCAATTTTGACAAAAACGAAATGGGATGACACATCCACAGGCCTTCAATGTTATAAGATAGTACACTTCACCTCACCCAATTCATTGCACATTTACTGAAATAAACTTTCAGACCAGGACAAATTTGTACATGTAAAAGAAAACAGCCAAGACTAGTGTTTTTCGTGATTAAAAACTAAACTGGGTAGCTTCTTCAGTTAAGGATTCATAATTGTTTTGCAGAGAGCAGTGAACATAAATCACACTTTTAAAATAGGTAGGAAAGGGAAGCAAATATGTGATATACAGGATGCCGCTGACTTCCCCCTCCTACAGTCATGGCATTCATTGTTAATCAATCCAGTGTAGCTTTTCTGTGGAATAGATAATTATTCTCAACACTGTGTTCAGTCGACAGAAGCTATGTAAAGTGATGTGTGAGCATATGCAAGTAGAATAATACATCTAGTATCATTACAGAGGTAATCAGAGACTGTCTTTGAACTACGAGGCCACTTAGTTTGGTCAAGAATGGGGCTATAACAGACAAGTGCGTCGGAGAAGAAGCTGCTGGACCTGAATTAAGGAATTAGGATGGACACCCCAGTGTGAAACAGTTATGGCAAAGACTGAGACACATCCAGATTTGATGCTACTGATCAGCATTCCTTCCTACCCTCTGCTTCATGGATAATTGAGTATTGGCTTCTATCCCATTACTGTGGCTCTCTCTGAACAATCCCTAGAGACAAATGAAAAAGACTAAATAAGACATATTTTATGGAACAATTAATTATGGATAAAGACTGTTCTACCACAGTCTCCTTGAATCAAATGTGGTAATATAAGATTCAGAGGAAGCTATCTCCCTCATCTTTATTAAAGTAAACCAAATGTTCGAACGTTGTAAGTTTTTAAGAGGGATTTACTTTATTTTATAGTCATAACTTTAGTAGAAAATGGTACAATTTTCTAAAACATTCCAGGTAAAATCATGCCTAACAGTAACGGTCCAGCTGCTAAAAGGGAAAAAACTAAATAGCCTTTCAAGTGACAGATCAGAAGATCTAAAATTGATTCTTACCTTTGCTAATCTCTAGCAAAATGAGAATTACAATTTAGATGAAATGAAACAATGTAATTAATGTACTTAGCGCACTGTTTTCTCACAGAAGGTTGAGGATACATCTTATTTTAATACATATTATTTTACTTTTCAAAAAATAGTCATAAAGCATGAAGTTAAAAATTTGACTTTTCTTTATACTGAATAATTATTTTCTACATTAGTCATACATTTTGGTGATTTTCTGTCCTTGTAATATATCTACTCAAAAGAATTAAATGGGGCTTATTAATGTCTTATTAATGTCTTCTAACATCTTTCCTTGCCTCCTCAGATCACACTTTTCCTGAGTCAGTCTTTTAGCTCACAGATCACTTTTTTCTCATTATTAACTTTGCCACCATATCTAGTATCTGTGAGATGCACCAAATCCTATATGCATGACAGTACAATAAGAAAACACCAGGTCTACACATTTAGAGCCACATAGGCCACAGGGTCAAATTTAGAAACAGAACAAACTAGAAAAAAAATCTTCACATGACTGCATAAAACTGAGCTGTTCTTCCACTAAACGGTTATAGTAATGGCTTAAGGATTAAGTTATAATAGTGCAACACCAGGGCAAATTAAAAAACACTTTTCTGAGATATTCATTTGTTCTATTAACCTCATCTTGCTATATTCAAGAAGTTTCACACATTGATCACACATTCACTCAAACAACTGCATAAACTAGGGACATGAAATTAAACACAAAGAGCTCAGGGAGAAATTCTGAGCATGAACAGGCCCAACAACATGGGTTTAACAAAAGCCAGAAGCTAATCCTTGTCATGTCTGGTTTCCAGGGAAGTGTGGACATCTGACCAGAGCCAAGGAGAGCAAATCTCATCAAGCTGTTTGTTCTGTGGTAGAAAACTACACACATGGGCAAGGGGAGTGAAGATCTCTCATAAGGCAAGAGAACTCCTGCCTCCAAAGATGAAGGGAAAGCTGTCCTAGGTAGCTTTGCTCTGTCACTAACATTGTGAAAAAGAGGTATCTATGACAAGGGCTTCAAAGTAGTCACCAAGCCTCCTAATGCTGTCAAATTGGCACACAGAACATAAATGTGGACATGTGAATAAACATAAGATGAGACTTAATATTTTCCCCAATGCAATAATTATCTTATCCAGATATCTATACACTGACCAATTCTGACAGGGTTTAGGCTGGGGTGTATCTACTACAGACAGAAATATATTTAGTAAATCTCTCCAGTGGTTATGTCATAGAAAGGATCATAGAAGTAGCAGCTGTCAGGGGAGTTAGAGAATAGATGCCAGAGATGGTAACCTATAAGAATAACCACAAAGCTGGAACACTCATTTGATGAGCCACAGAAGACAAGAACTGCCCTGCAGAACAACAATCAAAGACAACAAAAAGGAAGCATGTGCCAAGGTCTTCTGAGCTGGCACCCACTGTACAACCATGCTTCAAAACCTAGCCATGATTAAAATATAGGAAACATTATCTACAGGCAAGAACATTATGTCTTGCCTATTAATAAAATAACCTCTCTTGTAAATATAATTGCCTGGATCTGTGAATGTTCCAAGTTTAAAAACAATATGAGCATGAACAGATAGGTAAACTGGCCTCTTCCTGACCTCAAACATTGCTGACCACTGTCTTGGCACTGGTACCATCTCGGGAAGAATGTGAGTAACACATGAGAATCAACACCTGTTCTGCCCCACCCTGTCTAGTGCCCTAACAGCACTGGGTGGCAGCACACAATGCTGCAATTTATGTTGCAGTCTGGGGGTCAAAAAGACATGTGACTGCCCTTAGGGAGGTAAACCCGATCCACTGAAAATCACTCCTGGAGGCTTACACACTCAATCACACAGAACCAGTCACACACACACACACAGCGCTCAGGATAGGAAGAGAATGCAATGACATAACTGCACCAGGCTTCACAGAAGTGGTAGTGATTGAGATTTGCTTAAAAAGGCAGAGGGTAATTCTGTCAAAATCAAGAAGTAGAAGGGGACAGTCACAGTAGGAGACACTAGGATTATCCTGAATGGGAAGAGAGGCCCAAAGAGGAACCTTCTGTCTCCTGGAATATGAGCAGAAATATTGAAAGCTAACTGTCACTTATGAGAGCCCTTGATGTGATGACCCCTACAATTACCAACACTTCACAAGCACAGCAGCAACGTGCTGGACACAGCCATTTCACACTTCTAGAAAAATCTTCCATGCAAATTAAATATCTCTTTCAATACAGCTGTAAAGAATAGAAACAACTATACAGATATAATTTTAACCAAAGATACCTGAACTTTTCTTCTCATTTTAATAATTTAATGTCAAATTCAAATAGTTTGGAAAGCTAAATTTCTTTAGTGATGCTGAACATTATAACAGAAAAGTACAAAAGAATAGAAAGTTTACATTAAAGGCACATTAAACTATGATACGTATACCAGTGTTGTGCTTGTGTCTAGATGTGCCCCCAAAGACTCATAGGTGTGGCTTTCTCAGAGGTGGCTGGATCTAGAGCGTGTGATACTGGGATCAAGAGTGTGTGATTACTAAATCAGTCCACTGATTGGTTTGGAATAGTTCTAGGTAGGATTAAAGGCTCCCCATACTTAGTGCTACCTTCCCTAAGGGTGGGTAACCTGGATAAAAATATAAAGGACAGAAGAAGGTGTAGTGTGTCACTTGTGCCTTACACTTACTGCCTGCCCTGCTTTGCCATGGACCATTTCACATCTGCAATGCTCCTCTGTTGTGCCACCCTGCCTTGGAGCCAGCTGATTATGGACTGGAACCTCTACAAACTAAACCAAATAAACCTTTTCTCCTTCACCTTTGGGTGTTAGGTATTTTGTCCCAACAAGAAAAGTAACTAAGACAACTCTATTTCCACACCTACTCCTCAAAGATAAGTTATTTTATACATATCCTTATCAGTCGGCAAACTGAGAAGGAAGAGCAGGGGTGGTCATCCCCACTGCACAGGTGGAGACTTGGGGCCCGTTTAGGTGGCTGCTATGCAGCACCACGCAAAACTGCAGATGCAGCCCCTTCACATTTGTTCAGTGCACAGCTCAGCTCTAGGTATGTGCAGCAGAATCAGAAACAATGTCTGTCCTTAGCTGACAACTGAGGAAGACATAGTCTGATAAAAGCTATTCTAATAATGGCTTCTATTAGTGCCCCCTAAAGGCCACATGTTTACCAAGCATTTCACCCTCTCCCACCCCAGTGGCCCCAAAGTCCTGCCATCCTAACAAAAGCCCCATGATTCCTCATCCCTGGGATAGGAGAAACAAAGATCACAGTGAACAGGATTAAGAAAGGTAAACACAACACCAGGCTGTAGTCTGTGTGACTACTACGTGTCCAATAAGCACAGTGGACTAAGCACTAAGCCCCATGGTAGCTATGTGAGGTGGGCCCTATTTCTCCTCTTTTATAGATGAGAAACTTAAGTTGAGAAATATTAAAGGCTGTCAGAAGTTAGAAAAACCCCAATTTGAATCCTGCTCCATTTCACTCTGGTGTTATTTTATCTCTGTGCTAAACTGCAGGGTGGATAAAATTTATTTTTTTCAAAAATGTGAGTAGCTACATTGGGTGGTAGGGTTAGACAGAGGTGGCTTCCTCAGAGAAAACATTCTTGAAATAAATTTGGATGCACCAGTCTTTGGGAAATAAAGAAGAAAAGGTATTCCAGATGTAGAGGCATGGGAAGTATGATATCTGTTGAGAACGGCAAGTAACTCAGTTCTGCTGGAGAAAGAAATGGTGGATCTGAGAAGAAAAACAGGGATGAAAGGAGTTGACAGCTAGACAGAGACCACATCAGGAGAGCCCCTGAGAGGAATCTACATTACCAACTGCCACCCTGAAACAACAGGCAGCCAGGGAATCAGCTTGGAATTGTGACAGAATCAGGTTTCTGTTTGGGGCAGACGCTCTTGCAGCAATGGGGAGAACGAAGCATCAGGAAGAAGTACAGGGAGGGGACAGCTGTCCAAGCAGAAACACAGGAAACATTAATGCATGTGGAAAGCAATAAAGGCAACAACCAAGATGGACATTCCCAAAAGAAACCTTACCAGTTCCTGAGACGAAGCTAGTCTACAGGTGGTTTACAGTCTTACTTTACTCTGTATTAGAAAGTACAGGCAATTGTAATATAATCCTTAATTTCATGGATACTGTCACTTAAGGGGAAGGCTAAAAGAAGTGAGCTGGCTTAAAAAAATACTAAATCTACTATAAAAATAAAATCGTAGAAGCAAACAAAATACACAGTATATGTCATGTGTAGTACATGGTATCATATATTATTTTTATACATTTAAATATAAATATATATTTATATATTAGTATCTTATATATACATTATATAATATATAATGTTATATAGTCTACTACATAATACAGTATATAAAATACCCATTAAATATAATCTATCAAAGGGCATGTGAAGAGTCAGAGTCTAGAATGAGGTTTTGGGAGGTGCACATATGAGCAAAAGGCAGAAGTGACACCAAGGACTCTAAGGAAGAAGTAGCCACAAGACAGAGCAACTGTCCCAAGAGTGGAAGGCAGGAAGATGAGCTTCAGGGACAGAAGAAAATTCAAACATGCCCCCAAATGGAGTCCTCAGTAGGAAGTGGGAGTCCCGTCCTAATAGCAAATGTAAGAAGAGGTCACAAGTCCTTGCAGGGTAGTGGTATAGGATGGGGATGAAAAGGTTGTCATGGACATGCTGAACTAGGACCCTGTAGGACTGAAAAGAGCATCTACATTAAATACATCTTTAATTACTAGCAAAAATATAAGCAAAACAATATATTATATATGCAGCCAAACTCCAGACCAAAAAAAAAAAAAAAAGAAAAAGTACAGGGTTAGATAAAATATTTTCTTAGGAGTGTAAGAAAATCAGACTACTGGATCAAGGAAAGCCACATGATTTATCACAAAACATCATAAACTACAACTGGAGATGCCTGGCTTCTCCAGGACTAAGTTACACAGTCTCAGAAATCAGATGTGGCTGGTTTCTTCTCACTGGACTCCCTGAAAATGATTCCAAACCCCATGGTTCCAGAAGCACCAACCACTACCATTCTACCATGCAATTTCATCTCAGTCCCACAAGGGCCGGGTCTCCAAGGAAGGCCAAACTTTTGGGCCATAGTGAGGTCTTAAATCTATAGAAGTCTCCATTCCCCAGGCTGCCTCTACCTGAACTTCTATCTACCAAAAATTTCACAGTAAAGAATAAAATATTCCCCTTCCCCTCCCCTTCTCATTGTCCCTACACCTAAAAAATGTGAGAAAATGTAAAAATGGAATGAAAGTGTTTGTAGGTGGGGAGGGGAAGAGGGAGTGAAGGGAGGGTGGGGACAAGGGGAAAAAATGAGAACCAAGACCTGTCATGTAGAGGTACAAGATCCCAGTAATGAATGTAACTGTACTGTATACCTAAAATGTACCAATAAATTCAATTTAAATTTTAAAAAAAGAATAAAATATCTTGGTACAAAGGCAGAAGAAACACTGTTGGGCATGTTTCTGCTTGCCTTTTATAACCACCCTCTTCTCTAACTCAGGAGTCACCAAACATTTTTTGCAAAGGACCAGAAAGTATTTTTTTTAAATTTTGCCTGCCATATGAGCTCTGCTGCAACTACTCAGTTCTGCTAGTGAAGCATAAATGAAACAATATACAACACCTATTAACTGAGCATCGCTGTGTGTCAATAAAACTTTATTTTTAAAAACAGGTATGCCAGATTCGTCTGGGGGTACAGTTCGGCCCACAGTCAATCTTTGCTCTGATTAATAAAGGATTTTCCGTTTCTGCTCCACACGACTCTTAATCAAAACTTGGCTTAGCTGCCTTGAAACATTACTGACCCCAACTTTTGAACCGCCTAGAGTACAAGGTAAGCTTTGCTTCCATGCTAAGGCCATAGTATTTGCTTACTAATTAAAACAGCAGAAGAATTTTTAAAAAGCATTAATATTAATCGACCACTTAAGATGTGCCAAGTACCAAACTCGTCCTTCATAAACACTGGCTCACTGAAATCTCGATATAATCTAGTGAAAGGCAGAATCATTTTCATTTTACAGATAAAGAAAATGAGGCTGAGGTGGTGACATTTTCATGGTCACACAGAGTGAAGCCCATTCTAATACAATTCTGTCTGGATCCAAAATCAAGGTTCCTCACTGCTGCTGCCCTGGCTGCTGTTCAGATGGAAAGTGTCTATCTGGCCTCTCCTACACTGTCCCCAAGGGTTTGTGGCTGTCCATACCCTGCTGGATAGTGCTGGATAGTGACAGGTGGCATCAACCGCTTACAAGCAGTGACTCCTTGGCTTTTCATAAACTGTTAAAAAAAATTTTTCCATCTCAAATAGGATTTTATTTATCACTATTACAAAATCTGGATTGTAAACAGGCTCTTGGACTGACGGTTCATGTCCATCAGCTTGTTCAACTTTAGCTCCAGTCTCATCTCCAGTAGCTTTTCCACAGCTACTACTTCACCATGAAGCTCCATGAGTTTTCCCATTTCAAACTTGGGCTGCTTCAGCATTGTCACTTTTCTGACAAAGACAACATGAAGAGGATCATTAGACTCGCCATCCTTTTCTGTGTCTTTCCCAATGCTGTCTGGAATCAATTTATGACCACTTCCTTCAAGTCATTTGTCTTCACCTTTTGGGTCATGATTTCCATCATCTTCTGGGTTTGGAGGACCTGTTGGTGGTGAGCTATGAGGTCTGTATCTGACTGTTCCACTATTTAGTAAAACCAGCACAGAAGCAATAAAGCAAATGACCATCAGCAGTCTAGACATCAACATGAGCTTAGATCATAGTCTGCCATTTTTTTACCATGGAACACATTTTGTCATGGGTAGAAACATACCACAGAAGTTAGGCAGTTTTTGCCCTGAACACCTTCAGTAATTAGCTTGAATTTTCTAAAGGCAACTTCATTGTTCTGCAGATCAGCAAGGCTCACTTCAAACGCATGACCTTTGAGCCCATCAGATGCAATTTTGGTAGAGTTCTGGTGACTAGTGTTTTTTTCCAATATTTCTTATATTGAACATAGCTGGTGCCTTAATGTCATATCAGCCTTTCTTAGAAAATGGATCACCCACTTTCTTCTTGGCTCCCTTTTACCGCCTTTCTTAAAGCATTTGTTCTTGCCCACAGCCATAGTGCTGCTCAGAGTCAAAAGGGCTACATAAACTCTTAGTATTTAAAATAAAGACAAATACAAGGGACAGACAAGATCCACTGTGACTGGAAAAGGTTATGTTTATGCATGTTGTTCTTCCCGCTGTTGGTGACAAATCCAAGCATGTTAGAGATCATCACAACCTCCACAAGTCCATCAGGACCAGGGGCAAACAGGGAATCCTGACATGGCTGGAAGTCTCAAAACACAGCATGCGTCGCCCCAGAATATTCCCAAGTGAAAATAAGGCAGGGGAGGCTGAAAACTGAGGGGTTATGAAAACACACCCAGCAGGGGCCTGGAACACTAGCAGAGGATAAGCTCCCCACAGAAGAACTTGAACAATTTCAACATAAAGTCCGTGAGCTGATTTTTAAAAACCAGTTCTTTTTATTTTTTTGGTGAAGAAGACTAGATGTGTAGCATCTGATTATAAATTTAAAAAAGGAAAAATCAACTACAATAATTGAACCTCACTATGAATGCACAAGTGAACATTTACACCAGCAGAGGAGAGAGGAAACATGAACAAATTAACAAAAATTTGCATTCAGCCTGGGAATGAAGGCACAGCACACTACACAGAGATCTGAGCCCATCGCTTTCACTTCATCCATCTCCCAACCCTGCCGTTTCTCATTAGTGGAATTTTGTTCCCATGTGGCAACATGTCCTCCTCTGGGTCATGAACACAAACTTTGCCCCTGTCCTCCTCATGCGCCCTTTTGCTATGGCCTCCTGTGCTCTCACACAATGGTGCAGAGAAGCCCTCTTGCTGTAGGTAAACACTGCAGGCACAGGCTGCCCGCTGACCATTCTCTGCGCAACATGTTTCCACATGGGCTCAAGGGATTGAACCCTAAACACAGGTTCACATCCTTTTTTGGCTAGTTGTATAAAACTATGATGAGGCACACTTAATGGAGAAATTATTTCTAAATAGATACCACCGAAGCAATCTGTGTACACAATATCCAACTAAGTTTTCAAGACGGAAAACATGTCAATGACTGAACAAATCTGAATTCCCAATGTAAAGAACACCCAAGGGACATATTCCGGGACACAAGGCAGAATGTGGCCAACACTCATCAACTGAAAAATAGGAATAGTTGTCAAAAGGGATAAAGCAAACTGTGTAAAACTGATATGCAGAAGGGAAAGAAAAAAAGAATACAAAAGAATGAGTGCACCCTTAGTAAATGACATTAAAAATCTATAAGAACTCATTAATATCAAATAAAGGAAATTAAAAAATAGCTTCTATCCATGAACACAATGATGCTGGTAATTTTTTCCTCAAAAATAAGCATGAGAGATATTTATATTATTATTGCTTAAATTTTGAAAGTCTACTCAAACACATACCATTAATCTTTCCAATACTGACATAGAATGGGGAGGTCCCTGACTAAAAAATTCTAATTCAGAATATTTTTCAACAATGGTATTAAAATTTGCAATAGGGGATCGGGGATTTAGCTCAGCAGTTTGATGGCCTGCCTTGCAAGCGCAAGGACCCGAGTTCAATCCCCAGTACCAAAACACAAAACAAAACAAAACAAAACAAAACAAAACAAAATTTGCAATAGGTTTAAGTAGTACACTGAAGTCTAAACTAAAACATATATAACTAAATATATCCTCAGATACATAAATTCTTGCTGTTTGATTGAGAACTCTGTCCAAGTATGGAAAGATTTACCAATATGAAAACTGACCTATGACATTTTGAAAAGCCAAGAGTTTGTCTTAAAATTCCATAGCTAAGTCCATGTAAATATAGTTTTATATATATACACACACACACACACATATAGTACTAGGTATACCTTTGAAAAAGCATTAAGTAACTGTTCTAAACCTCACAGCTGTCTCTTGGACATAACATATGCACACAACTTCAACAAATAGCCTAATTATTATTTTTCAATACTTTAAAATAATTTGTGACCATAAAAACTAATCCAGTGCTAGCATATAATATACTTCATATATACACACACACACACACATATAGTACTAGGTATACCTTTGAAAAAGCATTAAGTAACTGTTCTAAACCTCACAGCTGTCTCTTGGACATAACATATGCACACAACTTCAACAAATAGCCTAATTATTATTTTTCAATACTTTAAAATAATTTGTGACCATAAAAACTAATCCAGTGCTAGCATATAATATACTTCAACCATTTGTTAAAAAATCAGAAAGCTTAATACCCATATAGTTTTTAACTGTTGTGACAATGGACGCTAGTCTAAGAAAACTGTTATTCAAGGTCAAAACTATCATATTTCTTTCTGCCTTCTCCCAAACATTCAGGATATTCATTTCAAAATATACAAATATTTGCAAAGAATTACCTTGGAACTTGAGCTTCCAAAAAGAAGACTAATCTCAGAAACCAAACAAAGAAAAGCTTCATACACATGTCCATTTAGTCAAATTACCTGGAAACAATCTTGTTTTAATACATAATAGACATTAAGTAAAAATACATAATTGAGTAAAAATACTCAGAATATTCAAGAAATCAAAGAACAAATTATCAACATAGAATTCTGGACATTAGAACTGATCGACATGTCAAAAAATCTGTGACATCTAAATCCCAGTGTGTCCTATGAACTCAAAAAGTAAAGTCCCAAACTATTGCAACAGTAACACATTGTTCAAAACCAGAGACCGGCATAATATGGACCCAATTAATGAACATTCAAAATAAAAAAAAGAGAAAATGAAAACTTCTTGATTAAAAAGTGAACCTATCATGTTTCCAAGAATATTTTGAAATACTACTTACTCATCATATAGCTACACACTTTTCCACATCTTCAGATAGTTGTACTTCAAGCTAGGGTGATAGCATACTATGTAAACAAGCTCTCAAGAGAAGTACACCTAGTTCATTAAAAAAAAAAAAAAAACTTTGTGTTTCAGTAACTTGTGGCTCCAAGGTGAGTACAGACAGGAGGGCTACTGAGGGCAGCAATTTATCTACAGTCTTAGCTGCTTACTATCTCTCACCCTTTCAGCAGCAGTTCAATACCAGGTTTTTCCATTATCCAAATTAATTCCCTTTACTTATTTTTCAGAGAGCCTTGCTTAAAGTCACCAGGGTCCTAATTAGTGATCAGGATCTGCATTCAGCTGTAAGCTCTGAAGGAGTTAATACACATCAGGAAAGGCCAACCCTCCAGCTGGAAGCCATACCTGGGGCGGAATTATGGACAAAAGTCGCAATCTTGAAAGAACAGGATGCCATATCATAGCACTTCAACACTTATTTACAGTTTTGAACCCGTCAAAAAGATCACTTGCTTCCTACAATAGCCAACTTCCTCACAGAATCTACACTTACTTTGTTTAAAAAAAAGGTGTTTAGTAGAGATCAAAAGCTTTCATTTAAAAATATAGGAGTGTCTCTCACACACACACTAAGATGTTATTAAATTAATGAACACTGTTCAAATATTGACCATTTTCGGTGCCCTGTCAAAGCCCACAGTGTCTGGGCTGTAACTCCTCCCCTTGCACCCCAATAAACTCTCAAACAGTGAACAACAGCCAGATGACCTATCAACAGCCCTCTCTACATTTCAGGCAGTATTCTAAGTACTTCATTATATATTATTAACTCCCTTAATCTTTTTTTTTTAAACTCACTTAATCTTTATAACAACTAGATGAAAGAAGTGCTCTGTAACTCCCATTTTACAGACAAAGAAATTGAAGTTCAGAGATACATAGTAACTTCCCCAAGGTCACACTTCTAATTAGTGGAAGAACTGGGAATAAGCCCAGACAGACTGGCTCCAGAGGCACTGCAGAAAGCCATGAGGCTCTGTTGCAAAAATGGTAAACAACTCAACATAGAGTATCACTGCTCTGCTCAGCAGGAAAGTTTACAGAGAAAAACCTCAGAAGTTATAGTTTTTAATACCTTCCCATCATACAAAGGAGCAGGGAACATTTTAGGAGCCAAGTTATCTTCTAATAATGCTTTCATATTATGTAAAATTTTAAGTATTAAACATGGATACCCTTTTATAAAGCTGTTAGCCAATATTTTAAAATCAAGATCATAGAAAAACAGCAAAGCATAGGAAACTACAGAGAAGCAATTTCCCAGATTTACACAGCAGAGTATTCAAAATTCTAGCTAGCAAAATTCAAAATTCAAAATTATAGCTAGTACATGGGCCTAAACACACCAGAAAAACCACCACATGGGTTACTGAGTGAAGCGAATTATAAGTACTTCCATAAAAAAAAGAGTGAGAAACTTGTGAGAGGACAATTTTACACACTATCAACTGTGTTAAATAATAGCCTTAAACTCAACAATTTTGCTCGATAGTTTATCCTTAGGAAATCATCAGAGATGCTGAGAAAAACAAGCTCATCTCCAATGGTAGTCATTATAACAGCTACTTTAAATACTCTGAATTTATTTCAAGATTTTAAACAAACATTTCAAATTATTTCTAACTGTTGTTATGTGTCTAAACATAAGGAAAATAATTATACTGATGCCACCTACATGGTGGGAAAAAATATAGTTACTAAGGACATTTCATGGCAAGGGAAAAGTGATAACTATATGAAAATACAAAATGTCTTTATACAGATACACCGCAAATACCATGTCATTAAGTACCTATAATATGAATAATCATCTTAGGGTAATGCAATTGGTCTAATTTATCATCTCGTTTATATTTCCTATATTATATAAATTTTCTAACATGAATAGTTACTCATTTAATAATCTGAAGGGAAAATTTTTTTTGTTTTGTTTGTTTTTTGTTTGTTTGTTTTTGGTACCAGGGATTGAACTCAATCCCTTGTGTTTGTGAGGCAGGCGCTGGAACCACCGAGCTAAATCCCCGGCTGGGAGGGAAAAAATTTTAAGAGAAAAGGCATTAGGTCATGAAGTTTATAATGTTTAAATTTAAAAGCAAATCAGTCTTATACTTTTCTTAGATATTATTTATAGGCTGGGAGATGATGATATTGTTGCTTTTAGCAAGGTCCTCATGATGATCTTATAGAAAAACTAGAGAAATGGGGCGGGCTAAAGGAGTTCATAGAGTTACTATTACTTGAAAGGCTATACTAAGTATCACTGATGAGCAGATGGTGAACAACAAAGAGGGTCTACTTATGATCTTGACCTTGCCTAACTCAGGCTGTTGGCATGGGTTCCAAAGGTATTTTCCAAACTTCCAGCCACAAAACTAGGTAAGAAGAGCTGCATGTGTAAATGACAAGCATGAACACTGCCTGAGAGTCACTAATGTTGACCATATTTCTGGAACAGAATCTAGCACCGATCTGGAATCTATACAGCCCTGGTATTCCTACAAATCATCCATACATGAGGCTTTCCAAACCTAAACAAGTGTTCATCAAATAAACATCAAAATTAAGACTCATACAATTCTGACAGGCTGAAATGCTGGTCTGAAACCAAAATGCTATTTAACAGGGTTATCAAATGTAGTGGCACACATTGAGACCAGCAACAATTTTAATACAAGTATCAGCTGGCAACAGTTTGTGTAAAGCCGTGATCATTCCAGATCAACAACAGGCAGTATAATACAACATTTTTATGAATAGAGATAACCATTGGCAGATCCTATCTGGCAGTTCTGGGTATATTTCTGATTTCTCATTTAAAAAGAAAATTCAACAAAATGGAGTAAGTCCACAAAAATGTGACAAGAATAAAAAGTCTGATCAGAAATATTAAAAGAAACTGGGGCTATTTAACTAGAAGGACATTGAAAAGGACCTAAGCAATGTTTAAATGTTTGCTCTGTGATCCTGTGAAAGAATCAATTTATTCTGTTACACTAGAAATTACACTTCATCTTCTTTCTTCACCACTCCACTAGAACTGCTCATCAAGGTCAGCAATGACCTTCAATTTGCCAAATCTAAAAGGCACTTCTGTATCCCTATTAACAACCTTTGGCAGCCTTCAACAGAGTATGGTGCCCTCCTCCTTGGCACAACACTGTCTTGTGGCCTCCTGAACTTTCGGGGCAATTAGTTCCTGTCTGTCTGTCCATATCTTTGTCTCTCCCCCCACCCCCCTCTCAGTCCTCTTTCATTTGATCTTTAGATACAAGAAGATGATGGATTCTTGACCCTCTCGTTTTTCTAATCTCAGTCAGTGATCTGATCAATTCCTGTGTGTTTAAATAGTTTAAATTTAAATTTCCAGTACAGATCTTCCCTCTGAACTTTAGATTCTCATACACAGTCAGCAGCATTTCAAATACATTCTGCAGAAGCAAACTGGTGACTGCATGGCCTCCTCTTCCATTTGAGTCCCCTCTGCCTTATCTACACTCAGTTGGTCTAGCCAGAACCCCCAGCTCATTTTTACATTGACCCTCACTATTGCCTGACACTCACAATCCATGAGTAAGCCCATCCTGTCTCTAAAGTGGGTCTCAAATCTCACTTCTCAAGTTCACCACCACTACCCAAGACCAGAGAGCATTTTCCCTCTCTCAACAGCTTGCCAAGAGCCTCTTCATAGTCTACACATCAATCTCCTTAGAGTATTAAAAAAAATTGGATCACAAGTCCCCTCTGCTCTTCAATGACTTTCCCACTGTACTTTGAAGAAAGTCCAAAATCCTTACCAAGTTTCCACAACTTCCTTACAGGAATCGGCGTGACCGCCTCCCACCCTACGTGGTACCATTCTGCTCCTGGTCTACACTGGTATGCTCCCATCTGTACAGTAAATTTGTTCAGGGCTTTGCAAAGGTTTATTCCAGACTCTACCAATACTGGCACTTCTTTTCTTCTCTGTCTCAGTCTAAATGGTACTTCCCCAGACAGCCCTCCCCTGATCCTCCTGCCAGATGTGTACCAGCCTCAGCACCAATTTTCAGTCCTCTTTATCCCCATCCTGGCATTTAACTTCCAATGACTTTGGTGCTTGATGTTCTTTCTCCCTAACCACACTTCCTTAAACTACCAGCTGTAAGAGGGAAGGAGCCACACCATCTTATTTCTCAGTGAATCTGCAGAGCTCAAGAGCCTTGTAAATGTTCAATATGGAAGGGTTAAAACAAGACTTCACCTCAACATAAATAAAATCTTCCTAAAAGTAGGAGCTGTCTACAGATATAACTGACAGCCTTGTAGGAAGAAGGTTCAAGCACTAACTGTGTGGCTTTTAGCCAAGACTACACCAAAGGCATTCTTGTGCTGGATGGAGACTAGGGCAGATGACTAGATCCGCACCCTCCATGTAGTTTCTAGTTTCATAAATAGAATTCTTAAGGCATTTCAAGTTGAAATACCCTCACACAGGTTAGTAAGTATCACATTATGGTAGTAGCTCAGTTCACGAATACTTTGCAAATAACTTGGTTCACAAACAGAAGCGTTTGACAAAATTTGTTTTTGTTTGCAAACTACAACGGTGACAAACATGACCGTCACCGTCTTTCCCACAGAAGCACAAATGTGGCCATCTATTCCAAATCTGCAGAACAAATTAAGATCATGAACAAGGTACCACTGTATTTCCTAGTGAGCAAAAACCCTCTGTTAACAATCCCACAAAACCACCTTACACCCTAGCCAAATGCAACATCCTAGAAGTTAAATCAGTTCAGGCTTTCCGTCCACCCTGCCAGCTGTGGTTTGGGATGGTCACAGCCCTCAATGCCCTTCTCTTCCAGTTGTACCAAACGTGTCCAGAAATGGGATGCAAACCCCCTGTGGTAAATGCAAAGTTCCACTCTCCATTCATTAGTGATGCTGCTCTGTAAAAACACCAGGATCACTTTATTTAGAGTCACACCTATTAATAATGCAGAGATCTTTACACAGGCAGGCTGAGAAAATTAGTCCTGAGTGATTTTGTTACTATAATGCATATATGAAGTCAAAAGGCCTGAAAGCCTCATTACTACTGATATAGAAGTTGCTGGCGAAGACATCAGTCATTGAGGAGAACAGCACACAGTATGCCAACACCACACAGTAGGGCAGCTCAGGCAAGCTCTATTCCTGGTCTCCTGGAGCCTCACAGTTAATGTGTTGTTATACTTTCATCTACTTCAGAGATACAGCAGAGACCTAAAAATAAAACCAATGGAGATCATATCCTCTAAAGTTTCAACTTCCTTCATCTTTCCCAACTTCCTCCAAACTTTCTTAACTAAAATAATAAAAATGTGGCAAGTATGTACTTCTAACCACAGCTTTATCATAATTATTCAACTGTCAGCAAATTATACAGTTAGGTATTATCAATTAGATACAGGCAAGCCTACAGAATCATGAGCTCTGCCCAGGCAAACATAATTTTTAAAATCCTTTTCATTATATCCATGATTAATAATGGTGTAAGAGAGCAGAGACTATAAATTCTCATCTTGGTGGAAGGCTACTCGTAAACACATACATATACTACATACACACAGATACATTACATATATACATAGATTTTTGCTGTCTTTCTTTTTGCAGTTTTGGCAATCAACTCCTTATCTCCTGCATGCTAGGCAAGTGCTCCACCACTAAGCTACGCATTCAGCCCTAATATTGATTCAGCAATTTTCCTGCCAGAAACTTATCCTACATATACTCAGATTGAAAATGAATGCACAGAATATTCATTTTAGCATAGCTTGTAACAGCAAAAGCCTAGAAAACTCCAAATTTCCTATCAGTTCCCAGCACAGAGCTGTCAACGTAATCCACAGGAAATTCATAAAACAATAAAATATGAAGCTGCAAAAGAAGAACAAGCTAGGTCTCTGTCCTGATGAGAAAAAAAAGTCCAATATAAATTCATATTTTTGCAATTCTGGACAGATATACACAATTAAAAACACTTAAAGTGGTCACCTCTGACAAGACTACAGTATTTAGAATGAGACTACCCTTTTTACTTTAAACTATTCTTTACTATTTGAATTACCTTCACTATGTGTGTCTGCTATTTTGTTAATAAGAGTAACAACTATGTAGTATTTTCTGCCTGGTCCAAAACCATCTATTCGCTCCCTGGTGAAGAGGGAAAGCCAGTATTCACTCCTGGCCTTTACAAGACAAGCCACGGAATCTACCCAGTGGTGAGGAATCACCCCTACCCAGCCAGGCCAGGAAACATCAAGTTGCTAGGGTCCCTGCCCTCACTCCTTCCTTTGTGTGGCCCTGGTGTACAAATGAGGAACTATCTTAGTTCCTGTTCTTCCAGTTATTGATGTATACAGTGCATCTCTGAAAAACTAACTTGAAAGAGATGCATTAGTTACCTCATTGCAAGATACCAAAACGATCAGAATATTTTCCTAATATCATTCATTATTTGGTTATACTGTCTTCAAAAGAAAAACAAAGAAAAATGTTTTCTAATTAAAGTGTAGAACTTATTCTTTCAAGTCCCCTAAGAACTGGGAAAACCAGCTAACAGCCCAAGGGGCTTTCCTTCCCAGTTTGGAATCTTTAGTGTTTGCCAATTTCCATTAAAAATTGCTTGCAAAAGAAAAATGATAGTATAATACATCTAAAAAAACTTAAGTGAAATCTACACTCAAACTTTCTGATATTGAAGATATTAGTATTTAAACTTTGCTTTATAGATATTCTGCCAGAGTAATATCTCAAAACGCCACTGCAAGTTGGAAACAAAAAGAAAGGTTACAGAAATCACACTTCCATGTTTCCTGTTATTTGACATGAGATATGAGGTGCGGAAGCTCTTTATTTGGTATCAAGTACCCTTTCCAAACTGTAAAAAAAAAATCCCTATAGTATTCTTCCTTTGTTAGGAGGTGGGGCTACACAGGATATTGTTAGAGTTTACCTATGTATCTATTTATTCATTCACATTTTTTTGGTTTTATTGATGAATAGAGAAAGCAAGGCTAAATGTCAATTTGAAAAAGTACAATATCTACTTAGCTAAACAACCTCCACAATCTGATTTTATTATATAAGCTTTCTCTCAGAAAAATAAAAAGTGATTTTTTTGTTCACAGGGAGTAAAATTAGTAAAATGAAAAAGCTGTGTGGACTGGTGCTTTGAGCTGTCTGTGGTACTGAAAAAAATGACACCAAAGCTTAAATTTACTGAGTTGTGTTCTTACAAAGCTTCCCCAACACACTATTTTAATCCAAGCACTTCCGCCCATGACTCACCTGAACCATTTTATTTTGCCAGTGTGTGTGTAAACATTTTATAAAAGGTCACACTGCCTTGCTTTCCAAGGTTCTCCATGAAAATGTCAGGGCCTCCCCGAGCTTCATTAAATAATTCCAGTGGAGGGAGAGCCAGAATATCAGCTACATTGCTTACTTTTCCTGAATGTAGCAGGAAATCCTATCATGCACCAGAAACTCAAACCAGCTAGCTGCTACTACCCAGTCGTCATACCATGTCATTCATGTTAGATTATACGCTACATTCAAGGACATGCATTTGGTCCTCAAAGATAGGGCAATATATTTAAAACTCATTATAGTAAACCGAGAGGTGCCCATTCACTTAAAAGCTTTTGTGAAAGAAGTACACCCAGTGTGGTGACATCAATAACTTAAAAAGAAGGGCACAATTTGCCATTTTCCATGAATATACATGAGCCTGTGCACTTGCTCCACTGAGCTTCAGAGTGAAGTAGTCTGGCAGCATCGCTGAGACTCTTCTTTGGACAAATTAGAACACTGCTGCTTTTTCTGGTTCTTGACTTCCAGTGCTCAGTGTCCTCACATTAATTTGGTCATTTTTCAATTTTATTTATTTTTCAAAGAATCTTGTATGAAAGTTTAGCAATTAATCCTGAGGGAGGAAAAATCCCTCTAGACAAAATACTGAGCATAAAAATGGCATCATCCAAAGTAACAAAATGATATTATCCAAGCACCTATTTTGAAATAATAGTGTGATGGGCTTAGCAGAGACCATATATCATATCAAATAAACTCAACTTTAAAAAATTTAACATTCTGTAATGTTATGTCATCCAACAGTAAAGAACTTCATTGTTTATTCACCAAAATCAATCTTGTCATTTTTCTCACCTATCCAACATATTGAGACATTGGTGTAAGACAAATAGTCCAAATTAACAATGAGAACATTTTCAGGCATGAAATAATCCATACAAATAAAATTTCCTGGATTTTTATTAGCTTCTGTAAATTTTAAGAACTCTGTTATTTCTTTTTTTAGGATGCATGATTAACATTTGGCAGCTCCTCTTAAAACTCTTTTGAGGTATTTTAAAAAATTCCCCAAGAATTCTTAAAAAGTCAGTGTTTTCAAGAAGACACTTTGTTCTTAATGTTAATACCAGCAAATGTCCTCCCCATAAATGCTTGTTTAGCTGTGTCCTTTCTAGATGAAACAGGCAATACCAGGAAAGGTGATGTTCAATAAAAATCAGCAAGGGAGCATTCCACGGTGTGGTAAGTAAAACTACTTTGGCTTACAAGCAAAAAAATGTTTAAAGTCACTCGATTCTTAAAAATACACTAGAACATTCTAGAGTAATCTCTGAAGCATGACCCTACTCATATAACAACATTTGGAGGTAGAGGGAAGTTGCACATAAAGCAATGTCCATGTTTCCGGGCTTTGGCAAAAGCAGCCAAGCACAGCAAGGGCTGTGGACTGGAATCGGGGAGACAGGCCTATTCTAGCACTGTCCTCTCTGGCTAAGGGATCTGGCAAGGCACTCACCACTCTGACTTCAGGTAACTGTCTGTAAACTGAGTCAAAGGACCAGTTTTGTTCCAGCCAGCTCAGCCTACTCTTCAGGTAAACGTGAAAAGATACATTTATAATGTTTAAATGAAATTTCAGTATCACTTGAAAACATCTGAAAGAATCTCAAAAGGGTACCATCACCAGGACTGAATTAAACATGGATCTATGTAAATTTTTAAATAACAAAATTCAAATGTATTTTGCCTTGTTTTGCCAGGACAGTTTATTACTTATCTCCAAACATTCTCATTTTTGTTCTAATTCTCGTTCTCTACCTTTATCCCTTCAAAATGCACTTTTCCAAATTTTAGAAAATATAAATGCAAAATGAAGTAATTTCTCCTTCACTTGAGGTTATGCACATCTTTTTTTCATCTGGGCAAATATTAAAATTGTTTTGTTTTAAAGCAAGGGTGTGTTTGCTAATTACTAATTTAAAATAATATCAAATTATATCACATTTCCTACAATGTCTTAAATTCAAAGGGAGCCTGAATATGAAAGTTTCCTAATCCCACTAAAAATACCTACCAATGACTCAAAGAAATCAAAAAATATGTATTTGTAATGATTCAAAACTAGGAAAATACCTAGTTATTTTAATTCACCAACCTTAATGTTTCCTTGATTATGGGCTACAGCAAGTGACGAAAGGAGCCAAAATTTCTGTTTTCTGGTATGGTCAGTAGCAGCCAAATCTAATAGCAGAACTCCTAGCTGGATTTGAAAAATGTCAACACCTTCCTATTAAGATAGCTCATGAGGGCAGTGGCCAGAGCTTTTAAATGACGTTTTAAAAAATGATTTAGTGACCATAGCTAAATATCTATTAAGCTAAGAGATATACAGAATCTATAAACTAAACTTTTACAACTTTTTTGAAATGTTGGAGAATACAGGAAAGATTTAGAGCTTTTTAATGTTTATATCAGTTGGCTATTAACATAATAAACCTATTTTCTTCTTTATGCTGCTTTGTCGGAGACATACAGATGGACATGAACCTCCGCAATAACAAATAATGTCTTAAAGAACACACATTTACTATACAGATTAAAAACAATATATAACTGGCTTTAAGAAAAACAAATGTGACTGATACGAAGTGGAACTACATAAAGATAATAGGGCAAATCTTAATAATTCAAGAAGTACATCCCAGAAACTACTGTATAAACATGCTTCACTGCCTTATTTTGCTTTAACTTCTTGAAAGAGTAGGTCATATGCTGACATGCGAACGGAATACATGTCTTCAGTCTCCTCAGGCCAGGATAATGAGCACTTGGGAAAGCCCCTGCTTTCTTGCTCTCCCCTCAGGCTGACTGCCTGGCGGTGGGTCACTGATAAAAAGCAGAGTCTGAATTACCTGTATTTCCCTGGCGTGGTACACGATGATGAGACCGAGCAGGATGATCGTGGAGAGACTGATAAGGCATTTCAGAGCTAAGGAGTACAGCGACGCCTGCAACACAGGAAGAAGACGTTTAAGAAAAGACTACTTTTAACCACCTTCCAGGCCACGAGGGTCTGTGTGCCCTGCGAGTAGACTTGAACCCATTCCAGAGGTCCTGAGCCCGGGGAGCGGGCTATTCAAAACCAAGCTCCACGAGCGCACACAACTGGGAGCCTCCCGCTTAGCCTCAAGGTTTGGACTCAGGCTGCACCATCTAGGGTTGATTCGCAGAACCTGGTCGGTTAAGCCCGGGAGGAAACTCCTCCAGACTTGCGCTGCAATTTAAAAGCACCTGGCCTCCTAAATACGAGCACCGGGAGAGGAATACGCAAGCTTTCCCCACAACTGCCCAACTTGTTTACTGTGCCTGAACGCGCCAGGCACTCTCAGCGCCTGGAGAACTTCGGCGGCAGGCGGAAAGGTCTCTCCGAGCCGCCCAGCCAACCAGGGCTTGGCGTCCTAGCCGCGGTCGCTGTCCCGGCGGGAGCTCCCGATCGTCCCGGGGAAGGTTCCCTCTAGTGCCCAATCCCATACACCTGGTGCCGCGCCTCCGGAGGGTGGGCAAGGGGACAAGCCTACCTTGTCGTAGGCGCCCCACGACAGCTCGGTCTCGATGACCATGACCACGATGCCGAACATGCCGAAGATGAGCGCATAGTCGCTGAGCCGCTTGCGCTTCTCAAACAGGGCGCGCCGGTGGCCCAGCTTGTAGCCAATGTTCTGGTTCTTCTTTTTGCTGGATTTAGTGCCACTGCTGCTGCCGTGCCCGCTGCCGCCGCCGCCACCGCCTCCAGTGCTGCCTCCGCCGCCCGCTCCGTAGAGCGCCAGGTTGTTGGAGTTGTTGTGCTCA
>NW_022900921.1:32821197-32821605 GCF_012274545.1 Fukomys damarensis | reverse complement strand
GCGCGAAGGGCGGGCACGGCTTGTCCTGGCTCTGCTGCTGCTGCTGGCAATGCAGGTGTGAGGAGCGCGGCGGCGGCGGCTGCTCTGGGAAGAAGCCGCGCTGGAACTGCAATGGGGTTTCCATGTCAGAGCTGTTAAAGCTGCAGGGAGACCAGGCGGTGGTGCACCCTGCGCAATGCGTTATGGTCGGGAGCGGGGACTCCGGCTGATGGTGCGAGGAAGGGCCCATGCCGGCTCCGGTAGAATCGAGGAGGCGAGTCCGATTGGCTGGGCGCACCAAAACAATGGGCATGACATCACCTGCGGGGACCGAGACGGAGTTTGTGGCGCGCGCGGGCTAGGGGATCGCGAGTGAGGGGGCCGGGGAGGGGAGTCTGCGGCGTGGAATCCCGGGCGCGGGCCGGCGAC
>NW_022900921.1:32820846-32821121 GCF_012274545.1 Fukomys damarensis | reverse complement strand
CCTCCCTGACGCTCCACGGGGCTACAGAACTGCAGTCTCTCCCCTGCGCCCGGCTCTCGCCACGATCTTCCCGCCCAGAGTGGGCTGCAGGCTGCTCGCCAAGCCACCGCGGGGGCGCCAGCTTTAGGGAGAAAAGTTTGGCGACTGGGGAAGCGGGCACCGCCTCAGGCCCAGGGGATCAGCCCGACCGGTGCGGGGATCCCCGCGCCGCGCTCCACGTCCCCGCTTCCTGACTGATCGCCACGCTCCCGCCCACTACGCTGCGGCGCGAACAG
>NW_022900921.1:32818698-32820423 GCF_012274545.1 Fukomys damarensis | reverse complement strand
CAAACCCCAGCGGCTAGCCAAGCCCCAACTGCTGCAGCGAGAGGGAGAGCGGCCTGTCGTGGGCTGATTCACACCCAGTCACGGCCTGGCTGGGAAATCATTGGTACTGTAATGATAAGTCTGGATGAATAATCGCTGGCCAGGGGCAGTGGAGGAGTTTTGCCGTGTTTGGGTTTAATGATTTTCTCTCAATAAACCAATAAAAACATTGCATTTGTTTGAAATTTGCCGCGATACGTTTGTTCCTCTGTGTTGCAGTACACTAACACAAAGCGATCCGAGATCCTTTTGAAGCTCTGTTACTGCTCCATCTTAAGTCTTTACATTTCTAGTGTACATTGAAATTCTCATCTCCTTCAAAAAAATAAGATGAGAGAAATTGACCAGTTGAATATTTGTTTGCATTTTAAACGGATTTGAAAGCAAGATTTTTATGATGGGTATTATTATAATGAATTTGACCAAGAAATTAGAGTGAAAGCGGATCACCCTCATTAGGTAATTAGAATTCTTAGCTGGATCCAATTTCTTGATATTCTACTCGGCAGCCGCCCTAAAGTTGCTTACCTAGTAGCTGCTTGTGAGTGTGGTGGTGGGAGGGGGGTTCCCATGCCTTGGAGTGAATAATTCATTTTAAAATATTTGAATGTCTTAATTTAAATTTTTTGTATATGCCAATAAATAGATTGAAAAGAAAAAAAGGAAAGTGTTGCTTTTACATACGGAGACCCTTGACTTGATATAATCAGTACTTTCAGGACTTGACTTTCTTAATGGTCTTGATCAAGAATAGAATTATATTAGATGAAAATCAGTCATCATTCTTATAATCTATTATGATTTTTGATCTGTAGCTCCAAGGTGAGAAATTAATAAAACGTTTAGAATAATGAACGTCACTGAATTTCCGGAAGCAATTGACATTCATTACACAAATGGTGTCATTTTGATTTGGAGGAAGAGTCAGAAGTTGCATAGTGAATAAGGTGGATAAGGACACACAATATTTTCATTTGATAAAAATTGCCATAAAGAATAGGACAGCTGGGGATTTAGCTCAGTGGTTCTGCTGACTGCCTCATAAGCGCAAGATCCCCAGTTCGATCCCCCGTACCAAATAAATAAATAGATAAAAAATTTGGAAAGAAATAATTGGACACATGTAAATACCGAATAGTTTCTCTGATGTGGAAAACTAAGTGTAAATAAGGTCCAAGTTGTATAACTTGATAATGTGAAAGAGGAGGAAAAAAAGCTACAGGAGTAGGGGAATTGAGAAGGGTAGGGGAAAGGAAAGGAGAAAGAAAAAATAGGAGAAAAGGAAAAAATGGAAGCAAAATCTTTGTAAATAGGGAAGGGTTGAAGGGTAAAGGAAGGGCATAGGTATGGGAAAAAGTAAGAACCAAGATACCTCATTTAAAGGTACAAGATCCGAATGATGAATGTACTGTATACCCAAAAAGTACCAATAAACTTAATGAAAAAAATTACCATAAACATTTGATCAATGAGATGTGCCCAAAAATACTTTGAAGGTTGAACTAAAATTGATGAGAGTAAAAGACAAAATTGCTATTAATCAACTTCAAAATATGTATTTAAAATATTTCCCCTTATTTCCAGCTCACTTATCACATCATATTTGGCAGTGTGTCTTTCACTGTAGTTTTAAAATTTTTATTCACCGTATTTTCCAATCACTATATATATATATATATATATATA
>NW_022900921.1:32787108-32818670 GCF_012274545.1 Fukomys damarensis | reverse complement strand
AATATATATATATCTCAAGTATGGGATTAAATGTACCACCAATCATGTAGAAACGGAGTGCTCACTGAGATTCAAGGTAACGTTGTTACACAAAATTCTCATCTCTTTTAAAGATGCTTCAGGGGAGGATAGGGTGCACAATTCACAGAAGAAAATGGAAATTTATTCCACAACATTGGGGACTGTCAGAATATCAGAATCCAGATTAATATTACTTCAGCCTAGCCAAGATTTTGAAGAGTCTCATTAAAATAATTTAATAATGTGACACTGTGACTAGAGAGCAAGTCAAACAGACATTTTTTGCCTTTTCATTAATCAACTGATCACACACATTCAAAACATCTTGCTAGTAAATGTCTGCGTTCTGAGAAAATGATAAACCTCTATTAGCATGATGATGAGAAACCATAAATAAAAAGTCCCGAAGCATTGTTTCATCATAAGTTTGGGGCATTTTACAATACTGGACCATAGCAAGAGCATGGTTAAGGAGTTCTTGCTTTCATGATTTCTGTTTAATAAAATTAACAGATCATTACGAGCTAATAAGTAGACTTTTAAAATATGTATATCATAACTTTGGGGTTTATCCCATGCAAGATTGTAGAGGTCCATATGTACAATTAAGCAGTCAGAGCAACAAAAATAATATTTTTTCACAAGAAAGTGGATTACACATAGCACATACTCATTTGTAGAGTGAAGAGCAAAGGAAGGAGGAAGGAGATGAAAGGACACAAAAACAAGGGCCAGGCAGTTTAACGGGAAAAGCTTATAGGACACACGTGTCAATACCGAATAGTTTCTCTGGTGTGAAAAAAATATGTAAATTAGGTTCAAACTGTATAATTGATAATGTGTAATAGGAAGAAAGGGGCTAAAGAAATAGGGGAAGTGGGAAGGGTAGGGGAAAGGAAAGAATGTAAAAGAAAAGTATGAGAAAAGGAAAAAATGGAAACAAAATCATAGTAAATAGGGAAGGTCGGAGGGTGTGAAGGAAGGATGGGTATGGGGAAAAATAACCAAAATACATCATGTAAAGGCATGAGATCCCAATGATGAATGTAACTGTATCATATACCTAAAAAGTATCCATAAACTTAATGGGAAAAAAAAAAGTGAAAAGCTTGTAGAAAATTACATTTGCTTTTCTTTCCTCCATTACGGGCTGTAAGAGCTGGAATTTCCCTAGATTAACACCAGAGGTCATACTCATCCACAAAATGCATTTGAACTCTAATCAACTAAATATCTGTATTTCCAGCATCATGTATTTTTAATTTCTTTATTTTTTCCTTAGAACCTGCAACACTATCTTCCTTACACAGTATTTGTTTTATGTAAAGCTTGTGAACATGTACATGCTGACAATACACACATGCACAAATACACTTTGTTAGTTTCCCAGACCACAAGGTTTTAGGAGAAAGATTCAGATTTTTGACACTTCAACCTTGTTATTTTACTTAGATTTACATTATGACATTGTTTATAATTCTTTACAAGACTATCTGTGTATGCTGTCTCTCTTTATTATGCCTTTAAAAGCAGGATTCCACAAATCGGCGGACAGCACAGGGGGTCCACGACATCTGTTTCTCATATGGAGGGATCTGAAGGAAAGCTTCAACGGACCTACGAAGTAAATATTTTTCTAAGACTCGCGTGTTTTTCTTTGCTGGGCAATTCAACTATTTTGTGGTGCCAAACACAGGTTGCAATAAAAATAGAGCCTTTCTGAGCATATTTTTCCTTAGTGATAAACTTAAGTAGGGCATCAGGATAGCATAAATTGCTCCCTGGTAGCACAATTCCACGTTTCCTAAAACATCATAAAAATCCTTGAAAACACCGTTATTTTTAAATGATGTATTTTCCTACCATCATAAGTAATATACATTTGAAAGCATTACAATTATTATTACAAGTACTCTTTATAGGTCTGTATTGTGATTATAAACTGTCAAGACTTGAATGAACCTACTGATGATAGTCTTACTAATTTTTAGTAATGCTTCTATATTTCAGGGACTAATTATGTTGGGTCCTAGCCATCCACTTCATTAACTTTTCAAAATTCTTTCTTTTCTACTCTTGTCTCCTACTCTTTCTCAACTAATCGACATATCTACAAAAATTTGACCAAAGCCAGGAAGACAACAGCAGCAATAAAATATACTAATTATGCTGGTAAAATTGAACTGTGTTACTTAAGTAAATGGGTGAAGAGGTTGAAATTACTAATGATGTCTTTTTTTTAAAAAAGTCTGTGTTTCACAAACATCCTTTGTAGCTAGAAACACACTCAAATATAGAAAATCATTTTAAAAAGAAAAGGGAGAAACTAGATGTAGAAGTGCATGCCTTAATCCCAGGACTCAGGAGACTAAGGCAAGAGCATCCTCGTTGTGAGTTCAAAGCCAGCCTGGGCTACATAGTGAGTTCAAAATTAGCCTGAACTACATAGTGAGACCTTGTCTCAAAAACAAACAAACAAGGGGTGGGGGCTTAGTGGATAGCACATTCTAGTTTATAAAAGTTTCTCATGTTTTGTATTTTCACCTCACAAAAATGCATGTGGAAGGCAGAAAAGGTTTTATTATCTCCATTTTACACGTGGAGAAAATACCTGAGACACAGTAGCTGCCCTGCCCAAGGTCACAGGTGAATAACAAGGACAAGCCCCATTTCAGTCTTCTGAGTCTTTGTAATGTGTCATTTTCACACTTTGCCATTTTTTTCCACAACCCCCACACATGTAGGAACAAATGAAATGGCAATGTTGTATGTCTGTGGATCCAAGCTGCCTAACTATACACACATGCACAAAAACTCACAAATCCTGGTGTGTTCAGACATGCAGTTCTACATACTTCACTGCCAGCTGGGCATTTCTCTGTTCCTAGCCATCTCTGTAATGAAAGACCAGTGAAGAGCATTTACTAGCATTAGCAAGGCCCTCTTGCTTTCTGCGTGAGAAGTGAGAGGAGCAGCTCAAGCTCTCAGTCGAGTGGCTCAGAGGACCCTGTCCACCGTTCTGAGCAGATCCAGACTGGCTGCCCAGCAGCTCTTCCCTGGCAGCACTGTCTTTTCACTGCCTCTTCCTTTGTGCCAACACGTGAGGGAGCCAGAGAAAGGAAGCCAGGCTGTGTGCCCCAAGGAAAGAGAAACTGGAGCGTGTCAGTAAAGATATTAAAAAGCAGCCGTGCCAGGATTACACTGTGCTTGTAATCCCAGTGACTCCGGAGGCTGAGGCAGGTGCATCATAAGTTTGAGGTGAGCCTAGGTGTCCCGATGAGACCCTGTTGATAGATAGATAGATAGATGATAGATAGATGATAGATAGATAGATAGATAGATAGATAGATAGATAGATAGATAGATGATACAATGGACTAGGAATATGGATCAGTGGTATAATATTTGCTGAGCATGTTCAGGACCCTATATTCAACTCCCAATACAAAACAAAACAAAACAGCTCCTAAATTTTGAGGTAATAGCTTCCACCTGCCAATTTTAAAAGTTCTTGGGTCAATGTCAAAACATAAGAAGCTGCCAGAGTTCTCAGAGTTTTATTTTTCCTGTGAAATCCAATGTATTTTCCTCATCATTTATTTCTCCTCCCGTACAAGCTTACCTCCCCTACAAACACCATGCATTGGCTTTTTTCTCTTTTCCTAATCACAACATTGTAAATTATATTCCCAGGTGTTACCCATTAACCCTCTACATTTTTATATTTTCCTTTTTCTTATCAAACTCTTTCCAAAGAGGCTAATAAAACACACCACCTTTATTCTATCTTTATATTATCTGCCTTTGTGGGATTATTGTAAATATCCATCTCCCTAATAATTGTAGTGCAGGAGAGTTGGTGACCACTCCTATAAAGGGAAAGAACCATGATTGAACATAACAATTTCACTAGCAATGAAGCACTCTAAATGCTAAAATATTGTCAGGTTTGCATATTTATTATTTTCCCAGAAAGCACATTTTTAAAAATTAACTTTTATTCATTGTTATTGCTATTTTGTTTTCTAATAGTAAATCCATTAGCCTTTTGTTCTACTGTTTTAATTATTGATGTAAACAATTGTTCATGGGATAGAAAAGAATATACTTTATGCATTTGGGAAAATAAACCCACGGATGTATGCTAGACAGATACAATGACAAAACTCATTATTTGACAGTGTTTTGCCCTTACTTCTGGGATAAGTCCTAAAAAATGTTTTAATTTAGTTAAAACTACTGAATAATTTTGCAAGTTGTATTCTCTCCCTTTGTGTGTGTGTGTGTGTGTGTGTGTGTGTGTGTGTGTGTGTGTATACACATGTGGTACCAGGGATTGAACTCGGGACCTTGCCCTCCCGAGGCAGGTGGTGGCCCCACCGACCTAAATCCCTGGCCCAAGTTATATTCTCTTAACAATCATTATTTCTTGGTTTATATAACAGAAACTATAATTAAGAAAGATAGTAGTGTTATGTGATTCAAAGCTTAAGTTCCCAACAGTGTTCCAACTAATTTCTTTGGATATTTTCTGTCATTGTCCTCTTTCATCTATACTGATTAACCCTCAGGTTTACAAATCTGCTAGCAGCAGAAACAACTGTGGCTATTGTAGGCACCGTGTACACACACACACACACACACAAACACACACACACACACACACACACACACCATTCCAAGAGAAGCATATCATTCTCTGTTTCAATATCCAAACAATTCGCTGGACATATCTGATTGTCCCAGTTTAATTCACATACCCAGCTCTGAACTAAAAGAATGGTTAAAGAAAGGTGTGATAGGAATGATTTCATGAAATAGAGAATATGGGTTAAAAAAATACAAATTATTTTAAATAATCAAAACCCTAGAGTAAAAAAAAAAAAGTACCGTGCACAGTGAAAAATTCAGAGGAGCTAGGAACAGATTTGAATTGACAGAAAAAGAATCAAAGGACATGAAGATAGACTGATAAACATATAATCTGAAGAACAGAGAGAAGGCAGACTAAAGAGAACTTAACAAGAGCCTCATAAGTGCATAGTACACTGTTAAGTGCACCAATATACACAAAATAAAGAACCGGAAGAAAAAAGGAGCAGAAAAAAATTTTCCAAAAGTAATGGCTGAAACCTTCCTGCATTTGAGGGAAAACAATATACGTATCCAAATTCAACAAACTCCAATTAGGATAAACATTAAGGAATCCATTCTCAGATGAACTGTAATCCAAGAGTTGAAAGTCAAGAAAAAGAGACAAAATCTTGGAATTGGCAAGAGAAAAGTGGCACACCAAGCAGCAATGAGCCACAGGAAGATGAATAGTTGACTTAGCATCATCAACAATGGTGACCAGAAGGCAGCAGGATGATGTATAATCAAAACACTGAAGGAAAAAAATGTCAGCTAAGAATGTTGTATTTTGTAACAGTATCAAACATGAAGTCAAAAATAAAGATATTCCCAGAGAAACAAAAACAGAGAATGTGTTACTAATGGGCTTGGCTTACAAGAAGTACTAACGAAAATATTCAGGCTGAAAACAAGCAATACTGATTAGTAATCTGAATGCACACACACACACATATACACACAATTGCCAATAAAAGTAAGTATGTCAGTAATTAAGGAGTATAATTTCATAATCTGTCTCTTTTCCAACTAATTAAAAATAAGCTTTACAGAAACAATGTATTCAAGTTATACTGTTTAACCAATACTAAAGAAATGCAATATATTTGACAGTAACAGCACAAAGGATACAGATGAGAGCAGAGCTGTATTAGATTATAGAAATGTCATCAGATAGTAACTTGAATTTACAGGAAGAAGAAAATCAGAAATAGTAAGGTTAAATATATATCTTATATATATATAAAACATACATATATACATAGCTGGAATATTACAGCAAAAATAACATTAAAATGGAGAGGAGAGATTAGATCCATGTAGAAATAATATTTTTGTCATTGTTGTTAATATAAATCAGAAGAAGGTTCTGAGCAGCTATAACATAATGTTGCAAACCCTAGAAAACTAGTAAAAAAACAATACCAAAAATTTAGTGAAGGATCACTAAAGGAATTAAAATGCCATGCTAGAAAATATGTACTTAATGCAAGGAAACAATAAAGAATAGAGTAACAAAAAAGACATGACACATAAAAGCCAAGAGTAAAATTATAAACATAAATGCAACAATATCAATAACATTAAATGTGAATGGATAAAACAATCCAAACAGAAAGCAAAGGGACCATATACAATTTTTTAAAATATGCTATACTTTATACTATTTTCAAGAAATATACTTTCAATAGAAAGGTACAGATACAGTGGTACCTCAGTTCATAAACTTAATTTGTTCCACAATTCTAATCTCAAATCAAATCAAATTTGCCCATCAGGTTCAATGTATAAGGTTAATCCATTCTGAACTATATGTAGTTTCTTTTTAACCACACAAATATGAAACAAAGTACAGCACAGTACAGTATGGAAAGAGGGGAGAGAGAGAGAGAGAGAGAGAGAGAGAGAGAGAGAGAGAGAGAGAGAGAGAGAGAGAGAACACTGACCTTGCCTGAAGCAATCCTGGTGTGGAAGACTGGCAGGTGGGTAGGGAGGAGGTTATTATTTGGAGGGAGGGTCCTGCTCTTAGAAGAACATCAGGGAGATCTTCTTCAGGGGTTTCCTCTCTTCTTTGTTTCTTAGTTGCATGGCTAATTTTTATGAAAACTCTGTCTAATTCCACTTGTTTTTTTTTTCCCTGCGATGCATAACGCCCCAGAAATTAGAGACCACATTATCATTCATAGGATTCAGCACTCTCTCTTAATTACAATTATGTTGGGGGTGCTTCTCAAAGAAATCCTGGCACTCATTTCATTTTTCCATAGTGGATTTTATCACATCCCCACTAACCTCTTCCCTGTCTTCTTTTTCCTCAGTGGAAGGCTCCTCAACAGGCACCTTCTGCCCCCCACTCTGACATTCAGCAAGTTCTTTTGTAAGCAGCTCCTCCTTGTAGTCCTCAGCAAGCTCCTCCATGTCTGCACCATTGATATCCAGACCTGTTCTCTTCCCCAGGGACACAGTCTCCTCCACTACCTGTGCATCAGACCCTTCAAAGTCACATTCAGTGACACATTCTGGGCACAGTGTCCCCCAGGCTGAGTTTAAGGTCCAGTGCATTCCCAGGCTTTGTCAATGATGTTGATATAGTGGAGGATACTGAAATGTTTCTTCCAGAACTTTTTAGAGTCAAGAACATCTCGTCAGTGACATTCACACACCTGATGAAGAGTGCCTTTGTGTACAGCTTCTTGAAGTTGCAGATCACTTGCAGGTCCTTGGGTTGCAGAAGAGGTGCCATATTGGGAGGGAAGAAATGGACCTTACTCAGCATCCATATCATCCACCAAGGATAAAGAGTGTGCCAGGCACTGTCCATCAGTAGAAGGACCTTTTAGGCAGTTGATTGTCAGAAAGATATTTCTTAGTGGTGCACGCGTTATACCTCATGAAGTCATGCCATGAACAATTGCCTTGCCACCCGATCTTTCGCACTGGTCCTCCATGTGACAGGCAGTCTGGCCTTGCTCACATTTTGCTCCTCGAATGCATGAGCAGTGTGGCTTACTACACCAGCAGTGCCTCCATCTTCAGATTGGCACTTGTGTTCAACAGCAAAAGGGTCACTCTGTACCTCATGGGCTTTCGAGCGCCCTGTCCTCCTGTGTGATGTAAGGTCTCTTTGGCATCTTCTTCCAGAAGAGCCCTGTTTCATCACTGTTGAACATTTGTTGAGGGATGTATCCTTCTGCCTTTTGTGAATTCTTTCTTGCAGGCTTCTGCAGAGGCCTTGTCAGAACTAGAAGCCTCACTGTGTCTCATCGCATTACATGCCACTTCTCTTGTAGAATTTATCAAACCACCCCCTACTGGCTGTTAATCTCTTGTTGCACCTGAGGAGTGGTTTTCTTGCAGTAAATCACTGTGCAATATTCTAGCTTTTCCACAGACCAAAGCTTCACTACTGCGATTACCAGCCAGCTGTTTCTAATTCAGCCACACTAACACAATTTTTTCACCTCTTCCAGCACTTGTATCTTCTGCTTGGTTAACATCGTTACTTCTTTTGTCACATCAGCTTCTTCAAAGGCATCTTCATTCTTCAAAATAATCGAGACTGTTGACCATCACCTTGTACTCTGAGGCCAGATCAGTTAAACAATTACCATTCTCATGCTCTTGTACAGTTTCCTTCAGTTCAATGGTTATTCTCTTCAAAACATTTTTCTGGTCATTCTTGCTCTGCATATTCTTGTCACCTTCATTAGTACACTGCACTTTTTTTCTTAAACCATTGTGCTTACTCTGCAGTTTCTTTGCAGCCAGACTGGATTGAATAATACTATACAGTCATTTAGATGCTAAAAAGTACACAAAAATGCTTGACAGCAAGTATGCACAAGTCTGTCTGCAACCACGATCTCAACTAGAGGAAGCCATGACCACGTGTCAGAGTAGGGAAGATGGCCTCATTCACAAGGGGAAGATGGCTATGATCATGTTCAGCATTCAATATGGAGTTTGCAAATAGAAGCAAAATTTTGCTAAACACCTTTTTCACAAACTGAATTGTGAATTGTTCGTGAACAGAAGCATTTGTGAATTGAAGTATTGCTGTCCTTTAAAGATATGCCACTAGAGCCGGAATGGTTTTATGACTATCAATCAAAATTACTTTATAAAATGGTTATAACTGCATAAAAAGTAATTTTATAATGACATCAATCAGTAAAATATAATTATAAATACATGGGGTATTCAAAACATAAGGTAAATGTTTAAATTTTTAGACATTTAAAAATTTATTATAGTGAATATATATTGCCATCGATTGCCCTCAAAATACCTGCCTCACTTGGAACAGACTTATTTAATCATTCTTGAGCCTCTTTAGAAGATGTGATAGAAAATTGGGTGAATGCTGGTCCAGGAATTCGGCTAAGTGGTTCTGCTGCCTGCCTCACAAGCACAAGGGCTAGAGTTCAATCCCTGGTACCAAAAAAAGAAAAAAGAAAATAGGGGAATCTGTTGCCAAGTTCTATCCAACAGAAAGATAGGCTTATGAAAACATTGCAGTGTGTCCTCATCACTTTATTCATGAGAACTGGCATTATATAACTTCTGGCTCTTCCCCAAACTCAAATGAATTTGAAAGGTAAGCATTTTTAATTGACTCAAGACATCAAGGCAGCCATGACAGCTCAACTAGATATCCATGAGAAAGTACTTCTAGAACTGCTTCAGAAAGTGGCAAGAACTACAGGATGTGTGTGTTCCAAGTGAGAGGGAATATTTTGAAGGGGATTCATGGCTGGGTATTATTTATTGTAATGATTTTTTAAATCCATACATTCTCCTTATGTTTTGAGGTCATGGACCTAACAGACATTTGAGAATATTCTACCTAACAAGAGAATCCACGTTCTTCTCACACAGGCAAGGAATATTCTCTAGGTTAGACCATATATTTTGCCACAAAATAAGCATGAATAAAATTAAAGGATTAAAATCACATGAGATGTGTTGTCTGGCCATTTGGAAGAAATTAATAATCAAAAATAAAATGAAAGAATCAAAAACTGAAAACAAAGAACAACCAAGAAAGAAAAAAAACAGTGAAAGGTGGGAAATTCACAAATGTGTGCAAATCATACAACACACCCCCAAGTAATTGAGTCAAAAACAATAAATCACATAGGAAATTAGAAAATATTTATACATGAATAAAGACAAAAATTACAGACTCAAAAACATTTCATGCATTTGGATGAAGCACAAAGGGAAATGTATAGCTTATACATGCCTAAATTGAATGAGTAGAATATAGCTGACATTAATCAGCTCAAGAAATTGGAAAAAGAAGAGCAAGCTAATCCAAGCAGAGTCATAAATGCTAGACTTGAAATTAATGAAATAGTGAAGAGAAAAGTAGCAGAAAAAATCAGTGAAAGCAAAAGTTATTTGAAAAGATCAACAAAATTGGCAAACCTCTAGCTACAATGACCAGGAGGAGTGGATTACTGAAATTTAGAAATGAAGAACATCACTACCAACTTTAGAGAAACGAAAAGGATTATAAGACATTGAAATGATAATGGCTTAGATGAAATAATCAGTCTAGAAACATACAATCTACTAAAACTAACTGATTAAGTAAAAAATTTAAGTAGGCTATAAAAAGAAATGATTTCATTCATAATTTTTAAACTTCCCATGAAGAAATGACCAGGCCCACATGGCTTCACTTGTGAATCCACAGTTCTTGTAAAGAATAATATAATTCCTCAGAAACTCTTCCAAAAAATAGAGGAGGAAGAAACACCTCCTAACTCATTTGATGAAACTAGTATTGCCCTGATTCCAAACCATCACAAGAAAAGAATGTAGACATAAAAATGTTCAACAAAATGCAATTAATCTGAACACAGTGACATAAGAAAATTATTATATACCATGAGCAGGTGGGTTTTATTTTAGGAATGAAAGGTTAATTTAATATTGGAAAATAAATTAGTATAATACCACATACCAATACAATAATCATCTCAGTAGAGAAAAAGCACTTGACAAAATCCAAAATCTTTACATAATAAACATGTGCAATAAAACAGGAATAGTAAGACCTTAAAGAAAAAAACTTTGCCAATGTGATTAAAGGAATCTATGAAAAGTCTACTATTAATATCTAAATGCTTCCAAAACCTCCCTGGAACTTCAAACACAATTATCACACTGTTCTGGCTACCTTATGAAGCAGTTCTGAAAGTTCTCTTAAGTGTTTTTAGGAAGTGTGATAAAAATAGAGTGAATGCTGCTGCCGGTGCCATCAAATGGAAATCCAGACGTGTAAGAGCATTACAATGTGTCCTTCTCCATCTTCTTCACTGGATCTGGTTCTGGCTCTTCCCCAAGGCAAAATGACGATGGAAAGGTAAATGTTTTGGGTCAACCCAGTACATCAGAATATACTAAAAACTTGCATATTAAATGAGTGGACTGTATGGTATGTGAATTATCCTCAAGAAAACTATTTAAAATGGATGAGAGAAAACCCCAAATAAAATTGAATGTTAAAATGTAATGTTCAGGGCTGGGGATTTAGTTCAGCAGTTCTGCCATCTGCCTCACAAGCACAAGGTTCCGAGTTCTATCCCAGGTATCCCCCCAAAAAAATATAACAATAAAATGTAATGTTCACTTCAGGTGAATATCGGTGAGGCAGTCTTTAGTAAGATTGCAAAGGAAGAAGAAAAAGTTTTCCTAGGTGGCATGACTGATTATCATCTATGCAGTTTAAAGCATTTGGGAATTGAAGTTTTTTTTTCATGTAAGACTCCAGCCAAATGGTTATAAAATCCTAATGATGTTATGATTCAATGAATGTCCTAAGAAGAATTTCAGTGTACAAACAAGCTATTTCATTTCAATTGTGGAATTTAGATTTCTCTGATGACATATAATTAGTATAAAATACACTAAATTGTACCATTAAAAAGCACTGTTATCAAACAATCCTACCAGAGAGCGTGAAGGAAGTAGGACAAAACTATTCTTTCAAGATGGTTGGGCTGGTTACTTGTAGCCATGAGTTAATTTCTCTCCATAACCCTTCAGTTATATTACCCTTTGACCTATCAGCTGCATATATACAGATTCTTGAGACTGAAGTTATTAGTAGGGATTTGGGGAGTTTATGCTTTCAATCTTCAGGGTGGAGGCAAAAGTGCTTCCCACACCCACCTGCCACATGAAGTTTGGCTGTTTGAAGCGTAAATAACTCAACTTAAATAACTCAGCAGCCAAGGAAGACAGTGCAGGCAGGCACTATGTAGGTGGCAAAAGTCTCATGATTTTGACAGGTGCCTGTGGCACCAGAAGCAGTCTTATTGTGCGCTCAATTTAAAAGAAGAGACCAAAGGAGTGAGAGACCCTCTTAGGAGAGCTGCTTATTGTCTCATGGATGGTTGTCCAGAGAAACTCAGTGTGTATAGCTTTGGAGCAGACTCCTACTCCTGACAATTTTCCATTCTTATTCTTACATGAAGAAATTATTTATATTGTTGTGGTGGGGGCTTTTTTGTTTATGTTTTTAGCCAAGGTAAATGTCATGTTTTTATTTAAATTTCTTGACAGTTAATAGTAAAAATCAATTTTAGTGATCCTATAGGCAAATGCAGAAAGATATACAAAACAAAATATTTGGTTTCCAAAAGTAAATTATATGAACTATGCAAAACTATTAAAATAAGATTAATCAAAAGGGTTTATTGGGCCAGGGTTTGGCTCAGTGGTTGTGCCATCTCCCTTGCAAGCACAAGGTCACAAGTCCCCAGTACCCCCCAAAAAGAGGGGGTTTATTGTTCTTGAATTTCTTTTGCAGAAGGAAGATGATACATGCATATTTTCTCTCACAAAGAAGAGAAACTATATTCTTTCATCCTTTTTTGTTTTTAGTTAATGTAATTTGGAAATGTCTCCATATGAATCCATGGAGCTCTTCCTTATTCTTTATTACAGGTACATACACGGTACTTCACGGTATGGGTGTATCATTGTTTATTCAAACATGCTCATATTCTGAGGCATGTAAATTGTTTCCACTGTTTTACAATACAAAAACTTACAGAATAGAAAACTTTGTTCACATGAATTTCATATGGGTGGAAGTGTATCACAGGTAGAAACCCTTGAAGTGGGACTTCTAGGTTCAAAATGTGAATATATTTATATTGTCTGCTTGAGTGAGTAGTTCTGCCTAAGTATGTGGTACCTGGTGTAATAGATCAGCTTGACTTTCCTCCCTCAATTAGCCAGTCCCTTCTAGCCCTTAAAATCTTCCAAGTCATAGCGATGTCTGTATTCCTCATGACGGACCCCTCAGCCCACACTGATCACTTAGGCTAAGGAAGTGATTTATGGTCAGCCCTTTCATTACATAGTAGCTGACTTCTCAGAAGGGAGTGGCTGGGGACTGTTCAGCAAATGGGCAATTAATCAATTCATCATGTCCGTATAATCCCCGAGTACAACCTAAAGCTCAAATGGAGGCTCCAGGTGCACAATACTTCAAGAATGTTGGAAAAGGAGTATGTTTTTAGCATGCAGCAGCTATGCACCTGTGGCCTTCTCAGACTATGTTCTGTACAGTACTCTTCTTCCTTTTTTTCCTTTTTACCTGTATCTTTCTCCATGAGTATACAGCTTTCAGTGAGTTTTGTGCGTCCTTCTAGCACATTATCGAAGCTGAGTATGGTGTGGGAACTAGTAAAACGTGTAGTTGGTGCCAGAAGTAAAGGCCATTTGGTGACTGGTCTCTTTGCTCTATTGCTAGACCCTAACTCCTTGTACTTGGTGATAGAAATGTGAAAAGACCTGGTGGGCCAGACCCTCAGCCTTACATATATAGGCTAAACTGATGATGTCTCTGGGACAAGAAAGAGACAGAAAATCTATAAGGAAGGGTTAGTTTTAGTTCTGGTAGATAGGTGGAACATTAGATGTAAACTAGAATCCTTCACTGAAGGATGAGGATTGCTTTGTTCTCAAGTGTTTGGATGTATAGGTAAGGACGAGAAAATCCCTTCATGACAGTAGGCATATGGGAGGCTCAGACTCCCAGGTACTCCTGTCCCAGGGAAGAGACATTGTACAGCTTAGTCAGCTTTTCTTAGCACCTTATACAGGAATGAGTTGGGTAGAGATACTAGGCACACCATAGGGATTCACTTTAAGCTATAAGATTGTGGCACCACCTCTCTGTCACTCACACACACACACACACACACACACACACACACACAATCTTTGCCCTCAAGTACAGTATTCAAGTCTTTGTCCACACAGTTAAAGAGAAGAGCATGCTCTGTGCCACTGTGACTTCATTCGTCTGCCCCTCTCCTCTTTCTACATCCAGCTCTCCCAAGAGAAAACCATGAAACTCTACACCTGTTCTCTTCTGTGGAAAACTCAGTGTCTTATGTATACCTGAGATTCCCTGCAGATTCTACATGACTTATTTAGCTGAATCACAGTTGAAAATTAGACCATAAAGTTCCCTTCATTCATTTCTACCTGTGCACATTTATGTTTAATATTTATTAGAACTGGGAAATATTATTATATCTCAGTAACCAGATACATATAAGAGTTCAGTGACATAGAACTTTCTTATAAGCAACTACTTAATTTGCTAGAATTTGTTAAAATAATAAGAATGAACTACAGTTCTTGTTGTTTGTTTTGCTTGTTTGTTTTTGAGACAGGGTTTCACTATGTACTTGAGACTAACCTGAAACTCCCTATGTAGCCCAGGCTGGTCTCGAACTCACAGTGATCCTCCTTCCTCAGCCTCCCAAGTGCTGGGATTACAGGCATGTGCCACCATGCCTATTTTGAACTACAGTTCTTAGGAGACCAAGTCAATAGCAAGAAATCTGTGCTAGATACTCACAAGCAACCTTCAGACTTTCGGTGATCCTGATTGACTTCCTGACCTATCATGTGTCACAGGTTTAGGATTTCCTGAATCTGATAAATTAAAATTTAGCAAGGAATAGGGCTGGGGATTTAGCTCAGTTGTTCCACCACCTACTTAGCAAGTGCAAGGACCTGAGTTCGATCCGCAATACCCCCCCCCCAAAAAAAAAAAGCAAGAAAGAGAGATGGGACAACTAATTAAGTAAATTTATAAATAAAACAATACACATTCAGCTTCATGAAGCATAAAATTTTTTTTTAAAAAATCCTAAGGGTAAGTGGTCTTTCCATACATAATAATTAAGCCCTTGAGTCATCCTTGAATTTAAGATGAAACACATGTGTTTTGATGATAATCCTGAGGGATAAAAAAGCTTAAATTAAATATACTATAGGTTGTTTTATAAAACATGGAAGCATATAATAAATTTTAAAAAGAGTTACTTCCAGAAATAGTAAACAAATATCCTGGGGCCTTAACTTTATCTCAGAATTTTTACTTTCTATGAACAATTTTAAGCTTCCAAGAGTTTCACTGTAGAGTTTGTTAAGGTATTACTGTGGAGACCCTGCCTTCTGTTCTTATATGCTGGTGACCTGAAATCTACATTGCACAAATGGTCATCAGCCCTACCTCTGATATCTATGTCACATGGTTTAAAAGAGATTGTACAATTTTTGTAATTCAGGACATTCTGTGTATCTGCAACAATTCACCAATACTTTCAAATGTAAGCTATAAGGGTATAGATCTATTTTATTTACTTTATTTTTCTTTTCACTCTGAGAGAGAATTTCTTGAAATTACCCAGCCTGGCCTTGAACTTGTGGTCCTACTGCTCCAGCCTCCTGGGTAGTTGGGATTACAAGAGTGCACTACTGTGGCCAGTTTAACTTTCTTTTTACTATTCTTATTATAGCAATATGTTTACAGAGGCATTTCACTATGATATAAGATTAAATGATTAAGCAGACTGATGAAATAAAATTCTGGTGATATAATTTTAAAGCAATATTATAAAAACTTTTTAGTTCCTATTAAATAAATACCCTATTTTAATCAACAACAGGTTGGTGCTATGATCAGGTAAAATCAAGAAGACTAAAACTTCTTAAAATGTCTATAATTTTGCCATAAAACCAAACATAAGAATAGAAAAGTATAAGCCTTTCTTCTTCATATTTTATAAGTACAATCTGTAATTATGTATTTTATAGAAATAATTTAATTTTTTCCATAGCATTTTATATAGGCAATATTTTCTTTGCCAATTGCTCTGGCCTCAAAGATAATGAGCTCATACCCTGACTTTTTCCATTTTTGGAGTGAATATCTTTCCAAATAACAGTTGACATCAACATGAATCACAATGGTATAGACTCGGGGGTTAGTGAGGGCCTGGCTGTGTATGATTTGTTAAGCAAATTGTCCACACCAGAAAACCACCTGCTTCTCCCCCTCTCCCACTTCCCATGTTCATCTCCATTCATCTTCACCTGACTTTTGGCTCCTGCAGACTTCCTGTGCCATCAATTTTATAGGTCTGTCTTTACTTTCAGAACTGAGCACTAGCTCCAGGTACATCTTCCTCCATGAACTGAGCATCGACATAACAATGTCCCCTCCTGAAGCCACACGTCATAGCTCTTAATTCATGTAGATGACGCTTCATACACTTGAGGTTGACTGTTAACTTTTTTTCACCATACTAACATATTACAATAGTTGGCGTTTTTTTTTTTTTTCAATTGTAAAGATATTTTTCCCCACAGGTCTATTGAGGCCTTTTCCACAATGGCAAGGTATAGAAACAATACAGTTCCCTGTTGGTGAATGAATGGATAAAGAAAATATGCTATACCCATATATAAAATGAGATATTATTCAGCATTTAAAAAGAAAGACATCCTGCTATTTGTCACAACATGGATAAAAGGGGAAAGCATTATGTTAAGTAAAATAAGCCAAGCATAGTAGGACAGACACAACGTGATCTCACTTATATATGGAATCTAAAAAAGTTGAGCTCGTAAAAGCAGAGAATAGAATGTTGGTTGCTAGGGGTTAAGGAGAGGAAGAAGTGGAGCGATTATGGCTAAGAAGTATAAAGGTTCAGTTATGCAAGACAAATAAATTCTGAAGATCCAATCCAGAGAATGTTGACTGTAGTTCATAATACTGTACTGTATTCTTAAATTTTTCTAAACAAAATCTTAAGTATTCTTACCGTATATACACACAAATTGTAACTATGTGAGATGTGAATATATTAATTAGCTTGATTATGCCAACTATTTGAATGCATATTTAAAAACAACGTATTATATACTTTAAAGGTATACATTTTTACTTCTAGAGATGTGTACTATCACATGGGATCACTTCAATGGAAACCTGGGGCTGAAATGTATGTATAGGTACACTTGTAAATCTTAAAATGACAATCTTCTGATCACAGTTGTTTAGCACTTAAATGGCTATAAATGATGAAAATATGCCTATCATATATCATAATATGGTTGTCAAATAGAGGTTGGGCAACTAGTATAGAACACAAGCAATGACATTTTGCTCAATCTTTTACTAAGTGATCATTGGCTTAGGTTAAAAAAAAATCTTTTTGGAGAAAAATGTTGACTTCCACTGAAGTTCATAATACTATTGTTCACTGCATAATAGAAATAATTGGATTCTAAAGACAGAAATTCCCTTGCCCTAATTTTAAATTATGTATTCATGGCAAGTTTTTCATCATTTCTAAGTTAAGGTCCTGTGCTGTTTATGGCAGGATAAATGACAAATTAACTTCTGCATTGCCTTTCCTCTTCTTTCAGCCCCTTCTAGAAGAATCTAGGATCCACACTGGGTCTCTGGAAGATGATGGTTAACAAATTTGGTTTTGTGACTTGGAGGTGTAACGAAGTTTCCAACTCAAATACCTGCAGGAGCCTTTTGGGTAAAAGCAAATAGGGACTGACCAGTAGGGGCTGTGTCATCTGGCAAGTGTCTGCTGGACCTAAAACAAGCTGACCCAATTCAGATTTATCTGGCTGTTGCCATGGAGCTCTGTGGCCCCAATATTGCCAGATTTTCTGCATTTTAAACAGAAGTATGAAATCCAACATTTTATGTCAACTCTCACAAGTACTAAAACTTTGTAGCTTTTTTATTAAACAGGAAACAGTAAATGGCCTATGTCTGCTGCTCAGAGCTAACCTAATACCACCAGTGTGCACCTTCTCATCAGGACCATGAAGAATTGAAACTTCATTGTCTGTGAATGGTCAGAACTCGCCACAAATGAAGCCTGATAAGGGAGCCTTGGATTTCTGAGTCAAGCGCACTTCATCTTCATGAACACTGCACTAGATGATGGTGAGACCTTCACATGAGTGGGGTGATTAAGGAGCCACCAGAAAACATACCAAGTATTGTCACCTGGGGACATTTGTGATGATTACTCCTTACCTTGGTTTGGCTGAAGAGAACCACCATTAGAGGTACCCACATCTTAATGGCCCAAAGACATTAGGCACAGGGCAACAGCAAAGCCTACCACCTAAGACTGGCCAAAAAGTAACAAGTTTCCTGAATAGCCCAAGGCCAAAGACACCCTCCTTGTTTGCTGGAATTCATATTTTCTTCTTTCTGGGTTTTCTCCCTCACTTGGTTAGAACACCTCCTCAGTAATTTCTAAGATAAAGTACACCTAAAATCACTAGGTATCTACCTGCTATCTCATTAGCATCTTCAACTCCCAGAGAGGTGCTGTCTTGAGCTGCTGAGGGCCTGTGAATGGGGAAACACCAGCTCCCACTCCACAGGGAAATCCCAAGCTTGAGATTAATGGTGGATTTTCTAAAGCTGTAATTGGAGTTGTGCTCTTTATCCTCCTCAGGGGTTATATCCATCTCTATGGGATGGTTTTGGTACTTAATTTCCCTCTATACAATGATATAGGGTGGTAGAAAACACCACAATAATAGAAAGATATAGATTTATATCCTGACCCCTCTATTTTCATGGGAGATTACTTATCTTTCTAAAGTTCACTATTTTAATCCATGAAGTGAGGATAGTGCCCACCTCTCTGGAATGTCATGCGAATAATTCACATTTGGATGTTAAAAAGTACAGTTAGAACACAAGGTAGATGTGACCTGAAATATTCAAAGTCTTTTACATGTAGAACAAGAATATTATGTTTCCTTGTTCCTAGATATGTGTGCATAGTTAGAAGAGACCTCTGGCAGCTAAGATCTAGTTTACCACCATCACCCTGTTTTTATTACTAATTCATGAATCTCCTTTTAACTTAAATTTTCAGTGTTAGGATTTAAGATAGAAATACAATTTGAATAATTTGTGCTCACCTACCAAATTGTGCATGAAAAATAAAAGGGAACGTACAATTTAAAATATAGATGTAAAAGTACAATGTTGGTTTAATAGACCTTTTTAAAAATCTACTCATAAAAAGTCCCTCAAAAGGTACTCAGAGTGCATAGATGGTTGATTTTGTTCAAGGAAATGACTTCAACGTGTTTGAGAAAAATGCAAACATAACAAGCCCCCACCCGTCGCTGGGACAAATTCAATGCATTTAAGCTTTTATTACAACTGACTGGCTTTAACAAAAGTAGTATTCAGACAGACACACTTATTTTTTTCTTTCTAATGACTAAAGCCAAGCCAAAGGTTAAAAAACACTTCTAATATGTGAGTTATTTGTCTGACAAAAAAAAAATCTGGGTGAACTGAAGTTAGGTTCTACATGATAAAATTCAACACAAGCAAAAAGTGGAATTTTTTTCGTGTGGTGAAAACACTATTGACTGTGTTCATTCACTAAGTAACTTGAAACTATTACAAATAAGGTAGCTTATGGCAATAGAGAGAGACCTCTGGCTACATTTTTTTAAACGTTCTTCATCCATGCAAAGGAGCCACTAACTAGACTGACATACAGCATGCAAGATGGAAAACCTTTCCTGATTAATCCTAAGAAAAGTTAACACTGTTTACTCTTGATGTTTAAATAGGTCATGTCTCAATTTTTATATAGCTGGTTTTTCTATGAGTAACTGCAAATTAATTATTTACTGAAAGTAAGTGTGCTTTAACTACATAGGATGTTATTTTGATATCACCATCTGAATGTCTCCCAGGCATCTCAACCTCAGTTAATTCAAGTACCAACTCTGCCTGCACACCTCTTAGACCTGAGACACCTCCTAATTTCCTATTTGTGTTTATGACACCCATTTGCCACTGCAGGATGCAGAAATGATACCAAACACACTCAGCTACCTTATCTTTGATAAAGGGGCCACACACATCCACTAGAAGAAAGATAGCCTGTTTAGGTGCTACACAATTTGGCTTTCTACACACCAAAGATTAAACTAAACCTATGTCTCTCACCATGCACTAAACTAAAATCAAAATGGATCAAAGATCTAAACATTAAAATAGAAACACTAAATTTACTGGAAGAGAGACTAGGTAGAACACTTGAAGACAAAGTTAAAAGTAAAGATTTCACGAACAAAACTTCAGTTGCACAGGAAATAATATAAAAAATCAACATGGCCAGGCGTGGTCGCTCAATCCCAGCACTCGGGAGGCTGAGGCAGGAGGATTGTTGTGAGTTCAAGACCAGCCTGAGCTACATAGTGAGCTCCAGGTCAGTCTCAACTACATAGTGAGACCCTGTCTCAAAAAACAAAACAAAACAACAAAAAAAGAATCAACAACTGGGATCTTATCCTATTAGAATGCTTTTGCATAGCAAAGGAAATCACCAACAGAGTGAAGAGACAATGCCCAGTGTTGGAAAAACATTTGGCCAATTGTTCCTCACACAGAGGACTAATATCTAGAACATACAAAGATTTGAAAAAAATCAACTCCCCCAAAGTTAGAGACTCAATCAAAAAATTGGCATCTGAAATATATAGACATTTCTCAGATGAAGTACAAGTGGCAAATAAATAAATGAAAAAATGTTCAACCTCACTGGTCTGTAATTCCTCAGAATAATTCACATATACTTCTCTCTCTGTGTGGAAGTTTTTCATTGTGATGTTTTATATTGTTGATACTTTGGCATATGTTAAAACTACCACTAAATTCTCTCTAATTTGAGGGACAATCTGAATTTGGTTCGCTTGCAATCTAAACTGGTGGTAGTACAAGAATTGAGCAGGTGGCTCAATAGCTTTTCAGGGAACAGGATAAGTTTATAAGTGAGTAATCTGAATAGAAGATCATTTTGCATTTGAAGAAAAAAATAAATATTTTTCAAGAAATTCAGTCCTGTTACTTACAAATACACTCATAATTTGTACTAAGTTAACCAACTCAGCTTGATGCATATTTACAGAGAACATACTTGGTCACTTGTTAAAGAGGAAAATTAATCATTGTTTTTATATAATCAGTGCTTCAAAAGTACTTGAGCATACTTAAAAAGCAGTTGGTTCTTCTTAAGCATATTTACTATAAATTTTTATAGTAAATTCTGCAGAAAGCCCACAGCTACATTTTTATCACAGCCTCTTCATATCACAAATTCTGTATTAATAGAATCCACATTGATGAGGCTCCTTTGTTTCCTGATGTCTTGTTACTGCTAACAAAACACCAACATGAGTCAGCGGCCACGATGTGGATGACTCATTGGTGTGTGAGCCACACTCCACACCACATGGCCTCCTCTACACTGGGGCAGAGGAGCAGAACTTCCAAGGTGGCCCAGCCTTCATCTCTCAACACACCTTTTCCTGTCACCCTATGGCTTTCATTTTAGTATATCCACCACTCTTTCTTTTTACATTTCCAAACTGTTAGTTCTTCTGATTCTTTGTTTCCCTTAATTTTTTCCTTCATTCACTTCATTTTCTTCCTTCCAAGTATACCTAGAGTTGTTCTTCATGGCTCAAAATTCTGCCTTATTTATGATCTACGTACACTTACACACTGGGCCACTCCTTCCACTATGGCAGCAGAGTAGTAGAATTTTCTGTCAGCTCTGTGATAGGATAAGAACTAATAAGCCACTAGACTATGGGGAAATTAAGTGGCAATGTAATTCAGGATGATAATGTGGGTCTGGTTGGTAAATAAACATGGGTGCACCGTAATTCTCATCACTCTTTGCCAACCTTTCAATGAACATTGAACACAAGTTAATATTCTCTGCATTCAATTGAGATATAAAATTGAGTGAATCAAGGTCACCTTCTCTGGTGAGGAGCTATGATTTAATGAGAAAGATTCTGCTTGTGGATAATTACCACATGAGAAGCAAGTCCTCCAGTGCCCATAAGAACCAGAGGAGGAAGTAACCACAGCTGTCACAGAACCTTTTGCAGAGAAGTGGGTTTTGAACTGCACAGTGATGGTTGGTTGAGACTTCATCAAATAAATTCAGAGCAGCCTGCTCCAGGAAAAGGGGCAGCTTTCATAGAGACTTGAAGGTAAAAAAAGCATAACATGTTGACAGAGGCACACATTAGACTGTCATCTGGAGATAGAATAGTTAAGGGTGGCAGATGAGGCAAAAAAAAAAGAGGGGGTTTTGCATAGGTACTTAGTTCCATTCTAACAGCTCTGAATGTCATATTGTGAACAATGGAAAGTTAACAGCCAACTGAAAAAGTAGCTCCTTCTTTACAGAATAGGTTGCAGTTCCCATCAACCCCAAGATGACCATGCTCTGGGCAGCTGGTTTCCCACACCATACTTGTAAACAGCTGTCACTTAAATAGACTGCTTGCCACCAATATCTCTATCTCTTCCCCATCCTGCAATGAAAAATTTACACTTACACTCCCACCTTTGCAAAAAGGAAAGTGGAAAAGGACCAGGAAAATGGACTGTCCTGCATGCTTAGCAAAGCAGCCTAGGATAAGAAAAAGATGGGAAAGAAGGCAGGGCAGGGACCATTCCTCCTTTTTTTCATTACTTCATGGCTTTATCAGTTTCTCCTGCCCTCAGTTAAATCCATTTCTTAACCCACGGTATGTGCTATGCTGTAGAAACAGTCCCAGACTTGAATATGACAGATGATAGACATTGCGGGACCCACCTACAATGACCCAGAGTAGCCTTATGAATGATTCATCTCAAGTGTGCATATCCTCCAGATGTAAATTGTAGTAACTGCATACTACATGATTAGGAATGTGGTTAGACAAAGGACTCACCAAACAACCCAAACTCACCCACAAATTGACGATTAAATTGACAACATTATAGAATGAAAGGTTCTAAGAGTTCCCACAGAACTCAGGATGCACCTTGATTAAGTATATCACATTGATTAATGTGCCCAACATCCCTTGGATCTATATCTGTATAAAAGACCATTTTCCTCTTCAATTTGTAATAACCATAGGTTTTCTGGTGAAAGCAGCGTCAAAAGTCAAACAAATAAATTCGGTGACTCAGATAGTAGTATTGCCAAAAAGCAATTAAATTATGACTATTAACAGATTGCCGTGTCCTTAATGTTTTTTCATATATCTCTTTGATCTGCTAAGTTGGACTCACTGAATACTCTATTTGGCAGTGAATAGCAAAAATGTCTTAGCCTCAGTTCAACATCATCCTTGGTCAAAAGAGGATAAAGCACCAAAAGAGAAAGCACAGATAGAAATAATTCAAGTGGCAATGATAACCAGCTCACCACCTATATCAGAAAATTGCCTCCTTGATTCTACAAATTTGGTTTTATTTAGACTTCAGTAATTTATGTAATTCTAAGCTTTTGTATTTTATTAAATTTTTTTCCAGCTATTTATTCCTCAGTTAAAATCAACTAAGAGAAGTTGCATGATAACATGTAACTTTTGTCTATGCTTTAAGGTGATGTAATTATGGCATCTATGTTAATATTTTTAAAAAAAACAAAACGCTGCACCAAAGTGTTTATTTGAATCCCACTGTGAAGCGACAGGCAGGTTGGTCTTAGGAAGCCAAGCACTCAGCATCTACATAAGCTCATGTGAATAAAACTGAATTTTTAAATTTTCTATTTCAAGTGAGACAGATGAAGTCAAAACCAATGATTTTGTTTTGTTTTGTGTTTGAGACAGGGTCTTCTTGCTTTGTAGTTCAGGCTAGCTTTGAACTCACTATGTAGTTCAAGCTGGCCTTGAACTTGTGGGGATCCTCCTGCCTCAGCTTTTTGAGTGTTGGAATTACAGGGATGTGCCACCATGCCCAGAGAGAACCAGTGATGATTTAAATACTCACCAAGACTTTATTTCAATTGACTATTCACATATTATTTTCCAGAGTAAATCCCGGGGTCATTTGTTTAATCCTGACAGCATCAAAACTAAATATTTTTCAGGAATAATGTAACATTTTCTTGTCATTTCATCCTGTCTCACTTCTAATTTTATGCAAGGGGGGTAACTTGCTCTTTGCCCCTTTGATGTGCCCATTTTTTAAATAATGTGGTAGGAAGAGATGGGTAGAGAAAGTGAAGGACCTTATTTCTCCTATATGTTCCCTTTAGCCTTTAAACAGCATCTTCTATATGTCTCAAGTCCAAATCTACTGTTGCCAACAGGATAGAATTTTGTTATCCCAGAAAAATAAAGGCCACTTATCATATTATCATGAAAAGGAAAACAATAAGACTAAGCTCTTGGAATACACAGTATGTTGAAATTTCTTTTGAAATGGAAGCTCTTTCACAAAAATCCATTATTTGTATCAGTCCTATAGTGTGGTCCGAAGTTTATGAAGGCAACCAAATATACAGAGAAAATAGATTCATTCATAGGAAAATGGATACATATTGAAGATATACTCCTAAGTGAAGTAAATAAGGCACACATGTGTAAATACCAAATAGTTTCTCTGGTGTGAACAAACTGCAATAATACATAAGATCCTAATAAGATTACTGACATTGTGAAATGGGAAGAAAGGGCCTAAAGGTATAGGGAAGGAGGGATGGATAGGGGAAGGGTAATAAGGGAAAAGAAGAAAATGTGAGATAATGAAAAGATGGAAATAAAGTGTTTGTAGATGGGGAGGGGAGGAGGGGGTGAAGGGAGGGTAGGGGTTAGGGGAAAAAATGAGAACCAAGACTTGTCATGTAGAGGTACAAGATCCCAACAATGAATGTAACTGTACTGTATCCCTAAAATGTACCAATAAGCTCAATTAAAGCTGAAAAAAATATACAGAGAGAGTTGAACTTGTATCAGGATCCACAATGATATACAATTCTAGCTACCACAATATGGCAATGTATGATCTTTTGTGGGCTTCACAGAATTTGTAGAGAAGCCCAGTTTTCTAGATGTGTCCACCACTTAACATAAGGCCATCAGCCCAGCTGACCACAGTGCCCTGCGTGGAAGCCCTTGGTGTGAATCCCTGAGAGCTCAGGTTGGTGTAGAACAGAGTCTGCATTCTTCTACCTTTCTAACCTGGCAGATGCTCTGTCTCCCATAATTCTTCTCTAAGATTAGTCCAGACACCTTATTCTCCTCACTGTTCCAGACTACAATTTCTTCTTTCAGCATTTTGCCACTTTTGTTTCTGTTGTTTCCTCTACCTGGAACATCTATGGCCACTCTATAAAAGTGGACATATAATTTTGGGTCCAGATCAGGACCTAAGGATAATTAATTGTTTCTCAAAAATATTCTCACATCCTGTAGTCTGTCTCAATCTTCCTCCCTTCTTTCTCCCCAGTCCTTCTACACACACACGTACACACACAGAGACCGTGATCTTCAATACTTTCCCCCGGAAGTACTGACAATACTTGGTGTCTGCAATACTGCTAAAACCAACATAGACCCTAGGAATCAGAATAAATTGTCTACACACACACACTCTCCACCCCCCGCAGAGTCACATGAGCCTGGGTTCCTGTGTTTCCTTAGAAGGACAAAGGAATCCACCAGATGGCCAGAGGAGGGTGACAAGTTTCACAGATGATATGTGTCACAGGGTCTCACAATCAGATAAGAAGCTTTTCCACAGGTTTTCCCTAGAGAATCCCATCTCTTCTTGGCTTTTGCTGAGTTGGCTATTGGAGAAGACCCTTAATTTTCCTAGATGCTCTTGGTGTAGTTGAGAGTATCTATTAGTCACTCTCAATTTCTTTAAAGAGGGTTTTGTGTGACTGAATAATCTTACTGTGGATATTTCCCAAAGTATTAGCAAAAGGTTGTGCGGTCGTATCCTCAGCTTTTCCACTGGAGTATGCTTAATTTTAGTGTTTTTTATGATTTGGACAAGCTGAAAAATTCCCAAATCATCATGTCCTGTTTTTTGTTGCTGTTGTTGTTGTTGTTGTTTAGTCCCTCCATTAATATCCCTTTGTGCTTTACTGTAAGTAGCAAGAAGAAACCAGATTGTTTCTTCAACACTTATTTAGAAATCTCCATGCATATTCAACCAACTTGTCCTTTATAAAAACGGTTTTCCGTGTAATAGCATCACTGAATTTTGCTGTTTTCTGCCACTGTATATCAAAGACTCCCTTTCTCTTTTTGTAAAAACAAATTATTCATTTCTATTGGAGTTCTAACCAACAGTGCCTTTAAGAGACACATTTCTATTAACAGGTTTGTTTACAATGATTCATATTTTCTTTAAAGAGATTTATGTTGTCCCAATCCCGTAGCTCACTTACTTCTGAACACCCACATTGACACCCATATTTCTACTAACCTGTTCAATGAAACTTAGGCTTTTTCCATCATGCTCCTCAAAAGTCTTCAGATTTCCTCCCACTGCCAAACTCCAAGGCCACCTGCACATTTCGAGTGTTCGTTACAACAGCATCCCACTCCCAGGTACAAAGTCTGTATTAGTGCAGACTGCTGTCATACCAAGTTATCACACATTTAATCGCTTGAAACAAATGTACTTTTTTACAGCACAGTTTTATAGGTAAGAAGTCCAATTTAAGTTTCACTGGCCTAAATTCAAGCTGTCCCTTTCTAGAAGCCTTAAAGGAGAATCCATTTCCTTGTATTTTTCCATGTTTTAGAGGCCACCCATATTGCTTATGTATCATCCAGTGTTTATTACAGATACAGATTTAAGGCGAGATATACAAATATATAAGAATCTACAAAATTTACAGTGGTCATCTGCAGAGTCAGGTGTAGAAAAGTACAAACGGGCTGGTGGTGGGTATGGAGGGGGGAAAGAAAAAGGAGAATGAGAAGGAGAAGAAGAAGTTAAGATCATAAGGATCTTTTCAGACCAGTCTATGTACTCTCAAACATTTCCTTATGCTTAGAGGCAACATTTGTAAAAATACTCTGCTCTTTTTTGCCTTGCAAGCCTGTATGAGCATGGGCTATAATTCTACATCCAATAAAATGTGTAGTAAAAAAATTATAAATCAAAAGATTTATAATCTTCAACTGTAAGTAGTGTCTTCATTTGTAAAATAAACAGCTATGACTATATGTATATAGGTCTTTGTTGGGTTATGAAAATTTGGCTTCTACCATAAGTACAATATGGAAAATACATTAAGAAAAACCCTGGTTTTCAGCTGAAAGACCTTTAAAAACAACATCAACACTGTTTGTGAAAAACCCACTAACACAGTGCTTGACTTCAATTAAGCTACGTAACATCTCTGGTTTCCATTTATGTTAACTGATAACCAAAGTGATCGGTCTAAAAGTATTTGGAAGGCTCTGCAAGTCAAACAGTTTGTTATTCTCTGGTAAAGGAACTCTTACTACAGTGGGTTCTATAAATAAAACAATTTGAAATGCAGCCAAGAAATGTGAAATTGAAACAATGTTTTCAAATTGTTTGCTGTTTAGCTGTGAGTTTTTAATAAGATAGGGTATGGAATGAGACTTTCTACTGTCTTTGGATGTTATTTAAAACTTCTATGATAGGGAAAATATGATAGTGTTTGAAAATTATGAAGAGAGAAACTAAAAACATCTCCACAGGCTTCTGGAAAATGTCCAGTGACCATTACTAAGAGCTAATGTATAAGAGCACAACAGACTCATTACAGAGAGGAAGCTTCACGGAGGAAGTCTCACAGTTGAGAACAATGGAATTTTACTATTCCTTCCAGTGCTTCTGGTTCTCTGCCATCAAGTCAAGAGAACCGGGTCCAGCTTGTTCTCTGGAAGAGAAGGAGACATGTTCTTCACTGACTTCGCACCCTGCACCATAGTACCTGAGCTGTGGGACATGACAGATGACTTGGTGCTGCTACCAGAAAAAAACAAACATAATAAAGTTCTCGGCCGAGCTCCAGGTGTCCCTGGAGTTCTTGGAGAAGATAAAGCTGGTAAAGTGATCAGAACAAATCCTTCAGTTCAGATATGAGGCCAGAAATGGGGGAAATTCTATTTCTATGCATAGTTTGGAAAAGCAAGAGTTTCCCAGTGATCAACTCAATACTAAAGAAGGCATCTAGATTATGGCAGACTGAAAGGACCTTTCCAAATATACAGATTCACTAGCTGGAAGAGAAGGAGCTGAAGAGGACTCTTTAGAGCAGAGCTAGAGTCTGTGTGACCCTATTAGAGATTTGATAATGTGGGAGACTTTGTGGACAGGGTAACCTATTCAATAAGTATTACTAAAAGTCCAATTGCCCATCAACTGGAAACTGGATAAAGAAGGGGTGTGTGTGTGTGCGTGTGTGTGTTTTAAATAAAATGGAGTACTACTCAGCCATAAAGAACGAGAAACTAGAGACATTTCTAGCTAAGTGGATGCACACTGAGGCATATGCTTAAGTGAAATTCATAGGACACACATGTAAATACCATATAGCTTCTCTGGTGTGATAAACTAAAAGTGTAAATAAGGATCCAAATGTGTAATTGATATTGTGTAATAGGAAGAAAAGGTCTAAAAGAGTAGCGGAAGTGGGAGGGATAGGGGAAGCTAAGAAAAGAAAAAATATGAGAAAAGCAAAACAAATGGAAATAAAGTCTTCATAAATAGGGAAGGGTGGAGGGGGAAGGGAGTGCAGGGTAATGAGGGAAAAATAAGAACCAAGGTACATCATATAAAGGTACAAGATCCCAACGATGACTGTAACTGTACTATATACCTAAGATATACCAATAAAATTAATGGGGGAAAAAGCTAGCATTTAAATTCTTTCTACATCGGAGAATACTTGCCAGCTAAGAAAGGTGAGAAACGGAATCGTCACTAACTCCAAGCACAGGCCTTCTTTTGAATGAAGAAGCTGTATCACCAGGAGAGAGAGGGACAGGCTGTGCATCCGATCAGTCCCAAACTGGGTCACATTTGCTGGAGAGGAAGAAGCTTGAGATTGGATAAATACTTTATATCTTTCTATTTAAATTGGACTGAATTATATTTAACACTTAACTGGTCTTAATCGCAATAGTCCTCAGAAAAGATCCAGGGTTTCTCTGATTTATCATCCAGATCCAAGGAAGGACAGGGCATGTTTAAAGAATATAGACAGAAAGTATCTATGAAGTTTGCCCAAGATTCGTGATTACACGTGAATTTGTTTCCTTCCTTATGGTTACTTATTCAGTTTTGAGGGTATGGGGGGAAAGGGAGTCTATTTCTACTTAGGAAATTAAAACTTCTGTTCAAGAATAAGACTGAGGAGGCCACGGATTTAGCTCAGCGGTTTGGTGGCCTGCCTCACAAGCACAAGGACCACAGATCGATCCCTGGTACAAAAAAAAAAAAAAAAAAAAAAAAAAAAAAGAATAAGACTGTGGAATATCAGTGGAGGAACATTTTATCCATAATTCCCATGAGCTTCAAGAAGGGGAAACAGGCTGGATTGAAGTCTCCAAATTCTATTTCAAAGGAAACACTTGGTTCCTTCCCTTGACAAACAATTGGGAGGATGATGGAACATTTCTAAAAATAGATTATATATGTCCCAATTGGCACACAAAGACATTAAAGAATGATTGTATGAAGCACATTTGGTTCAAATTTATTTTAATAAAAGAAAAATTCTGGCTTTTTGGTATGATGAAAGAATATTATAAACATTATATTTTATAGTGCTTGATTTAGAAGCAAGAAGGAATTGTGTTATCATGCATTTTGCTTAACCTGGATACAAGTCAAGTCAGACTTTTGCCTGAATGTATAAAGATTTATTCATAATAACCATGGCAAAACCATAGAGTTTTTATATAAAATAGTCACTTTCTATCTAGCAATTCACCCCAGCTTTAAAAGAGCCATGGTTTTAAGTCAGTTTTTATCTCTCTGAGCCTCAGGCTGTGTTGTGAATTGTTATGCATGAGAAAGTTCAATTCTACAATGAATTTCCACTGCTAAAGCAGACACCCGACTGATGATACACGGGTAGCAATGAAGGCTGGCTCTCGAATGCATGAAGGTGCATCTACAGCTTTTCTTGCTCTCTCTTCACGGGGCATTTGCAGGGATACCTCATCCCCTTAAAAAACTCCCTGAGGGGACTCAGGATGGACACAGCAATGGAGAGAGTGGAAGACCTCTGTACTCAAAGAGCAGAAGTGGAGCTGAACTATGGAAGGGGGCTGGTGTGCTCAGCTGCTTTCCAGCCTAGAATGTAATGTTGCTTGTGAAAGTCACCATTAATATACTTTATCTTCCTTATTCTTGGCAAGGAAACCAGTTTCTGAATGGAAACAGGGATATCTCTTCATTCTCAGTATTTTACACCAAGATCTCGGTATGTCAAGGGTACACAGGCAAGAAAAACAGAATGATAACAAAATGGAAGGCATTGATATCTCACTTAAAATCTCTGAGCCTCAGTGTGAAATAATTGTCCTCCAATGTCTCTTTCAGTTCTAAGTTTAAAAAATTTCCCGTGAGAATGGTAAAAGGAACATAATCAAAATATTAGAATGACATATTTACACAGGAAATAGGACTCTCTAAAAAGTGAGGCACAGGGATTTGGAAGAGAGTTGATAAAAGACAAGAATTTAAATTATAACTATGATTTATATCTACAGTATATAAATCTAGTCCATGAATTTTGGGTAAATTTAGATTACAGAAATAATTATGTGTTGTCAGCCAGAGAACAATAATATAGTATACCAACTTCAATATAACAATTTAGATGTGAATTATCATAATTATGTGTTCTTATGTAATGCAGAATTATTCTTCATTTATAATTGTTATTATAAGTATCTAATTACATATAGTGTTATATAATGTAAAATAATATAGCTAAAGTTTATATATTATTAGAAGTATCAAGTCTCTCAGGTCTATAAGTACATAAACAAAATATATAGTCTCAGAATCTGTGTAAATGGACATTCTTTAGATTTTAGTAGACAATAAAGATGTTACAAGAGAGCACCAAATAAAAAATGAGTGGTGATAAGGATTTGATAATGGATTTCAAATATTTCAAAATGAATTGTAGACAAATCTGATATACACTACTTCGATGACCTGTCCTAGACTGTGTTACCTTTCCCCCAAATACAGTTTTAGTTGCCTAGACAAAAAGGAAGCCAAACTAGTAAACATTTCTAGGAAACAGAAATATAGTAAGTCCAACTGAATGAGCAGGACACTGTCAGACAAAGAGCAGAACCTCAGTGAAATGCTGATCACTTGCCTACTGTAGCAATGAAGAGAGGGAATTAAAAAACACGAGAGGCACACAGTGATTTACACTCCTAACATTCAAGGGCAAATAATAAAATGTACCATTAGTCTGCTGCTTTGGTCTGTCCATTAGCTCTACAGACCCTGGCCCCTTTTCTCATCTCTTTAGTGTCTTACAAACTGTCAAAGTCACAGTGGGTCTCTTATGAAGACCAGCAGACACGCTGCACATGGTGCCAGTTGCTAGGAAATCTCAAGCCCATCTTGATCAATGTCTCAGTAATGTGGAATTAAGAACAGCAGCCAATATGGCTGGGGATTTAACTCAGTGGTGCTGCTGCCTGCCTCAACAGTGCAGAGAACAATCCCTCGTACAAAAAAAAAAAAAAAA
>NW_022900921.1:32745710-32786940 GCF_012274545.1 Fukomys damarensis | reverse complement strand
AAAAAAAAAAAAAAAAAAAATAACAGCTAATCTATTAGCTACCTTCCTATGGAGATTCCTCTTTATTCCGAATTGTCACCTCAGATCTCCTCTGACAATGGATCTACTTCTTGCTGCCTCTCTTATTACTTTAACTATACTACTGATCCTACATATGGAGCCTTCATCAGGGCTTTTTTACTTATCTTCCCAAGTCATTATCATTTGAGAAATGGTATTTGTAGATAATCTCTGAAATTCATATTCAATCTAAGAGTTGTGGTAACTTATAATTTATGGAAGGGTAGACTCTTTGGAATGATCCGTATCACCATGGGAGAACTAAAGATGGTTGGGAAATGGCTGGGTCAGATAGAAATGTGAGCTCTCCAGGAGAATATAATCAGAAAATGGTTAATCTCAAAACAAAACATGTTTGAGTCGAACAGTTATGGTGTAAAGGAGAATGGATGATTTTTCCTATGGTCGTACACGTTAAAGTAATGAATATTAGAATTGGCACAAGGCCTAAGGGATGTTTTATTTAAGAAGCCAAGTCTCTGAAGTTAAAATTACCTTGGAAAGGGACTGCCTAATGGAAACTGAGTTGAAAAGGACGCTGTAATAAAACAACTGCGGGTCAGGCGATGTGAGCTTTGTAAAACGTGTATTTCTTCAAGCTAAGCTTAAGACACTGCACAGATGGTTTCCTGAAAAGAAAAATTCAGATCAGCAAACTTTTCAACTTCTGCAGTCCACACAAATTTTTATTTTCTTTTTATTTATTCAAGATCTCAAGGGGTGTGGCTCAAGAAAGTGGGAAATAAAGTAACTGAAGGAGGATTTTGGAAGAAGCTGCAAGATACCACTCTGCTGAAATGGCCATCCTGGAAGGATTGTGCAGGCCTCAAAGGGTTTTTTGTTGGTTTTTGTTTTAATTTAAAAGGGGGAGGGCCAAATTATTATTACTTTAAAATTTGATTACAACCAATTCTGTTGGCATTAAAATTAGAGGCCTCAAAGGGTTTTAACATGAGTATAGAATTTGAAATTTATTCCATAAACATTTATTAAATGATCAAAGTGTTTCAATGGGTACCCTTTACTGTTTCTTTCTTTGCCTTCTTGTGTGTGTGTGTATTGGACTCAGGTGTGCCTACCAACATTCACATAGGATATTCAGGCACATACATGCCTTAAAATTTTAACAACTTCATTGTTGTGTGCTTTAAATGATTGAACTAGCTAGTGCTATATATTCAATATTTAGACACATGCGTTTTGAAGATTTCCACAGGGATTTATTTCTAGGACCACATTAACAGTTTACCATGCACTATAATTCCTGAGGACTTTTGAATCTATGACAACGTGTGATCACAGTGAAAGTAATATTCATCAATTCCTACTACTGGAAAAGTGTTCAGTTGTGAATCTGCATGTCTACTTCCCCCAGCTGTGCAATCCTGAGTTGGATAAATAATCTCTCTCTGAGACCAAATTTTGATATTTACAAATCAAAGGAGTTCAGCCAGCTTAGTCACTTCCAAATCTTTTTTTTTTTTTTCTGAAGTCCTAAGCTTCTTCAGAGATATATATCTTAGGTGTCACTTTGGGGGCTGGGAGGAGGCTCGGTGACATCTGATTCCAGGAGCAGTTCGGCTTTTATTTGTCACATTCCATTTGTTGGTACTCTGCCCATAATGTCACGGGAAAAATGTTTAATACTAGAAAGAAATGTATAATAATCCAGATCTAAAATTCTGAAAGGTGTTAGGCTTTAGCTTATGTAAGTTAAAAGAGCTCCTGGCTACTTTCACTGTGGGGGCTTCTGACAGATGAAGTAATGCAACACATTAACGTTACAAAACCAATAAGCTAGAAACATCACGTGATGAATATATTTCTGTGCTGCTAGTGTTGGTTACTACTTTATGGGTTAACTCATTTAGATACATCCTCTCAATATGAGACACTTGGAAGATATCAAGTCTATGCCATATGGTTTTCTCATCTTTTTCTGCTGCCATCTTTAGGATAATACTTGATTCCTACCAGGTTTGCTACTCTATATATCCGAATGTAAAAGATCACTCATGATTCTAGAATTTAAATGTTACAACAGTCACTCAACAGAAAGGCTCCTTTATTAAGGGCCCAGAGCACACCTATGTGTTCTTTATTTCCATTATATCTTCTTAGGTATAACTTTAAGAAGCATGTTAGCAGGTTTACTTCATTTTCATGAACATATTATTTCAATAGTACACTGAGGATGAGGAATTTAGCTCAGTGGTGCTGCCACCTGCCTCACAAGTGCAAAGTCCTGAGTTCGATTCCCTGAACCTAAAAAAAAAAAAAAAAAAAATAGTACACTGAAGGAAAGATGGCCTATTCAACAAGTACTGCTAGGGAAACTGGTTATCTGCTTGCAGAAGATTGAAACTGGACCCATATCTCTCACTATATATTAAATTAAAATAAAAATGAATTGAAGATGTAAACATTAACACAGAAACATTAAACTTTCTGGAAGATAGATAGGTAAAACCCTTGAAGACAGATGTGTAGGAAAGAACTTTCTAAACAGAACCTCAATTGCAAAAGAAATAACAATAAGGATCAGTAAATGGGATTATATCAGACTAAAAACTTCTGTAAAGCAGAAGAATCAATTAGCAGAGTGAAGAGGCAGCTTACAGAATGGGAAACAATCTTTGCCAGCTATTCCTCAGACAGAGGACTAATATCTAGCATATATAAAGAGATGAAAATATTAAAGTATGTCAAATTAAAGACCCAGGCAAGAAATGGGCATAGAAAATGAACAGACACTTCACAGAGGAAGAAATGTAAATGGTCAATAAAGTATATGCAAAAATGTTAAACATTCCAGGCATTAGAGAAATGCAAATTAAAATAATGCATCTTATTTTGGAAAGAATGGCAATCATTAAAAATCAAACAACAAATGTCAGTGAGGCTGTGGTGAAAAAGGCACACTACTACATTGTTGGTGGAACATCAACTAGTATAATCATTATGGAAATCAGGATAGTAATTTCTCAAAGAACTGAAATTAGAAATCCCATAGGACCCAGATAATCTCTTTCTAGGTGTTTTCTCCAAAAATCTTAAGACATCCTAACAGTGACACATGCCGGCCAAAGTTTATAGCAGCACAATTCATAATAGCTAAATGCTGGGAGCAGCTTGTATACCCATTAACAAATGACTGGATAAAGGAAATATGGTTATCTATATATAATGGAATACTACTCAGTTATAAAGAATGGCGAATTTGAGAGATTTCCTGGAAAATATAATGCTGAGTAAAATAAACCAGATCCACAAGCTTAAATCTCATTTCAGTGGGGCAAAGTACAAACAAAGAGCCTCATAAAGGATGGATAGAAGCAGGCAAGGGAATGAATCTCTTACAGTAGGGAAGAGGTCCAAGGGAACAAGGGTGAGAGATGAAGAGGAAGGTAAGGGAAAATAAGCAGCATAAAGATATGCCATGTACAGGAACCCAATAACCTCAATGAATGTAAACATTATATGCCACAACATGAGTTAAGATTAATAACATCAACAAGAATGAAAATCAGGATAGGAAAATTGGAGGGGGGAGATGACAAGGTAGGGGATTTAAAAAAAGAAACAAGCTGTAGTATATACATGTGCCCACCTGCCAAGATGACTGTAAACTGCATGTACTGCAAACATGTACCAATAAAATTAAAAAGTTTAAAATTTAACAAAAAATATTTGACTAACCTAATGCAGCAAATATAGAAATTTGAACAGTGCTCTGAATTTTTAGTAATGGGGACTGACAATTATTGTCGCCTCCAATCAATGGTGACTATTTCATGAAAGGTGAAAATATGATTAACAGTTTCATTTAAACACCATCTAAAGCTTGGTGGTGAAATACATAATTATTTTCCCAGAACTCTGGGAAGCTAAGGCAGGACTGGGTAAGTTCAAGCCCAGACTGGGTAACTTAGTGACTTAGCAAGAGCCTGTTTCAAAATTTGAAAAAGGGTAAAAAAAATTTCTTGGATATGGGTGCCTTGGATTCAATCCATATATACATATACATATATGTATATATACATATATATACATATATACACCAATATATATGTATATGTAAATATATATGTATATGTGTATATATGTATTGGATATGGATATCTATCCATATATAGAAAGACCTCACCAAAAAAATATTCAGCAGTTCACCATGCTAATAAAGGTAACTTGTGTTAATCTCATGATGTCTCAATAAACTTACTATTAAAATATTTATACATGTTTTTCTTTTCCTGATGTATACACTTTTTGGAAGACTCATATATATACACATATACATGAATAATAAAATATACATACAAAACACAAATAATGAAAATATTCCCACTTAAAACATTTAAGTGAGATATAATAAGGCTGTTTCTTCTTTCCATGGATGATACAGTATAAAGCTATTTAGTTTAATAGTGTTTTGTGGTATGTATTAAATTTTTCTTTTTTATATTTTTGTAATATAAATGCTGGCCCTATATTGAGTTGATACCGAAAGAATCTAAATTAACTGAATTCACCAGGAATAGTAATTTATGAGAAATTATACATAACCCACAGTGCAATATCCAAGGCAAAAGAAGACCAGGAGAAAGCAAGGTGTTCAAGTCTTGGTACAAGTGTGGTTGAGAGCAGTGCAGCATTCCTGTGAGGATTCTGATTCCTACGGTGCCTGTTCTAAGGGTCCTAGGTTAGAGTCACAGTTACTTTTTATTCCACTGATTTTGTAGCCTCTCACTCAAGCAAAGGTGTAAGTAGGGTAGTGTCAAAGCTTGAGATCTTGCTACAGAAATCAGCCTGTTTCATATTGGTTTCAATTCATTTTTGGCTTTTATAGAATTAATTCTCATGGTTTTGAGGATTCTCAAAAGTGAGTGAAAGTCTATGCCATGTAGCAATTTGTCACTCTGTAAAGGAATAATTTTGACTCTCATGCTTCAAAGCATAATATGTAAGAGGGAGTCACTTAGTGAATGAGTAGGCCCAGGTTTTCTTTAAAAACCTACACTTCAAACTGGCTATTACTGTTCTATACTTTTGCTACCTTTAGAGTAACTCTTTGATGGTAAAATTCATATTATTCTTAAAAAGAAAATCTTCTAGTTCAACATGAAAATGAAAAGAAAAATGACATGTCAAAATAATGGCTCTTAGCCAGAAAGTAAAACAAGTGTGAAGAGAGAGACGTTGTATTTCAAATGCCTAAACTTAAAGAAGGTCAAACTTTAAAAGGTCATTGGTTGCCAAGGATCCAGGAGACCCCTGTAGAAAGGGAAAAGATAAATAAATGAAGTTCAGGACATGATGGATATATAACGTCAGGCCTATGTAAGCAGCCATAAAATGTACAAAACAAAGAAAGGATCCCAATGTAAGCTATAGCGTTTAGCTATATGCTATAATAATGCACCAATGTTGGATCATCAATTGTAACAACTGCTCTACACCAAAGGTAAACTGTGTTATCATGGTTTGCATATCCAGCCATCCACCAGGAGCCTCATGCACTCATAGATGGGGCTTTCTGAAGAGGACTGGATCAAGGAGGTGTCATAGCTGACTTGCTATTAGGAGGCAGGGCTTGTTTCTCTAAACAATGACCAACCTCTGTTGGTCATTTAAGACAAGACCTTCAAGTTCATATCTTCCTCCTCAGTTCTTCTTTCCCTACTTCCTAGCCACCATTACCTGAGTAGTTTTCCCTTCTCCGTGTTCACCTGTCACGCCATTTCTGTCCTGGAGCCAGCTCCTCTCCTCCTTCACATTATGGGTGTCAGTGGTGCATCACAGCAATGAGAACGTGACTAAGATGGGTGTAGGGGACCAGGAGGCACAGAGCAACACTGTACTTCTTGCTGTTTCTCTACCACTAAAACTTCTCTAAAAATCAAGCCTACTACTTTTTAAAAAGATTGCATTAGGAGGTGGCTCCTTCCTTGTGTTGTTCATGTCCCATATAACAAGAACAGTAACACAAATACTACAGAAACAGGGAAAACAAGGCAGGAAAACATTTCAGTAAGTGCCACTCCCTATGCTAAAGCTGTTTATCGAAAGAGAAATGAAATGTTCACTAGTTCAGTAAAAAGTTACCCGAAAGTTATATGAAAAACACCACCAAACCACCTTTTAACTGAAAAGTGATTTCTGAAAAGCCAAAAAGCTTGTGCACAATTTTGTATGAAGCGATAAGTGAGACTATTACCTGACCTTTTCATGGATAAATTTAGGAAGCGTTTGAGGAAGTGCTTCATGTTGTGAGATTAAGAAGGCCACTTAGCTGCCAAAACATGTCTTCAGAGAGGGGGAATGAACGTATATTAAAGGAAGATGCCTAGATGTGAAGTGAAGGTTTAGAATCTACGGAGGCTGAAGGCAAACCTCTCCTCCGATGGCACACAGGTATGTGCAGCCCTCCAGGTACCCTTTCCGAGCTACTTTGCCTTCCTGTTTCTATGTGACATATTCCATCTTCAACTTTGTCCACCCATTAGCACATATTATCATTATTGTAGCAGTTTTGCTGATTTAGGTTACTAACAAAAGAATATAACGTTCAATTGCAAGTAGCTTGTTCTAGGGCTGGCTCTATTTTCATGATTATATGCATAAACATAAATTCAAGTTTGCATGTCTAGAATTGTTAAGGGTCTGAAGAATTGAGCAGAATTTTTCCAACTGTAGTTAACTCTTGTGTGAAGAGAGTGAATTAAATGTTCCTTGAACCTAATCATTTGAGGCTTCTAAAGGCCCTGGGAAGGTTCCTTTGTAAGTGTGAAGTTCTACTTTAATTTGAAGGAGACAACATTCAATATCCCAGCAGAAGAAAAGTGAAAATTCTATTGGTTTACAAAACACATTGGAATGAGGAAGTAAGTTGAAGCCAAATGAACATAAACAAAGGGAAAATATAATAGCAACTCAATTTAATATCCTCTTTCCTTCAAAAATCAAAACAAGATTCCAGAGAGGTAGGGTAGCTTATAAATATAATAGCAGTAGAGCATATAAGAAGAAAACATGTTTCTATCTTAAAATCTAATTAAACAGGCTCCGTACAATTACTAATAACTTGTATTTCTTAGTCTTGTCATAAATCTTCTCTACATATGTTACTGAGAAAACCAGCTATATTCCATAGCAATAACATTAAAGGCTGCACTTTGAAAAGCATCACGTAAACATTGCCTTGAAAGCTGGGTGGTTGCTAGGAAATTATGTGAAGTGAAATCCTCTCTAGTTATATCCTGTTTTTCCATTTTATATCTTCCTCAATCATTAGGGCTTAACCCCTGCAGGAATTTACACGAGCATAGCTTACATACCTCCACAAATACAAATTTTCCAGGGGTTCCATTCAGTCCTTAGAAGGCGTTAGGCATCAGTGTTTAGGCTAGGCCTTGGATGCTGTCAGCTATTCTGCAAAAGGGCAGCACTTGTGTTCTTGACCATATGAAGACTTGTACAGGACAAGGAAAGGACGAACTATGCTGGGTTCATGTAGAAATTTATATTTTCTTCTTCTCTTTCAATGGGACGGATCAAGGAAAAAAGGCTTTGGGGCAAGCCAAATTAAATGATTTGAGTTATTTTAAGAAGAAGTAATTCATTGCACTGGTTGCCAAACTGAAAATGCCTGGACAGCCTGTTCAAAGAGCCAGCAGAAAAAAGAGGAGAGATCATGCCAGAAACTAAAGCCAAGAAACACTGGGAGAGCTGGGGCAGCCCCCTCCTGTGAATTAGCATTCAGTGGTGCTATTCACCAGGGGCTGAGAAAACCACAGAAATGTCTTTCACAGGTGGATCCCCAAAATGTCCCTTTCATTCATTCTGTCCATACATTAGTGATAGATCCTTGATCCACTGATGCAAATAGAAATAGACAATACAGGAAACCCCTGCAGGGGTAGGGATAATTTTTTTCCTTTTCTCAATACAAATAGCTACAATATGTTCTGAGTTTTACAGAACCCAAAGCATTATTGCATTCATCATTTTATTAAATCTCTTGTCACTTTGTAAGATTGGCACAATCTTCCCACTTTATAGATGAGGATCTATACTCAGAAAAATCCTAACTGGTCTAATGTGTCACACATGAAATGTGGAACAGCAAGAACTTAAAAATCTAAGTCAGGTATATTGAAAATGAAATCAAAGTCCCTTGTCTAATCCATGTAGAAAGGACCCAACCAGTTATAAGCACAATAAGCTGTAAACTAGTAAGAGGCACTGTACTAGGTATTCTGTACCTTCTAAGATAAAAAAAATTAAGTTCAGATTACAGCAAGGCATAACATGAATAGAAATAACATGAGAATGATTTCCCCAAGAGACAGAAAGCCTGAAAAAGACAATGAAAATAAATTTTAAAAGGAAAGTTTTAATTTTTTCCAACTATAAATAAAAATGTCTCTTACAAGGGACATAGGTAAATGCAGCCACCCATTGGATAGACTCTATATTCATGGTCATGGTCGAGATTCTTATTTTATAAATCAGTCATTGCTAATAGATAGCCTTACTTTAATTTCTGAAATGTAAAGAGTATCTGCATTACAATGACATAGTGAATGAAAGTCTACTTTATATACATATTTGCTTCAAGTACCAAAAATATGTATGGAATAAGTCACGGTGTGTCAGTGGCATTATTGTTTTAGGAGAAAACTTGCCAGTACCAAACATTAATGAGCTGTTTGATAGGAAGAAACCTGGTCACTTTAAATAAAGTCTGCTTAGGGTTAACATCAGTATAAACTTATAGTTTCAGTGAGTTTTCTGCCCAAATGTTCAGAAAAACGGACTCATCATGAGAAAATGTTCTTGCTTTGAGGCTTGTAAAAGACAAGAAATTGTCAGGTGGCAGCCAAAAGGGATAGACTTTGATGAATAAACTGAAATATCTTAATACATTTTACCTTACAGTGTTGAATTTCATTTCCTAGTACATACTTGCCTTCAGGGAAAGGGAATGAGTTTTCCTTTTGAAAACAGAACTTTTTACTAGACACAAACAGCACAGATGATGAGCACAGAATCCTGTTTTATATATCCCATTCAGCTCTCTGCTTCCAACTACACTTAATAAACAGGTACTTGAAATTTTATCTGCCCATGTTCACACTTAGTCATCTCTGTAAGAATTCCAGCTTTTGAAGTATCCATGTCTAATATAGCCATAGCTGTTATGTTCTATCTCTCTGTTGAGAATTTTCCAGTTTTCTCTGAACACACTGTAGTAAAGTGGTCACTAGAGAAAATTTAGTGTTGGAGTATTTTAGTCAGGGTCCTGCGCAGTCCTTCTTAACACTGAGTTCATTAAAAAAATGCCATATTCAATCAATATTGAGATATCCTATGTTTATAACCAAAGTAACTAATACATTATCTTTTTTTTATCTAGCTCTCACTTTAACATATTTAAATATTTTCTCAGTAGAGAAAAGAAAACTAAACTTGTCACTTGTGTGCTATGGACTATCCTTCTGAAAAAGCATCTCTGAAAAGCACCATGGTCTTTGTGCAGGTTGCTGTCTTTATTGCCTGGAATACCGTGCTTGGAGCACTGTGCTTCTGTGTATTATGGTGCTTCTGTCTCTTCACCCGCTTCTTTTTCTCCTGTGTTAGTGTGCAGTCACCAGTAGGATTATCACCGAAGAGCATAAAAGCAGATTTTGCAGGTGAAAAAAACCTCAGCAGGTGAACATAATAAGAAGCGAGACGACGACAAAGTCTGCTAGTGTGTTCCTCGTATCCTGTCTTATTCATGCATTGATTTTACGGAGTATTGACTATCCAGAGTACTGTGCTAGACACTGCTGTACCACAAGAATCGGGCAAGAATCCAGCTTTGAAGCTTCTCTTGTAGAGGCACTGTGACACGGAGGCCACAACAACCTAAAACAGCATCTTGTAAATGCTAAAGAAGAGGTGCTAAAAGTATCCAGAGGAAGTCATTCCTGGAAATACAGAGGAGTAAGGAAAGTTTTTGTGAAAGAAGCTGTATCTGAGTTGATCCTTAAAGGATAGCAGGAATGTTCTTTTTTACCTGAAGCCATTCCACCTCTGTTTCCACCTGCCCCCTCGAGATTCAGAGACCGGCGCTAGTGAACATTTTAGAGGTTCAAATCATACAAATGACCCACTGTGGCATGTGTCGCATAGGTTTGCCACCACTGATGGTAGAGCCTTGCTCATGTGTGAAGTCATTCTCGATGATACACAGCACCTATTTATGTTTTCTTTCCATTCTTGGGGCCAGAAGTCACTCTACGCTTTACTCATTCTATCAGTCACATTCTTACTTGCCGGTTATGCATATTATGGTTGACTCTTCCTCACAGCTAAATCTTCACAGTCCCAATCGCACATAGCGTGGCCTGTATTAAACATTCTACGACGAATGAATAAATGAGTTCATCTGCGCTTCTCTTCATTATTTTCACTGGATATAATATCCCTTGCTCATTCTTCTTCCAAAGCAATAATCCAAGCAATTGTTGCCACATCTTTCCCAACATTTAGGGAAAATATATGAAGAAGATTCACCTTATACACAATAAAAGTTGAACTCACAGCCTAAGCCCATATTCTGCATGTTGGTTTCTTACAGGATTATAAATAACTCGGGAGGAAAATGTAATATAAAAGCCCTGCTGTCGTGTTATTACACTGCTTCCCATGAGCAATAAAGCTGAAAGCTGGACTTGGCCTTGATATAGTAATGTTATAGAACTAGGTTTTAAGTTTGAATTAATGTTTACAGCTGAAGTACACATCCTGATTTTGTTCGCCTTAGGTAAAATGGTTTGCTCATATGAAGCATTTTAAAGGTGATATGCAGATCCTGAAGTAGACATAAGTGAATGAAGGTGAGTCTACCAAATTAAAAATATTGTAGGCAGTTCACTAGGGGTAAGAATATAGACCAGACAGCAAGATTAATTTAAGTTTCAAATCCCTAAAGCCAAAATAAAATATTGGAATTAAATATTCTAGTTTTTAAAATAAGTTTAAGTCCTGGAATAAATGACCAATTCCTTTGTATAGTAACTATTTCCTGTGGCAGAGTGTTAGAAAATGAAAACAAGTTTTCTATAAGTTATAATTATTTGCCAAATTTCATTTTGTCTTTAGAAAAGAATAACACTAGATTTTGGTTTTGTAAATCAGGACTTTAAGTAGAGAGACAGGAATTCATTTACTTTTCAGTTAGTCCTAAGCCAGCCAGCCATCTGTGCATCCATCCATCCATCCATCCATCCTTGGATGAGTTATTTTTGTCTGCTCACTTAGTAATTTGGAAAAATACTGTGTAATACTTCATATCCTTTCAGCTCTGACTCTTTTTTAAGCCATTATCATGATCCATTCTATGCTGGCTTTAGCCAACTTCACACATGACAGTGCCTAAATTGAACAGTGTATTCTTGCTTTTTATTGTGGGGGTCCTCTGATACTGGCATGCGGGATTTTGTGGGAATACATCTGATACACATCTATCACTTAGAACTTAGGGTAGTTAATGATCATGATTCTACTCAGGGGGGAAATGTTTAAGCACAAGTCGTCTGTGTCACAGCTAACTTATTAGTACCATATTATATAATCAGTCTTTTTCTCCTTTTCTGCTTCACTTCCCAAGTCCTTCATTCTTTCCTTAGGATTTCTCTCACAGAAACTACCTACGTACCTAAAGCTGGCCTTTTAGATATACTAGTAACAAAGTGATTGGTGCCAGAATTGGCTATATAAAGTTGTTACAATAGAACTTTGGAGTTGGATCATTTGTCAGTCAAATAGCAGCAAAGCTCATTATTTGTGGTAAATGGGAAAGTAGTAATCTCCAGCATGCAATAACATCACAATTACTCTTTAGCTATGGTAGATTGTGATGGGAAAGGAGAAAGTCTCAGTAAAACATGTTAAGAGAAATATAATTCCTTCTCTGGAAGGATATGATTATGCAACTATATATTGTGTATATAATATGTTATATATTAATATTATACATATGTATATATGCAGGCACGTAAGGACCTCATTTTAATGTGCTGCTTCTGGGATGGCTCCTTGAAGCTTGGCCTCAATGATGGCCAATATTAAATAAGCTGGAAATTGTCCCACAGCATATTGAGATTAGATGGTTGAGGAGAGAGGAATGTTAGAATGGATGTAAAGTATTACGTATATACAATCAGAGAACTCATCCCCTGACTATTTTTCCAGTAGTGACCAGGGAAAAGTTCTTTCATCAATGTTACCAGGAATGAATGATGAAGAAACAGTGACATTTTGAGAACTATAGTAATAGCTGTCTGCCATAGGTCAAAGGGATGCTACCATGATACTGGCTTCCAATCAAATTAATGAATGTGCCAGGACTCCACAGGCAGAAGGAATTAATGAGGTAGTGGAATTTAACAATCAGAGATAAGTTTAATACAAACATCATAATGGGCAACAAGACCAGAGCAGAGAGGCAATTAGACCACAAAATCAGATATTATTAGGAACAATATTCACATACATCACTGGTGTGTTAAAAGAACTGGTGATCAGAATACTGATGTAAGTTACTTCACTGGAACAAATCAAGATTCCTCATTCCATCTCTGATCTAAGTCACTTCAAGAACTAGAACCCACAGTTTAATGATAAAGTTAACAAATCTTGAGATATAATCTCGAAATGATAGCACAAATGTGTATGACAAATATTCTATGACCTTTCCTCAAGGGTACCTCAAACCTCTATAGGTTTGCCTTTGACTCTGCACTGGCAAAAGAATACCTAGTCTTTGTAAGGGCTATTGAATACAAAGTCTAACCATGAAACTAGGACAACTAGAACATGGTCACATACCCTTAATTGGAGTGGTGGTTCATGGAAGAGGGTCAATAAATACATTTCTGCCCCAAACGCATTCTTTTTGTTTGTTTTTTTTAACCAGAGATCAAACTCCAGACCTTGTGCTTGCAAGGCATGTAGCAGAACCCCTGAGATAAATCCCTGGCCCTCCAAGCACATTCTTATTATGTTTTCACGCCCATCTTGCAAATACTTCCCTGATCCTTTCTCATACAATCGGTATATAATTAATAGGCAGCAGAAGTCTTACTTTAGATCTCTGCCAATGAAGTATGAAGCATTTTTTAGAAAGATCTTTAAAAAGTAAGGCTGACCAAGGCCTGTCACGTAAAGGTACAAGATCCCTATATAATTAATAGGCAGCAGAAGTCTTACTTTAGATCTCTGCCAATGAAGTATGAAGCATTTTTTAGAAAGATCTTTAAAAAGTAAGTGTGACCAAGGCCTGTCACGTAAAGGTACAAGATCCCAATGATGAATGTAACTGTACTGTATACCTAAAATGTACCAATAAACTCAAAGAGAGAAAAAAAAGTAAGGCTCACAAAATACCCCCCAAAAGTAAATGAGAGAGAAAAAACCATATTCCACAGATTAGCAAAGATTTGAAAGACAAATGATGCTTCTCATTATATTCCCATCTGATTTATCTATTTGGCTGTTATAAAACAAGTCAGAGCATGATAGATGACTGTGAGCACCCATACAGTTAACCAAATAGGAACCTGAATCACAACCACTAGTCTCAATGTGGATTCCTTCAGAGAGACTGACGCAGACTTTGACATTTGACACGTAGCTACGAACTTGCTGAATACTGTAAACCTGGCAAGTGTGTCTTTCTTAATTCTCATTGGTAAAGAGAATCAAAAGCACTTTGCTTTTACTTGCTAAAAATATCATTTCACATTTGCTGTCATGTTCTGGGGCTATCACAGCTCTGTCACAATAGAATCTATGGAGATCTTGATCACCTTGAGATACCAAAAATGCTATGCTGTTTCACTACATTGGTGACAGCAAGTGATTAGACCTGATGATCAGAAAGCAATTATTCAGGCTGGGGATTTTGCTCAGTGGTTCTGCTGCCTGCCAACAAGTGCAAGGACCTGAGTTTGGACCCTGGTACCAAAAAAAAAAAAAAGCAATTATTCTAGTAAGAAACATGCATGTCACAGGGTTGGGACTCTATTCTTCTTAACTTACTGCCTCAGTTCCAAATCTACCCTTTATAACCTACTTTGTGGAAATGGACTAGAAGCCTTTAAGGATTTCTCTGTTACAGTGAGTATAATATTAATCTTTGTCAGAACACAGTGAACTGGAGATGATCATATTAAGCAAAGTAAGTCAGACTCAGAAAGACAGGTATCATATGTTTTCCCTAATAAGTTGAATCTAAGTTTTAAAACTGTTTAAAAGATGTGGTATGATGGTAGAAAGAGACAGTTACCACAAAAAAAGAAGAGAATAAATGTAAGAGGAAGAGGATATAAGGAAGGATATTAAGGGGACAAACATGATCAAACTGTGTTATTCCAATATTCTGTAAAATGCATAAGCACTAATGTAAATATATTAAAATACAGGATACTGGAGCAACATTATAGGAGAAAGGATCTCTTCATTCCAGTTAAGGTGCATGAACGTGTGTGTGTGTGTGTGTGTGTACAGAAATATCCAGTGCTGCTTTGCCGTACTGTGAGCACACAATACCAGAGCACACAATCCCTTGGCACCCTGAAGTGCCTGTTTTAGTTCAGTGTGGACACAAGTATGGTAGGCCTTAAGATACTTTGCTGGTGAGAAAACTTCGTATGCCTTGGATTCTGTGTTAGCCCATCTACCAGCTTAGGCCCATCAGCAGTCCGGAGGGTTTCTGTCTTAGCTATTTTCTCATTGTCTCATTGCTGGGACAAAACACCCACAAGCTAAAGGGGGAAAGGTTTATTTTTGCTCACACTCCGTAGAGGTTTCAATCCACAGTTGGCTGTCTCCAAGTCAGGGTGGTATGGCAGAGGGGCGTGGCACAAGAGAAATACTTCATGGCACACAGCATGGCAGGCAGGATGCAGAATGGCATCAAGGGAATAATAGGAAGGATACACACATACACATACACTTCTAGGCCATGCCCCCACAGTGACCCACCACTTTCCACCAAGATTCACCTGCCAACATCACAGCCAGTTGCAAACCCACCAATGGACTAATCCAATATCACATAGCCACGATACGGTCACCTCCTCTAAGCCTCACCTCTGATGCATGGGGCTTTGGGGAGACACCTAGATATAAGCCATAATGGGTGCTTCCTATGGCCCTCCCCATACAGATGCTGCACACCCCAGGGATCTCGTCCTTATGGAAAACAGACTCTGAGCTGACAACCTCTGTAATCTTACTTACCAACTTTAGCTCTATCCTAGAGAGCCATTTACTGTTTGCTTAGAGATTGCAGGCCATCTACAGCATGGACAAACCAGTGAATTTCTGAGAGAGGGGACACAACTACACATTTTCTAAGAATTTAAATTCCAGCCAGGGAGTGGGAGCCCCTCTTGACACAGACCCTGTCTAACCTTTTTTATAAAGTGTTCCTTGACCCTGAGGAAGAATTCTTGCCATTAAAATTTCTCTGTTGAAGTTATTGTAGGTTTTTAATCTCATGATCAGACCTTGACTGATAAAATCACAAAAATTCAGGGACCTTCTACTTTAGTAAATACTGCTGGGGTCGATGGTCAAATGGTGTGCTATGACTATGTCTCTGAGTTAAAGACAAAGTGTTATCACCTCAGAACCTTTGCCATCAAAAACCAAATATTGTACATTGGTGGGTCCCATTGGAATGTGAAGGTAGCATTTATACTTCTACTTGATAATATTTCTCTGATTTTTTAATCTGAAAGCTTGAAAAGCTACTGGCTTTAGGAGGAGTTTCAGACTGTTGTACACACTGACATTCTGGAATGATTTCTGCTGTTGGAGCTAAGGATGCCGTGTGGAATCTCCTCCCCAAGAGAAGAGTTGTGGTGCAGACCACTAGGACTCTGACACAAGGCCATGCCTTCTGAGGTAGAGGCTACCTGACATTTAAGAAATTGCTCCTAGTGTGCTTTTCAGCCCTGTGTACGTATTAAATACTTTGTAGTCAATACTCCAATAATGAGTTGGATAGCATGGGATTTACCAAAACATAATTGTGGGCAGACCAAGTAGCAACCTGCTATAATTTGGAAATGAAACACTCAAGGGTAGGTCTGTGTGGGCCTAAAACTCACAAGGCCAAAAAACTCACCTAACAAAATAGCATAGATTCCCATGGCACTTAGCTCTATTACACCAGGTCTCCAACAACTCATGGCTTCAAGAGAACTTCCCTTTAGCCAGCTAATGCAGGACAGCCTCAAGCATCTTTCACAGGTGAGTTGGCCCACTGTGTTGCCATTAGCTGAAAATAGGCTTTAGTCTATATCCCCTCCCATCTATGGCCCTAAAGGATAGTAAGCAGGAAAATCCTCCAGTGATCAAATGCACTTTGTTGTCTACTTCTGTATGTCAAAAATGTGGCTTGAGGGAGGACAGAGGGAGAGGAGCAAAGGCAGATGGAAAAAGGAATTAAGATGTGTTATGTATATGTACCAACTCCATGCACAGAATGGAAATATTATGTACTAAAAAAATGTACCAAAAACAAAAATAAAAGCAAAAATGATGTGTCTTGAGAATGGATGTGCCTGGTCTCCTGGCCACCGCTCAGTGACTTGGCCAGTTGGTCAGGGACCTGTAATTGATACTATTGGAGAATTGGAGACGATGAATTCTGGGAAAGAGATGAGCATGTTTGAGCCTATAGTAGTGGAAACCGCAAGGATTTTGTATGGATTCAGTATGGATTTTTTTCTTATAGAAGAGGCATTAGCATCTAAATGTCAAGAATGACTTACACTATGGCTGTCAGTCAGCATTTTTACTCAGGAATGCCGATGCTGGCCCAATGGATCCATGAATGAAACTGTAATGACCGGGAGAAGTAGAGGTTGCACAGAGCGTAACATGGGCTGCCTCTCAACAAGACTGACCTAGCCACTGCTCCCACCTAACAGTAATAAATGTCAGTGTAGAATCTTGAAATCATACTTTCTTCAAGAAGGTTTTTCTGCTACTTGGTGATGAGTTAGTACATTGGACCCTTCCATGAAGAAGTGATGCTTCGTTACCAGTACTCATACCCATTCCCGGTAAGACTTCACTTTCACTGTGTCCATGCTTCTCCAACTGTCTTCAGTTAGATTTTAAGAATGAGATAGTGAATGGAAGCCTGCGACATTGCCTCAGATTGAGACAACATTTTAGGGTTAAACAGGGCAAAAGCAGTAAATGATCAAACAATCCATGTGTTTTACTATACACTTCATTCCCCACAAAGAGCTGGCCACATAGAATGGTCAAATGGCCAGGTGGGGCAAGATACCAACTGAGAAAGAATGTCCTGCAGCATTGGGAACTACTGTTAAGATGAGCTATGTGTGGTGAGCCAATATGTGATAAGTGGAGCTGCATTCCCAATCAGTGAAATACACAAATTCAGAATCTAGAGTCTTGCCCTATTCGATGTTATTCCCAGTAATCTGTCAGGGAGTGTATGTGCCACATTAAAAAGTTTCCTTGTGTGTATTAGGGCCATGATTCTCAGTTACAGCATAGAAAGGCTTTCCCCAAGGAACTTGGTAAGGATTCACTGAAACTGAAATTGTAACTAAAACCATATTACTTTGGGTTCCTAATACTAGTGGACCCGTGGAAAAAGAAAGAAATTACTATGCTGGTGGAATAATTTTCTTTTCTATTTTTTTCACAGTTTTAATCTTTTATTTGATTAAGCTGATACATAAATACAAGAGAATTATTTTTGTGAAACCACTGGCAACATAGTAAACTTTAAATTTCTTTCAACTTCACTTATTTATATTTCTTGGAATAGAAATATATGTATTATTCAGAAATAAATGCTTAATGGTTTAAATTTACATTCATTTTCTTTGCTGAAACTTGAAATTAACTCCAATTAAATGAAGAAAAAGTGTACAAAAAATTCTTTCTTTCGCTTACAACTCAAAATACCTTCAAAATAACATTTTTACACCAGCAAAAACCTTTAACCAGAAATTCACAACTACATTTCCCTAACTGTAATAAGATGGCCACATTTAACTATTTTGATTATTAACACTGAAAAATATATGGTGACTCCTAAAACAAGGCAAAGTAGAAACTGGGAGAGTTTTCCTTCTGGGTGCTCTAAGTGCTGTCCTGGTTATTATTTTTTATGTCATCCGCAAACAGACAACCGCTCCAATTTGAAGTACAGTTCACATGGACTTCTGGCACTGAATATTGGTGACACATGCTGAGATTTAAGAACTGCGACACTAAGAATCCAAAGATGACCTGCAAACCAAAATGACTATCATTGGAGCTAGAATTGCTGAGACACAGCGAGGGCACAGAAGGTATATCTGGAACCAAGAAAATCCTATGGGGCTTTTGCTTCTTTCTTTTCTGGTAATAATAGTGAATGGAAAAGTATAGCAACTACAGCCTGACAAAGACAACAAAAGGCTTAGAAACCTTGGAAATAAATGTTTGATTTATCTTACCATAACCAATCAAGATTATCTGAATAATAATTTAGCATGAGAGAAAGAAGTGGTTGATGATTAATATCAAATATAACCTTATGATTACTAGCATTACTTCATTAACCTTAAGGTATGATGTGTTTGCAGAGACTCAGGCTGGCTCTCATCTAAAATAAGATTCTGTAGCAGATCTTATATAAGACTTCAAAAAGGCAAGAGAGTACCTGAGTGAAGATGAACAATACTGGAGATTTCTTGCTAACCACTTAGCATTCTCTCAGCTGTAGCTCTTTCCTCAGCATAATTATGGAGACCAGCTGCACAGATTTTGAACACCTTTGCAGAGGAGTTTTAAAATAGTGCCTTGCTTTACCTCTATCCTCTCCTGTCCTGCTCTGGGGCTTCTCTGATGCCAGGGAGTGGAAACTCAGTCAACAAACAAACTTGAGGTGTGGAGGCACCTATTATCCAGAGGACAACTTTGAGCCAATGAGAGTATGGATAATTTCACCAAACTCCTCAGAAGGCACCTAGCAAGATTGAATAGGTGTAGCCAACTTAATCATACAGTTTTGCACTTGTTTCCCTTCCTATTTTATCTCTCCTCGCTATTTTTTGGATAACAAGCCAAATAATATAGGGAGGACCCTAAAGTTATGACAGGCCTGACACATGAACAACATTGGTTAATTAAGTTAATGGAAGATTCATCTGCCTCTTGTTATCTACAGCGTGTACCCAGGTAAACATCCAGATCTCAGCTGTATTAACTTACAACCAACTTGAGTTACAACCAGCCCTTGGACATCAATTGAGTTTGTAAATCAAGGGTCCACTGTACTCACAACTTCTGTCTCTGCCTCTGTTGTCAAAGTAAATTGCCCAATACACTTAACTGCCTTATTTCCCATCTCGAACTTTTATGATACTGTAACCCATTTTACAACTTGTATTTTTGTCTCTTGCCTAAAATTAATTTTCCCATTTGCATTTTTAGCTCATCACTTTCTAGTTCCTTCAAGAACTTGTTCCATTAATCATCTGCTTTTGGTTATATCTTCAGTCTCTTCTTTCTAAAGGATTCTGCTCCATAGATTACCTTCTCAGAGAACTCCTACACATAAGACTTTGACTCTAGATTCCTAATCTTCACTTTACATTTACAGCCAACCTTCTTGTAGGATGAGTTTACATTGGTTGACCCCTCTTACTCCTTACTCCATCCATCCACTTCTTAACCTGCAGGTACATGCCTTCCATGACCATCATTATACCACACTTTGCTTTTCAAAGTATTACTAGTGACCTACTTCTTAACTAAAATAGTAAATGATATTTAGTCTTATCTTCATGAAACTTGAATATCGGTCCTGTTGAAAGGCTACTTCCACCATTTTTGCCACATTTTTTGTAAGTCTGGGTTCTCTTCCATTTCTACTTCCTCTCTAACACTTCTTCCACTAGAGAGCTTCTCTGTTCATCTGACTGTCCCCAGAAGTTTAACCCTCTGCCTAACCCTGTTTTCTCACTGTATTTCCATCTCTAAGTAATTTCATTCAAAATCAAATATGTAGCAATACTTAAGACGGTTTCTCATTATTTTATTCTTTATGTGACTTCTTAATCATATCTGAACCAAAATTTCCCAAGTGCCAGTTACAGATTTCCATCTACCAGAAGGATCTCGCTGCTAATATATTTAATTGATATCTCAAATTCTAAATGTTGGAAATATAATACATCATTTTCCAACTAAATCTGTTCTTATCTTTGAAATGGCTCTTGAATTTCCTCAGTCACCATAATTTCATCATAATCTTTGCTAGTGGGATACAGCCACCCAGTTCCTAATTATTATTAAATTGTCATTTACTTCTCACATTTATTTTATACCAGTAATTGGCATTAAAAGGTTTTTACATGGGCTCCTTGGAACTGTACACATGACTATAGAACTAGTTTTTTTAAAGCACGAATACAGTACTATTTAAGCTTTTTCTTCAAGTAAACCTATGCTTCCCCAGTGTCACGTTCATGCTCCTGTTTTATCATTCAAGCTCTGGTTTCTGCCTGCTGTCATAAATCTATTTCTACCAGCCTTCCTTCATAAATTCTATTTCAACATAAACTTAGGCTATGTACCATGGAGGTGGAGATTAGAAGGTGTTAAAGTGAACCAAGTCCGTGTTCCAACTACAGCCTTTTTGGCTAAGTCACTGTGAGATCTTGGGCCAAAATCTTACCCTGTGACTGTGAGGTTCAGTTTTTCTCATCTGAAAACTAGTATAATGAATACTCACCATAAAGTCCTGCTAAAAAGGTGAATAAGATAATATATTAAAAGCGCCAAAGGGTGTCTAATACCTAGCAAGACAGCAATAAATACTATTTTTTTCATCTCTTCTCTATTCATATTGTCCCATGATTCCAGAAGCAAGTCAAGTTCCCAAAAATCAACTTGCTCAGTGGCCACTATGGCAAACTGGATTGACTTTTAGCAAATTAGTTGCAGTATTAGGACACATACCCACATTTACTGCCTCTGTCCCTTTCCATCCCAAAGTCTCCACTCATCCATGGTCTTTGTCTATGCTATCTAAACCTTCTGAGTGCAGGTAATATGGCCCTGAAATGCAGAGCAGCACATACTTGGGAAATTCGCTAAATTTCTTATGATCACTGTATAACTGCAATCCCTCACAGACATCTTGGTCTCAACCAGGCTTGGTCATAATTTGTCAGCGATGATGTCATGTCAGATGGCATCGACCACCCTGGAATGCTCTGCTTTGATCTAATTGTCTCAGAACTCTCACACACAAGAGTGCAATCACAAGACTCGGAAAACTATCTTTCATTCTCCTTTCCCCAAGAGCATGGTATATAATGTAAAACCAAATAAAATTCTATTCACATGCGGTCAAATATTTTCTTTTCTTTTTGTCAGCTATCCATTATCGTTTTTCAATTAGTTCAAAATATTAATACCTATTATCTTCTATGTATTCTATGAGGGTTGTTACTTTAGTTGTCTTTCTTTACTCAAGGAAGAATGTCTTTATGATTTGGGATTTCATATTTTGACATTTTTCAGCAGTAGCATCTGAATATAACAGGTTCTAAATACTTTTGTGAGAGGAATGAATAAATGCTCATTGTATTGTGCTAGATATAAGGGGGAGTATAAAAACTGTGCAAGATCTCTTCAAGGAAATTATAGGTAAGATTATGTTATTTACAAGTGAACTATTAACAGCTACACAAAGTGAAACTTGATTATAAATTCAATAGTATGAAAAGGAGATACTGTAGGAGAGATCTTAAAGGGAGGATATTTTAAATCAGTATTCTTTCAATCAGTATCCTCTCCTTATCTAAAGCAATTTCACTGGATAGTATCCAGACTTAAGACAGGTGGAACGACTTGATAGTCTTGAAGCTTGAAAAATATCGAGTATAATATTCTCGGTGCCACTTCACACTATCATTATTTTTTAATGTAAAAACAGGAACAGTAAAGGGCTGGGGATTTAGCTTAGTGGCACCATACCTGCCTCACAAGTTCAATACATGGTACCAAACAAACAAACAAACAAATGAAAACAAAAAACAGGGACAGGAATTCGTACTCCATGAAGATTTTTTATAAGGGAATATTAGAGAACTTGTGTTTTATGTGTACTGGTCGCATAATAAAATACAGCACTTACTTTGCTCTAGTAAAATAAAACAATTTGGCTTTACCCCTGCATATATACTTCCTTATTCTGTGTGCTGGAATCTGCCCAATGATGAATAGATCAGCTCTGTCATCTGTAGGTTTCTATTTGAATAACTTCTAAGCCAGCATAATAAATAGGACTAATATGCCTGCAGTCTGGGATGCTGCCTGTACCCAACATCATGTTGTGTCAGTGTGGCAGCTTTAAAAAACCTTTTAAGGTAACAGTCTGAAAAATCACTTATATGCAAGAGACAGGAACAAGACAGTGAAAAGGTTTGGGGACTTTTTGAGAGACAAAGCCTGAAAGACATAATAAAGTTTATCCAAAAAGAAGTTATTAGAAAGAAAACTCATGGTAATGGAATTAGGGAGGAAAATATTTCACCAGAGAGTGGAAGGTTGAGGGCTGTGGAGGGGCTCAAAACAAACTCACTGTTGAATAAACTGCCAACAAGATTTTCAGAGTGTAGCCTAGGAAACAGAAATCACATGTGGTGATTTTCCAACATGTCCCATATACAGATCGTGAAGGAGGGTGGTGGATGATGGAGTAGATAGGCCTAGACATAGCTTCGTGAAGTCCCACACAATCTACTTGCACTGTATGGCACAGAGTGGCACAGAGTGGCACAGGAGTGGCACAGAGTGGCACAGAATTGGCCGAAAATAAACTAAATACCAAAGAAGCTGAAATTGAAAGGGAGTAAGAGGATTTCAGGACTGGAGGTAGTAGGTGAGGCCAGAAACCTCAACAGTCATAACCAGGGCACAGTGACAGGACCAGAGGAGACCCCTGTGTTCAGGTGGAAGCCAGGGAACACAGAAGACAGAAGTCACAAATTTAACTGAAGCTCAAGACACAGTAACAGAGAAGGGAAAAGGAGAAAAATTTAAGAACTGGGTTTAAGCTTTACAGAGTAAAAACATTAAAAAAATATTGTGTTGGGTGCATTTAGTATATAAACACATTTTTATTTTACCCTGAATCAGTTGGGATAATCCTATCTTATTCAGCTCATGAATTAACTCAGGAATGAGCCTGAATCAAGGGCCTAAGCCATTTTTACTTATGGGCATTCTCTGAGTCAAATGATTGGTTCAGGAAAGATCATGTGATCTAAACTGGTTCAACCGGAACGTTTATTTATGTGAATGAGGAATTCTATAGGTTTTTTCTTGCTGCTGACAAATTATAGAGAAAGCAGCTTTAGGAAGAACTCTCTGTTGAGAAGGAAAAGAAGAAGGGAGGGAGGGAAGAAGGAAGGAAGGAAATTAGACAAAGAATGGATAAAACAGGGAGATTTTGGTGATACAGTATTATTACGCCACTGAATCAACTAGCGCTGTGAAAGCAGGCTCACCACTGAAAAAAGTTTTGTGTTAACTATTAACAAATTTCTTTTATATGTAATTTAAGTTTAATCTAGTTTTTTTTTTCAAATTTCAAATGAAAGTATCTGAATTTATCCTAATATTGATCAAATATGGCTAGGCGGCATCTTGTCAACCTATTGATGAATTTCCCCATGACGGTCACTGAAATGAAGTGTACCTGAAGTGAGTCCACAAAAGAGGAACAGGGAGGTCGTATAGGAAGCCTTTCCTAAGATTATTTATTTTTAGTTTGCATTTGAGTTTATAAAATAGTACATTCAAATTATAGAATTTTGGACAACATAATTTTGAAAACAAGTCATGCAGGGTCTTAGTATCCAAAATTAATTTCAGCATATATTTTTGCTTCCTTCAATTTGATTTTTGGTTTCTATTTGGGATTAATTAATTAATTAAGATACTATATTGAGCTACATCCTTAGGCTCCAGGATTATATTTATAGCATATTTGTGATGATATTTTTATAAAATTATTTTTAATTATGTTTTTTCACATAACATGTAATTGTAGTAATAAGCTTCCCAACCCAAGGCCCAACTCTACCGCCAAGGCCTGTACCTGAGAAAATGACCCAAATTCAGTTGTTTATCTCCTTGTGATCATTTAGGGGTGTGCTGGGATCACTACTTGTGTTGCAGTAAGTGAGTCAGCAGGCAATGAAATGAGGGGACAGAAGGGTAGACTGAGCCAGGAACTATTTCAGAGTTCTGAATGACCCACTGGTTTTTCACACAGGTTCTGTGGCATCAACAGAGAGGGTATCTTCGTGGAGGTATGAAGCATGACAACCTCAGTCTTTAGTCCGTATCTTAAAAACCTACATTCTTTGCCAGTATCCACTGGCTTCTTTCCCTGAGTCTACTGCGATAACTTCAGAGTAATGATAATAATAACAGCAGCTAGCATCTACGGAGCCCTCACACCATGCCAAGTATGATTATCCGATTGACATGTGCTAGCTCCTGACTTTCAAGGCAGCTGTATAAAGCAGGTAGTATCATTTCACATTTCTCTCATTCCCGTTTTTCAGATGAAAAAACTGAGACACAGAGAGGTAAAGTAACTCGCCACACTCTACAGCTAGAGTTTATACTTTATCATCGTTACACATCTCATTTGTAATATATTGTGCAATTATGTGAACACATCCTGTACAAAGTGTTCATATGTATTTTTGACCAAATAAATATTATATACTTTATAACCAAACTTCAATTATTTAATGTTTAGCTTACCCCTTACTTTTGTTTTGTAAACAATGCAGGGGTGAAAATACCAGTGGACGAAAAATTTTGTTTAGGATTTTTGGAGGGATAAATTCCCGGAAGGAGTATTATAAAGTCTATTGGCATAACTGGTTTTAAACTATTGAGGCATATTGCAAGTTATTTCCAAAAGTGTTGTACCAGTTTACATCCTCAACAGAAAAGTAGGAGTATTCTTTCGACTAAGTCCCCCTTGTCATTAGATTTTACAATATTCTTTTGTTGCCTTGTTATGTATGTTAAAGAACAACATTCAATCATTCTTCTTCTTATTTTTCAAGGTGAAGACTATTTTTGTAACAATTAAGAATATAGATAAAACAACATATCCAATAATAAAGTTAACCCCTGAAAGTTCAATTCTTTATTTGAAATATTGTATTAAGTTACTTAAATAATAAATTAGTTATACTGAAAAAAAATTTCAAATACTATACTGCACAACTACAGAAATCCTTATGCTTTCTACCGCATAACACACTGAATAAGTAACTAAGGACCAAGTAGTCATCACACCAGCCCCTGAAAGAAATGACTGCATGTTCACATGTGATACAATGATGTCAAAAATGTTTGCTTTATATCTTTGTTAAATTAAATAATGAAGATTAAGCACCAAAAGAAAAAGAAAGAAATATACAATGCCACATTATAATGTCAAAATGAAATGTTTTCTCAGAAATTAAAGACAATGTTCACTAGTACTTCCCATGAGCCTCTTGGTGCTTAGCTTTACTTCTAAATGTCCTTTCTGGTTGATGACCTAAACAAGAGTCTTGAGAAGCTATAAATAGTTCCACCCACTCTGCACCCTCCCCACATGCCCCTGCTTTATGGCCTCCATTAGGAATGTGCTTGGGCCAGATGGCCTTCAGCCCAATTTCCTGTAAATATTCATTTTTAATGATAATAATTAAAAATACTAATTTGCTGTTACCCAAGGCCATTTCTACAGAGACCTCTGGGTGCTTTACAAATACTAATTAAGCCTCAGAAATGTGACTTTCTTTTCTAGTCTTACTAACAGCCTAAGGGTTTGTACCCAGAGCTATTTTCTAAGCTTAAGTAATAACGTAGGCCCCAGAAGCAAGACTTTCACCCTCTTCTTTCCACCACAAGAGTCTTCAGGACACTGGAATGAACATGTACACCATTTGTAATCTATTTTGGTCCAAGATGCCACCAGGAGCAAAGCTTAGGTTCCTTCTCCATGTTGAAGCTGACTTATGCAAGGTGTTATATATATATATATATATATATATATATATATATATATATACACACATACATATATACACGGCTGATCATCTCCTTTTAGGAACTCCTGAAGAACTTTTAGAGTAATGTTTTTTAACTCAGGGATGAGCCTATTAAATAGAGACTATAACCTAATGTGTTCAGATCTCCTGAAGATTTGAAAACAGAATTCAGTATGATTATCAACTTTGGAAGGGAAAACTGGGCATTTTCACTTTCATTAAACTTTAACTAGAATTTGTTATTTTTCCTTAACTACTTAAGTATTAGTAGTGACATAGAAGATAGGGCAAAGCTGGTTGGAGAAATAACCAGGACCTGTCAATCACAGGATCCCAGACAGCACCAAATAATTCTCAGGACCCTACATGTGAAATTTCTTGAGAGTTCCCACCAGATATGGACAACTTAAAAGAAGACTGGATACCCCAGGAAGTTGCTATAGTGAGTTTCCACCATAGATGCCTCTGTTTCTCAGACACAGAGTGAACTTTGACTTTTGCTTTTGCCTTCTTTTTTTTCTTATTCTGCGGGAGTTTGGTCATATCCATTCACCCCTCACCTTTCAAATAAACTTTTAGTACTATTTTTGGCTTGTCTCATCCAATTCTTTGAGGTAAGAAGAAACTGGAATACTTTTGATTGGTAAGGCATTCCTGCAGGAACTACCCAGTAACAGTAGTGCTTATGACATTGTTAACAACAGCAATCGGTGATATTTTCATAGCACCTTAGATTACACAGGTAATTTGAAATATTATTAATATACATTAGTACTGAGACACCATGGTAATTTATTCCAAATTTAATTTAAAAGTCCATATATGTCTAATATATTTAAAATATTTTAATAGCTATACTTAAATTTCAATTTTCCTCTATATAATCAATCACATGTACTTTATTCTATGAATAAAACATAATTCTAGTAGAATATATATTGTTCTCAAATGCACATAGAACATTATTATTAGAGTTTAAATGTCCCCAAAAGGTTCATTGTTCAGATGGGGTATTGAGAAAGTGATTGGATCATGACAGCTCTAATCCACTGAGGGGTACATGATGGAAACTTAGCGGGTCTCATTGTAAAGAGTGAATCAAGGGCCAGGGATTTAGCTCACTGGTTCAGCTGCCTGCCTTGCCAGTGCGAGGACCCAAGTTCAATCCCTGGTATGAAAAAAAAAAAAAAAACAGTGAGAGTGAGTCAAGATGCTGTGATCTTGGGGATTATTTTATATCCCCAGCCCCCTACTCTCTGGTTCTTCCTTTTGCTTACTGCTTCTTGACCCCAGGCAGTGAGCAGCTTTCCTGTGCCATTCTCTTCCGCCATGATGTTCTGCCTCACCTCAGGCCCACAAACAATGGAGGTGGCCACCATGGGCTGAAACATCTAAAATCATGAACCAAAATACATCCTTCCTCTTTTAAGTTGAGTGTCTCAGGTGTTTCATCACAGTAATGAAAAACTAATACAAATAGTATCTAGGATAGGTCAGCTGTTAGGCAACAAACCAAGTATTAGTAAATGTAAAAGGGTTACAGTTATACAAAGCATCTTCTCTAACAACAGTGGGATGAAACTAGAAAATAACAACAACAAAAAAATAGAAAATTCATCTATTGGGAAGTAAACTACATACTCTGAGATGTCAGTAGGTCAGATAAGAAACTGTAAAAGAAATTAGAAAATATTCAGAGAACAACAGCAAAAACATTTTACCACACTTTACCAAAACTTACAGAATGTACTAATGCTGAGAGGCAAATTTATGTCTATAAATAACTACCTTAACACTCAAATCAATATAAATTTGCTTCCTGCAAACTTTGGCTTGTTTGCTCTTCTCTTCTCTTTCCTTAAAGTTTGCAGGAGGATAGAAGCAGTAAATATTAGTGTGGAGATAAAAGATGAAACAATGTATCAGTCAGCTTTTTGTCACTGGGACAAAATACTCAACACCCACAATTTAAAGGAAAAGATACTGAATTTGCCTCATAGTTTCCAAGGATTAAATTTGAGGTTGGCTGGCTCTAAGACGGAACCTTCATTTCAGTGTAATGGAGCAAAGCTGTTTAGTTCATAGCATGGAGAAGCAGAGAGCAGGGGAAGAATGCCAGAGGGGAAAGGACTGGAAACCAGAGATTGTCTCTGTCTTGTCACCACCTTGGTAACCCAGAAATGCGCTGTACAGATCTGCTGGGATCGAATCCTGGCAAGTTGACAGTTGTGACTAATGGTCAGAGAGTATAGATTAATAACAGAATAGATGGAACCAAGTTGATTCTTCACAAATGAGTCAATATAATCAAAAGGTTTAAGTAATAAACCTCTATCTGGATTGGCCAAGGAAAAAGTGACTCACAAAAAACTAAGATCATAAATGAATGTGAGGATATTGTTATTGATCTCAAAGAAATAGAAAGGACTATTAAATACTGTAATAATTGAGCACCAACAAATTAAATAATCTGAACAGATATTCTGAGAAATTCATAAATCACTAAAATTGTCTCAAGAAGAAATAAAATTGACATATAACTACAACATAAAAGGGGTTAAGTAGTAATCCACCAGCATACAAAGAAAAGATTTCACTTGTGAATTCTACCAAATATATAAAAACAGTTAACATTAATTTATCTGAACTACTCCAAAGCATTAAAATAGGAGGGAAGATTTCCTAACTCATTTTATGAGGCCAATATTAATTACTCTGATACCAAAGCCAGAAAAAGAATCTACAAGGAACAAAAACCCTGTAAATCAGTGTTCCTTAAAAATAATAATATCAGCATTTCAGGGTAGAAAATTAACACACAGCTGGGGTGGTAGCACACATCTGCAATCCCAGCTCTTGGAAAGCTGAGGCAGAAAGATTGCCATGAGTTCAAGGCCAGTCTGGGCTATATAGTGAGACTCTGTCTCAAAAAACAACAATAAAAAAATAAAAACAACAACAACAAAACAACATATATACAGTTGTGTTTTCTACCTTAATGATAAATAATCCAAAAGGAAATTAATAAACCATTCCATTCACAAGAGCATCTGAAAGGCTAAAATACCTAAAAATAAATTTAATCAAAGAAATCAAAAAACATACATACCAAAAACTATAAGATACTGCTGAAGGAAATTCTAAAACACTTGAATAAGTAGAAAGACATTCCATATTTATGAATTGGAAAACTTGATTTTGTTAAGATGCTGATGCTACCACCCAAAGTGATTTATATTTTCAATGCAACACTACAAAAACCCCACCATCACTTCTCAGCCTTTTGGCTAAGATAAAATGCATTCTTTTTCTCAGAAATAGAAAAATTGATTCTTTAATTCATATGAAATTGCAGGTCAATCTCAAAAATAGTCAAATAGCCAAAACACTCCTGAATTCAAACTTATTATAGAGCTGCATCAATCAAAATATTGTGGTTCTGACATAAGATTGGGTATACAGATTTGTGAAATAGAAATAAGAGTCCAGAAATAAACCCTTATTTCTCTGGTTAATAGATTTTCAGCAAGGGTGCCAAGAGCATTCAGTAGGGGAAAGATTAATTTGGGTGCTGTATGTACACATGAAAAACAATGAAATTGGGCCTGTACCTTATACTATATACAAAAATTAACTCAAATGGAGCAATGACCTAAAATAATAGGACTTTTACCAAAAATAGAGGAAAAATATCTTCATGACCTTGTATTTGGCAATGAATTTTTAGATATTACACAAGAACAAAATCAGAACATCAAAGAGCAGTGTAACAAAAGTAAAAAGATAACCTACTGAAAATATTTCCAAATGACATACATGACAAGGTTTTAGTCTCTAAAGTATAAAGAACACTTGCAGCTCAGTAACAAACAATCTAACTTAAAAATGAACAAAGAGCCTGAATAAATGTTACCCCCAAGGAAATATGCAAATGACCAACAAGCACAAGAAAAGTGCTCTGCTTCATCAGTCCTTAGGAAAAACGCAGATCAAAACCACAATGGGATACATTTTACTCCTAAAAGGGTAGCTGTAAAAAACTAGTTATATGCAGTATTCATAAAGATATCAGGATATTGGAACTGTCATATGTTATAGGTGACGATGTGAAATGGTTCAGTTGCTCTGGAAAAAAAATTTGATGAATCACTAAAATAATAATTATAGAATTACCTTATGACCCAACAATTCTGCTTCTAAGGATGTACCAAAAATAACTGAAAAATATTCAAACATGTATACATCTGTTCAGAATAGCAGAATTTGAAATAGATAGAAGGCGGAAACAGCACAACTGTTTATCAAGAGATCCGTGGATAAGCAAACTGTGGCACATACACAGCAAGGAATATTATTTGGCCATAAGCAAATATAAATATTTCTAAAATGTAAACATATCAGTATAAATATTGCCATATGCTGTGGCTTTGATGGACCTCAAAGACCTTATATTAAAAGAAGTCAGTATGATTAATGTACTTATTATATGACATCATTTATATGAAAAATCCGTAATAGGTAAATTCACAGAGACAGAAAGCACAATGGTTGCTGTTAGGGGTTGGATAAAGTTGGGAATGGAAAGCAATGGCTTTTCAGTGGCTTTTCACCTTCTAACAGTATGGGCCCTTCGCATTCCCCAGTAGTCTGTGCGTGGGTATTTTCTGTGTGTGTACTGCTAGTGACAGTCCCCAGTCTTTCATCTTAGAGTACCTCTGCTTGGCTGATGATTCTGTGCTTGGCATCCTTAGGTACAACAGTTACTTCATGATCCTTGACAAGTGATAAAACATTTCAGAACTGTGTTTTTCTTTTTTTTTTGTTTCTGTGGTACTGGGGAATGAACTCAGGCTCTTGTGCTTGCAAGGCAGGCTGTGGAACCACTAAGCCAAATCCCCAGCTCTTGTATTTTTCTTTATATTGGAAAATGAAGATAAAAACAATATCTCCAAGTCAATTGATAGATCTATTTCCAACTTAACAGATATTTCTATTCTAATACTCTCAAGGCACATCAAGTTGACCATTTCTTCCTAAATTCATTCTTTTTTTAAATTGAGTTTATCGGTACATTTTAGGTGTACAGTACAATTACATTCATTACTGGGATCTTGTACCTTTACATGACAGGTCAGCTTGGTTCTCATTTTTCCCCTCATCCCTGCCCTCCCTTCACCCCCCCTCCCCTCCCCATTTACAAACACTTTATTTCCATTTTCTCATATTTTTTTCTTTTCCCTTATTCCCTTTCCCTACCCTTCCCACTTTCCCTACACCTTTAGCCCTTTTCTTCCTATTTCACATTGTCAATTATATCATTAGGATCTTATGTACTATTATATTTTTTCATGCCATAGAACTATTCGGTATTTACACATGTGTGACTTATTTATTTCACTTAGGAGTATATCCTCAATATGGATCCATTTTCCTGTGAATGAATCTGATTTCTCATTCTTTATGGCTTAGTAGTATTCCATTTTATAGAGAAACCACATCTTCTTTACCTAGTTGTAAATTCGTTCTTCAATCTGATTTCCCATATAAGAAAATAGCAACTTTATCTCCTTACTGGTTTATCCAAGCAATTTTATCAAAGCACCCAAAAATCAATTTATCAAAGTTCTAAAACCCTACTGTATACCTAAAATGTACCAATAAACTCAATGAGGAAAAAAAAAGTTCTAAAACCCACTGTCATCTTTATTTCACTCTTTTCTTCCTTCTTTTCATGGTGGACTGTTCTCCTAGTCTCAGTGAGCTAAAATAGCAGCAGCTCTCATTTTCTTCTACTCCTGCTGCTGCAATTCAGGCCTTTACAATCTACTAGGCAGACCTCTAAACCAGTGTTATCTGTTCTTACATTCAGTCGCAGCCTATGCTAAAATATTCATTCAGAATATCATACTTGTTTTCTTCCTTTATCACTTGTCTGCTTTGGACATTCTAATTATTTTTCTTTGCCCCAATTTCTTTGGTTTTTGCTCACTCTTAAGTTAATACACTTCTATTTGAAATTCAAATTTTAAGTGCTTCAGACTAATAAGTTGAGCACTCTCAAATGTCTCTGTTTCTCTGATGTCGATGACTAAACTAAACCCAGTGCTCTGCTCCAGCCCTGACCTCTCTCTATGTTGCTCAGCTGGGAGAGCGGTGTCTGATCACCTGTCTTTCAAAGCTGGCATCTGCACGATGAAACTAAACTGTCGGTTGGGGGGGTAGCAAGTTGTAACTCTCTAATTTTTTTATTATTTTCCATAAAGTACTCCCAAAATTGCATGAGGACCTTAAACATCTAGATCTGTCTCTGCCCTCCTCTAAAATCTCTCTCAAGGAGAATGTTGAGCTGTAATTTTTCCACAGAAGAATTTTTTGATCCATGTTTTGTCTTTCCATCTATACGTCTTCAGTAATAGTTTGAACCATCAATTCTTTTTACTAAAGACAGAGACAAGTATTTCATGACCACCCTACTTTCATCCAATGTTTACATCAAGCTCATCATTTACATATGCACTTGTTAGATAAAATAATGTATATTTTAAATTCACAATATAATCTTATGAGTTTACTACTAAATCTTCAGTACTATTTTGGAAAATCCCAGTTCCTTGATATGGTATTTAAAGACTTCTATGAAACAGCCTCATATACTTATCATCATTTTTATTATTACCATCTACGTTCCTTACCACATTCCTGATTTTGAATTTTAGAAATACTAAGCCACTTGCACAAACCCACACAGGCCACACTTGTTCTTTCCCCCGTGCATTTATTTAGATTTTCTCCCCTAAATGGAATTATCTTATATCTTCTTACCAAATGTCTTATTGTCTCAGGTTGCCATAATAAAAATCCCACAGAATGGATTAAACAACAGAAATTTATTTTCTCACAGTTCTGGAGGCTGTAAGTCCCAGACAGAGGTAATGACCAATTTGGCTCTTGCAAGGGCTCTATTCCGGGCTAGTCAACAGCCACCGTCCTGTCCCCACATGGCCTTTCCTTGTGTATGTACCAAGGAGGAGAGAGAAAGGGAACGGAGGGGACAGGCAGGGAGCACCCTGTGTCTCTTCTTATGAAAATATGGAGCCAGTTGGATGAGGACCCTACATTTATGAGCTTACTTAATGCTAATTACTTCCTTAAAGGCCCCATCTCCAAATATGGTCAGATTGCTGGTAACACTGGAACATATGAATAGTAGTGAATAAAAATCTGTCTGTAAACTAACCTTCCCAAATAACTCCTGTACACTACCTCCTGCCTCACACTTACACATCTGTCAATACTCAACTGGGATTCTATTCAGTTGCCTTCAGTAGGGTGCAAATTGTCCTCTGCCTGCAGCTTCTGTGGTCTGCTCTTCTGTGCTCAGTGCACGATTCTACTAATACAGCAATTTCATGGCATCATGATGTCCTGGTCCTGAAATTCGATGCCAGCAGCATGGGTATTTATCATAGTCTCTAGCGGGCAGCAGATTCTAAATAAATATTTATTGAATTAAAAGAAAATGAGCAAATACCATGAGATGCTATATTTGGATACTGAGTTATTCTGTTGCAAAGTTTTAGGACAGCTCATTGACATGAAGGAAAGAATAAAATTTAATAGATAGCTCAGCTTAGAGTACTTAGTTTGAAGGGTTAATCACATCACAGTGAGTCTTAAAAATTTCACAGGGCATCACCACTGAAAGTGGAAAGGGATTTTGGCAATGACAGGTGTCCTTTGACTTGAAGGGAAGTTATGTATGTGCATAAAAAAAACTAGTACCTAACTGATCTCAATAACCCTTTCATCTATTTAACCTTGTACATGCAATTCTATGACCTATATGTATTTTTTTCTAATTATTAATAATATATTTCTCTTCTAAACAAAGTTGATTTTTGTGTGTAGAGGGGATTTTGTATGATACCAATATGTTTTAGAAGTATAATCAGATAGATAATTATATATTCTGAATAACAAAACCTCTTTAAAGAAATAAACCCTTAACTCCCACCACAGTCTTGTGTTTTCAGTATTGTTCATTGTAATAAATGAGCCAGAGGGTGTTTGTTTTTTTGTTTTTTGTTTTTCTTCTCCTAAATATAAGAACTGATGTACCTATTTGTTTGGATGTTTTATAAATTTCTTCGTGTTACATACGTTCTACCATGCAAATCTTGTCAGTATTTTTGAAGATTAATACTTATATATTTCATGTTACATAGGACTACTGTAAATGGTATTACTTTTATTAAATTTCTAATTTTGTATTACTAGTATATAGATATGTGATTTTCTTTAATTGATAATTGTTTTTGCCTCAGTGAGTTTGCTTGTAAAGCCAACATCAGCCAACTATGTTCCACAGGCAAAAAATGACCTGCCACATCTTTTCAAATAAAGTTGTGCTGAAACACAACTATTCCTGGGTGTTATTTTTTTTTTTTTCAGTACTGGGGACCTGAACTTTGGTCCTTGCACTTGCGAGGCAGGCAGCAGAATCACTGAGCTACATCCCAGCCCAATGTGTTAATTCGTTAAAGAAATATTTTCATGTTACGCCTGCTTTCATTCAACAGTGGTGGAATTGCGTACTTGTAACAGACTGTTGTCTGCACAAAATCTCTGTAATTTCCTCCCTACATCTTCCAAGCTTACAATACTTTACTACCCAGCTCTTTAAAGAAAAAAAAATGTGTGAACTTCCATTTTAGCTTAATTAAAATAAAGTAATACTTCAGTTCACTAACACTTCTGCTCGTGAACAATTCAGTTTGTGAACAGAAGTATTTGGCAAAATTTTGCCCTTTCCTTATCAGGTGACTCTAATGTGGCCATCTTCCCCATATTAAGTACCTACACTGTAAAAAAAAATTAAATTTCATATTTATCCCATTTATTCCATTTCTAGTCTCTTCATTTATTTATGAGGATACAAATATTGTCTGGTATCATATTGCTTCTGCCTGAATAATTTCCATTAACATTTCTCAAAAATGTACATCTATTGGCGACAAATTTCTCATTGTTTTTAATGCAGTCTATGAAAGCATATATTTTTCCTTTATTTTTAAAACCATTGTCAATAAATAAAGAATTGTGTGATATCTGGGTTTTTTTTTCTTTTCAAGACTCAAAGGATTTATTTTTAACGTCTGTCTTGCACATCCTGCTGTGAATCTTACCTTTATTCCTAAGTATATAATGTTCTTTTTCCCTCTGTCTTGCATTTAGCAATGTGTGCATGTGCATTTGGTATTGTCCAGCCCAGGGGCCTCCAGGTTTGGATCGATGGCTTGTTTTGTATCTGCTATAACTACTGACAATTTTTCTAAAAGTCAAACATTTTTTTCTATGCCATTCTCTTTCTCATTTTGGGATCTCAATCACATACGCATTAGGCCATTTAATACTATCCCATAATTTTGTAGATGTGATTTTGTTTTTATTCATCCTTTTTCTTTTTCTTCTCGATATTTTCAATTTCAATTCATTCCTGCTGACCCAGCTTCATCTTCCCTAGTTTTTTCCTCCGATGTTTCATGTCTACTGATGAGCCTCTAATGGTATTCATCTCTTAATGAGTTTTCAATTTATAGCATTTCCATTTTTCTGATACTTTACATTTCTCCGCTGAAGTTACTCATCTGATTATGGTTACTGCTTACCTTTTAAACTAGAGCTTGTACATTAATCTTTCTAAAACTGAATACTGAATAAGTCATCTAAAATTCCCCATATTTTAAAACTCTGTTAGAAGACACAGGTAGCCCCGTTTACTACAAATTGAGCTCTTTTACTTAAAACCAAAATGAGGTTTCTGCTGAACAGAAAATCTTCCAAATTCCAAGTATCTAATTGATTAAATGAAACATCATGTTTTTTAAAAGCCAACAACAAATAAATTTAAAGAGAATATTGCATAATACAATCACTTACCATAAAAAATAAAATTGGAATTTATTCTTTTATTCAAACATCTAGAACTATCACGCTTATATTATTCTAATTTTCCAAAGACCTTAAAATATGAAAATATTTTGGGGGTGTTTTGTGTTTGTTTGTCTTTGTTTTGTTTTGTTTTTGAGACAGGGTCTCACTGTGTAGTTCAGACTGCCCTGAAACTCACTGTGTAGCCCAGGCTGGTCTTGAACTCACAATGATCCTCCTGCCTCAGCCTCCCCAGTGCTGGGATTACAGCTGTGCACCACCTCGCCTGGCTATTTACTTCTATTTTAGATAATTATAAAAGGAAAGGGTTTAAAATATATGTGTCAAAAGTTTAAACATGGACATAATAATAGTTAATATTTGTTGGACATTTACCGCTAGATACTGTTCTAAATGCTTTATATATATGCTCATTCATTTACTTTTCACAATAATTCACTTACCCTTACATAAGAGATTAGAAGACTGAAATGTAAAGTGCATAAACTACTTGACCTAGATTGTACAACTAGAAAGCACAGACTGGGGATTTGCACTTAGACTTGAGGGCTCACCCACTTTGATACTTCATGTCCTTTAGAAATCATAATTTTAAAATGATCTGGAGATGAACATTAACCCATATCTTCTAACGCCAGTTGGTATTTGACATGAAAACTGTCCATCTCTTCATTTGCCAAATGCTATTACAACTAACAAGAGGTTGAGATGAAATTAATTCACAAGTCCGTGTAGCCTATAAACTATCATATGATGAAAAGTAATTATCTGCCTGTTTTTATCCACTGTACTCAGGAAGTCTTCATCAGTTACCACCATTCAACTGTCTGTTTAGTTTTCAATATGAGAGATGAGATGAAAATTCACAATTTAAAAGGAGAAGATCACTTTGTATAACCAGAAGAAATAGCTCCTACTGAAATGGAAGTTTTAAAATATCTAATTGTACCTTGGTGGTAATGGCAAACTAGGTAATTTCCACTAACCCTTATGTTAAAGACCACTGAAAGACTGGATGAAAAAGCTAGAAAATATCTTAGTTAATATCTAAAAGATCCAACAAGATATTAGAGAATTTCTTGCTGAGAGTGTAGAACCAAAGCAAAAAATTGCCTTTTTAGAGTCTATTTGCCTCTATTGGAGAAGCACCTGAGAGGTGGATTCCTGGTGAGGAAAAGCAAGGATTCAGGGCCCATTGGCATCAATTTTTCTGTGGCCCAATCACCTCTTCTTCAGTAAAGGGCTTACAAGCAAGAATATTTTTCAGGAAATTACAGGATCTATAAAAATATTTCTAAATTTAGTGTCCACCAAAGGTAGAAACTTAATGTAACACACACTCTACTTGTGGTAGAGAAACTCAGGGGCTTGGCTATTCATTTGGGGTGCTTTGGTAGGTTACTTAGCAGCTCAGAAAACTTTAATGCCTAATCTGAAACTGTTTTGATTTCTTGGATACCTGGCATTAAAAAAAATAAAATTCCTCTCTAGAAGAAAACAATTTGACCACACACAAAGGATTACAAAACATGAAGACCTTAAAGGTTATAAAGAATTGCTTCTTCTTGGAGTCTTTAAAATGCCAATATAAGTCTGAGTTCCCATGAGGCTCATTTGGCAAATACTGCAATCATTTATTTATTTATCTTAATATAGTACATATTTAGTACCTACTATGATCTAGGCACCACATAAACATATATAATAAGTAAAATTAAAACAGGCTCTCAAAGATCTTACCTCCTAATGGTAGAAATGCTCAATAAACAAACAAACAATCCATTATATACCTGTAATATGATGTGAAATACTTTTAGTTGTTAGAAAGGTAATTAAAACTGAGAAAAAGGACAAAAAGACTTGAAGGAGGTGCTATTCTAATAAGGTGGTCAAGAAGGTATTTGAGCGGCGGAACCACTGAGCTAAATCCCTTCCCTGACACATGGTATATTTTAGAAACAATAAAAAGGTCAATTTGAAAGGAATGAGAATAACCAAGAATTTTAGGAAGTGAGCCTGGAAAGCTAGTCGGTGTCCGATCAGGTAGAGGCTTGCAGAATATGGATTTTATTCCAAATGTGATTACCACACCCTGGTGAGTTTGAGCCATATAAGGGACAATTTCTGATTCCTATTTTAAAGGAATCACTCTAAGCAAGGACAACAGATTATACCTAAGAAAGGGTAATCGCAATCAGACCTGTTACAAGACTATCGGTACTAACAGGCAAGAAATGATGGGGGCTAAGTCTAGAGAACAGTGGTGGTGTGCAAGCTAATCTTAAATTTCAACTGACTGGATTGAAAGACTCACAGAGGGGTGACTGGATCATTTGGGAAGGGGAACACATATTCCTCAGTGACTTAGCCACTGATGTTAAAAGTCGAACGTGCTCTCGGGAGTTGGGGCCCGGTTGGAGGAGGTGGTTCCTGGGAATGTGCCCTTGCAGGGTTTCTCTCTCCCTAGTGCTCTCCACCTGTGCTTTGCTTCTAAGCTGTCGTAAGTGGAGTCACTTTGTTCCATCCTTCCACCATGCTGTCTCTTCCTTGAAGCCAGTTGACCACCCACTGAAACTTTAAAACTGCAAGCCAAATAGACAACTTCCTCCTTTAAGGTGTGTCTACCAGGTATTATTCCTAGCAATACCAGCACCAGCACCAACCGCAGCAGCAAACTAATAGTGACGGAAATGCTGCAAAGTTACTGGGGCCAGTATATATATTAAGGGTAACTCTGATTAGATTTGCTAATAGACTGAATGTGAATTATGAAAGAAAAACAGAAACCAAAGATGATTCTAAGACATTAACAAACTTGGTTTTTAAAGACACAGGGGCATTCTTATTAAAGTGAGAAATATGACAAGGGTAATAGCTTATAATTATCAATACTATAATGGAACTTTGACTCAATGCAATGAGATAAAAAACTGAAAAACTCTAGGGAATGAGATATAAGGTTTTGGCACTTAATGTGATATCCAGAATGTGCAAAGAAAAAAATGAATAAAACTAAGAAAACAAATTGGAAAATTTAGTACAGAAACTTGACATGAGGTAGAAATACCAATGTAAATAGCTTCATACCAGTAATACATTTCTAAAATAGGAATGAATAAACATAAAATACATAAAAATACATAAAATTTTTGGAGGAAGATATCAGGTCATGTCTGGTACTTAAGAGAAAAAATCTTGCAATTACAAAAGAATATTTAGTTTGATCACTTTAGAATTATGTAAACAGGTTATGGAAAATTTATATATATATATATATATGTTTATATATATACATGCACACAAAAATGTACAAATATATATATATATAAAATGTACATATATAGAGAGACCTATAGCAAAGCTTTACATTGTAAACTTTAGCAGGCAAAAAATATTTTCCTTCCCTACTTTGTACATGATACTGTATTTAATAAGCATTATAAAAGTAATATTCAAAAAAAATTATTTTTGCTTCATCCTTTCATATGAATAACCTAAATTCCCAGGAACAGTTGACATAATAGATCTCATTTACCATATGCCAAACACTGCACTAAGAATATTATCTGGATTAATTAATTTGCTCACTCTCCTTTAGCATGATCAGTCTTCTCTATAACATTAACATATGACAACTGTCTTCAAATCTGTCTTCAAATCATCAGGACTAAAACAAGAAGCAAAATAAAACTGAGCCTCAAGAAATTTATATTTTAATGGTATATGATGAGTAATCTTGCTTGTCAACTTGTCCTGGATTAAGAAATATCTGGAAAATTAGCAAAGACTATTCTGTGTGTGTCTGTTAGGGTGTGTCCAAAGACAAGTGGCAAGATAGAGAGCAAACTGAGGGGAAGACCCATTCTGAATGTGGGAAGCACCATCCAGTTGGGTTGGGACCAAGATGGAACAAAGATAAGAAAAGGAAGAAGCCAGCAAGAGTATCTCCTAGCTCACTTTCTGCTTCTGGGCCATTGTGATATTGACTGATGGATTGATGATAAATTGACTCTCCGTACACTTCCACCATGATGGTCTGTATTCTGTCAAGCCCCCAAACAATGGAGCAGCCAACCATGGGCTGAAACCTCTGAAAACTTGAGCCAAAATAAACTTTTCCTGTTTTAAGTTATGATACAGCAAGGCAAATATAACACATGGTAGAAACATACCATGAATAAATAAATGAATTATTATATAACACAATGTTAAGTATTTTTAGTTTCTAGAAGACAAAAGTTGAGTAAAATCAGGGTATGGAGGTGTATCCCTATTATTCCAGAAGCTAAGGCAGGATGATTACAAGATTGAACCAGCATGGGCAACATAGATCCTGTTTTAAAAGGAGGGGGCTGCAGACATAGCTTCTCACTCCCAGGATTCAACTCTTATTTAAACAAAACAAAACAAAATAAGGGCCAGGGACATAGCTCAGTGGTTCCACCACCTGCCTTGCAAGAGCAAGGTCTTGAGTTCGATCCCTGGTACCAATAAATAAATAAACAAACAAATAATAAATAAAACAAAAAAGCATCAGTAAAAAGATAAAATGAGATGGTATTACAGATAGGTGAACAGAAAGTACTATTTAGACAAAGTGGAAATGCAGCTTAAGTTCACTTGGCACAAAATTAGCAAAGATGAGTTTAGAATAGAGAGACACAAGCTTCTAGCTACAGCACTATATTGACTATAAAAGTAAGGAGAATGGTCTTTTAAATCATACATACATTTCAGAAAAAATGAGTCCATAAAATTGCAAGAAGTAAAAAGGAAAAATCACACTGAAAGGAACAGAAAGTAGAAACTGAGGTGAAAATGACTACAAATCTCTGCTCTTATGATCGGGACCAAGCTGCCCTACAGTGAACAGTGACTCTCTTTATGCCTTCCCAGGGATAGGATTACTTGTGCTTCTATTTCCTTGTTTGTGATTTTCTGTATGTTTCAAGTCCATACACAATCTTCACTATTTATTCATTGTTGCAAAGTGAGCTAAGTGACAATTTTATCAACTTTCAAATACTGGGACTAAAATATGATCT
>NW_022900921.1:32715622-32745614 GCF_012274545.1 Fukomys damarensis | reverse complement strand
TAAATCAAGCATTAAGTGGAAATATCTTGATGAGATGCCAGATAAATCAGCAGTTACAGTATGCTGGCACATTCTTGTCCTGAAGACTGAAATTTGATGTAAATGTCAAGGTTACTATTTCTATTTTCAACATGTCATATAGCTAAACCAAACTGCTCAGTAGAGGCTGATTTACTTGAAGTTACTAGACAGTAAGAACACCTTACAATTTAAATAAGAGCTCACATAATTATTTATTATGATCCTTTATATAAGCAATAATTACTATAAAATTTTCTCAATTCGAACAAAATTGCACAACCAAATCAGATACTTTTCAAAACAGCAGAAACTTTCCAAATATTACTCCAAAGATATATGGGCCAGGGGTTTAGCTCAGTGGCACAACACCTGACTCAAAAGTGCAAGGTCTTGCGTTCGATCCCTGGTACAAAACAAAACAAAACAGAACACAAAAAACAAAGATATCTGAACTAAATTTTAGTAGATTTTGGCACGTTCTTAGAGACAATTTATAGCTACAGGAGAAAAGCTGAAACATAATTAATAAAAAATCACTTTTGCAAATCCTATTTTCAGCCAATTTATGACTGGTCCACGATTTTATTCTTTTTCTTTCCTTGATTTAATGTAGACATTCTTCTGAATCAACTCCAAAAATTATTAAATATTGGGAATTCTTACATTCACTGTTGCTAAAACAAGACCTGAAACTATTAACTGTTTCCATTATGAACTTTTTCTCTTTGGGCATCTGATGTACAGATTTTCATTTTTACTGAGCGGTAAGACTTTCCAATAGCTACCCACATCTCACCTCTGAGCAATGGTTGGACCTGGGGTTCACTGAAGGACATATGCAGGTCTGAAATAACCTCCTACCAGTGGGAGTTAGTTTGTGTGCCCAGTTATCTGAGGAGAAGTCTGTAACTCCTCAACTCATCTAGACAGTCTGTGATCCTACAGAAGAGTTCAGAATCACTGGAAAGAGCCCTGTCACTTCATGTGGCAAGCAGTAAAGCCTAAATTAAGAACTTTAAAGACACTTCTTTCTTCACCTGTGTTCATTTCAGGCTAGTCCTGTGTGTCAGCTGGGTAGCAAAGAGTTGGTATAATCCTTAGGAAAGGGAATCAGAAGACTAAGTGAAACAAATCATTCCAAATCCTTTAGAATAGTCTATCTAAGCAAGTACAGGCTTCTACTTCAGGAGAAAGAAAAAGGCAATTCAAGATTAGCTGAAATAAAGAATGAGGAAAATGAGCATGTCAGCCCCATTTTATGTTTTTATGGAAAATGGCTTGGCTTCTAACCATGCAGAGAAACAAAGATTTTGTAATGACAAGAAGAGGTATGTTATGAGAGGAGAGGTTCTGTATGTGTAGTTGTATCATGGAAAAAGAGCCTATACATTTTTCAAAGTTTTATGGGCAAGCTCATGATCTGAGGGTGAACTTTAATAAAGGATCCCTTGTATGTTTTATTCTTTTGAGATATTCATAAAATCTCCCAGAGTGGCTAGGAGAGCAGAAGTTTCTTGCCTCTCATTTATTGTTCTGCTCCTGCTGCCTGCCAACTAGAATAACCCCCATGTTCAGCTGACAGCTACACTCGTGAGTTGGAATTTCTCACCTGAGCTCTAGGAAAGTAAAAATGAAATAAAGCAATGTTGTCAAGCTTGACAGTGTTATCACCAAGAGCCATTTCATAGAGTCTACATCAAATGGTCTGTGGTCTGGGAAACAACAGAGACCTGCATCAGAAGTTTAGGCTGTGTCTAAAGAGTGGCTCTTGTCTTGTAAGTATCCAGCTTCCCAGGAGACACCTCTAATCATAACCTGTGTTCTCTGCTTCTTTGGTTCAGTCGCACATGCACAAACCCTGACTTTTCCACTTGTGATGATGTGAAAAGAGCCAGTTGGTCTTTGAACAAAGGAGGTTTCATATTAACCTGTATGTTAAGTGAAAACCGCAGGGAAAAAGTCTAGTGAGGCAAAACAGGAAAGACACTGCCTTAATTAGCTTGCAAGTTTGCAGGCTCTTTCTTGCTTTTCTATAAAAGATTGGATAATCTTGGGAAAAGATAAATTAAACCCAATTTTAGAAATTCTGTGCTGAATGCATAATAATGATAAAAATATATATTAGTAATAAAGACTGATGACAAAGATCAGAAAAATGAAGGTAGAAAGGCAAGCTAATGAGTGATAAATGAGGTGCTGCATTGGGCTGGACACATTTAGCTATTCATCAGCACTTTGCATTTTCCTCTAATCTGGCTGAGCTGTTTTGCCCAGATGCATGAGCTTTAGTGAGCATTAGGGTATAAAAGTGTGCCTCACGTGCAATTCAGGCAGCACATGAAGTAATGTGGAAAGCATCAAGTAAGAAGTGCTAGCATGGGGACAGAAGGAAGTAGCGTTTGAGGGGTTTAGGAAGAGGTGGAAGCAAGATATGTGCAAAAGACACGATATTTTTCCAGAAAAAAAGAATGTTATAAAAGCTTCTGAAGCTAGAAAAAAGAATCCAAAAGTTAATTTGGAACCATAAGAGACCTAGAATAGCAAAAGCCATCCTAGGCAACAGACAAATGGCAGTGGGTGGAACAATTCCCAATTTGAAACTATTCTACAAAGCCACTGTGATAAAAACATCATGGTACTGGCAAAGAAACAGGCCTGAGGATCAGTGGAACAGACTGGAAGACACAAAAACAACTCCAGATGTACTCAGCTACCTCATCTTTGACAAAGGAGCTGACCATCCCCACTGGAGGAAAGATAGCCTCTTTAATAAATGGTGTTGGAAAAACTGGATCTCAACCTGCCAAAGATTAAAACTAGACCCTTATCTTTCACCATGCACTAAATTAAAATCCAAGTAGATTAAAGATCTAAACATTAAAACAGAAACACTAAACTTGCTGGAAGATAAATTAGGCAGAAAACTCTTGAAGACATTGGCATAGGAAAAGACTTTATGAACAAATCCTCAGTAGCACAGGAACTAGCAGAAAGAATCAACAACTGGGATCTCATTTTATTAAAAAGCTTCTGAAATGCAAAAGAAACCAACAGAACTAAAAGACAACGTACAATGTGGGAAAAAAATTTTACCAGCTGCTCCTTGGACAAAGGACTATTATCTAGAATATACAAAGAACTCAAAAGAATTAGTCCTCCCAAATATAAAGAACCAATTCAAAATGGGTATCTGAAATGAACAGACATTTCTCAGACAAAGAAGTAAAAGCAGCAAGTAAATATATGAAAAAATGTTCCACATCACTGGTCATTAGAGAGATGCAGATGAAAACAACACTGAGATTCCACCTCACCCCACAAAGAATGGCTGCTATAAGAAATCACTCAATAAGAAATGTTGGCGGGGTTGTGGGAAGAAAGGAATCCTTTTCCATTGTTGGTGGGAGTGCAGACTGGTGCAACCACTATGGAAATCAATATGGAGATACCTCAAAGAGCTGGGACTAGAGGTTCCATTTGACCCAGCCAACCCTCTGCCGGGTATCTTTCCAAAAGAATTAAAAGAATTGTACCACAGTGATATATGCGCACCTACATTTATAGTGGCACAGTTTGTAATAGGTAAAACTTGAAAACAGCCCATTTGCCCATCAGTTGGAAACTGGATAAAGAAGATGTGGTTTTATTATAAAATGGAGTACTACTCAGTCATAAAGAATGAGAAATTAGGTTCATTCATAGGAAAATGGATACATATTAAGGATATACTCCTAAGTGAAATAAATAAGTCACACATGTGTAAATACCGCATAGTTTCTCTGAGGTGAAAAACTATAATAGTACACAAGATCCTAATGAGATAAGTAACAATGTGAAATAGGAAGAAAAGGGCTAAAGTTGTAGGGAAAGTGGGAAGGGTAGGGGAAAGGGAATAAGGGAAAAGAAAAAAATATGAGAAAATTAAATAATGGAAATAAAGTGTTTGTAAATGGGGAGGGGAAGAGAGGTTGAAGGGAGGGCAGGGACAAGGGGAAAAAATGAGAACCAAGACCTGACATGTAAAGGTACAAGATCCCAATAATTAATGTGACTGTACTGTATACCTAAAATGTACCAATAAACTCAATAAAATGAAAAAAAAAAGCTTCTGAAGGAAGAAAAGAAAAACTGGTTTCTCATATTAAGGGAAAATACTTTAAATCTGACTAAAAACTTTTGGATCTACATTGAAGTTTGCATCTAGATTTAATGACCTACAATATATCAAACTTAATTACATTTGACTTTATTGTAAATATTAGAAGGACATGAAATTCTTTTTTCTCTGCAAGGAAAAAAACTGAATCACTATTGAGGGAACATCGGTTCCTATATAAAATGTATAAATATATAAATATAAATGTAAATGTATATATATAATTAAAATATCTTTTTTACAAAAAAGGGAAGAAGCAGATTCAAAAACAAAAGAAGACTTTTTCTGAACTTCATCAAGCAAAATGTGTTTTGTACCATAGATCAACAAGGATTGGATTTTGTCTTAGATACTTTTCTCATTGCTGAGACAAAAATACCTAACACCCAAAGTTAAAGGAGGAAAGAGTTATTTAGCTCACAGTTTGTAGAGGTTTTAGTCCATAATCAGCTGGCTCCAGTGCAGTGAGGGATGGTAGATAGGTACTGCAGAGGAGAAACAGTTCATGGCTGACAGAAAGTAGCAAAGTAAGTGAGCGAGGGGACCCTTTTGTATTATATCTGTATATTTATATTCATATTGTATATTATATATTTTCATTGTATATTATATATTATATATTATATTTATATTGTATTTCTGCCCCTTTTATATTGTATCTAGGCTACCAGGAATAGGGTAGTGCCAAACCAATCAGTAGACTTACTTAGTAATCACTCACCCTTATTCCTAGCACCCTTAATCCTAGCACTGCACCATGAATCAGTCACACATTCTAGATCCAGCCACCTCTGAAAAATCTCCATCTATGACCGCATGATGCTTTGGGCAGGATGTCCAAACATAAGACATAACAAATTCTAAATATATTCATGTAAAAACTCAGGGGTCAACCACTACTCTCTGTGATCCTTATGCTCTGAGATTTGAAATGATTTTCTTCTTGATATGTGATATCATTTATCTCGTTCATCCTCAAACTGAGATAAAAATTGGCCTTATCAAGAGCAGTATCACAAGTGAGAGAAAACTATCAGGTGATAACCAATGGGAAAAAGTAGCAAATAGACTCAGAGAGGCTTTCAGGGAACAGTCTGCCTAGGAAGGTTCCTTAGAAAAGAAAGAGGACAAAGGATTCACGAAACATAACCTGGATGGAAGAAGGAGAGACAGGTTAGTAGGAAATGAAATGCTCAGGTTGTAAATACTGTGTGAGAATGTATAGACTTTCATATATCAATTTATATTTTCTCAGTCTCAGGAGTTTCTTGGGTAGCATGGAGCAGTAAATATGGCTTGGGAAGGAAGCAGCCTGAAATATGCAGAGCAAGAACAGGTTTGCCCCCAGACAAAAACTATTCTGGTCCAAAAAGAACAGATGACCTTTTAGCACCCACTGAATATAGGTCTGATTTTCCCAGGCAGTGTCACCTGACAAATGTCACTTCAGTTTTCCTTGTGTTATATCTAATCTTCCAACAGGTGCTCTTTCCCCACAAATCAGGTATTGGGTCTAAAACACATTACAAAATGAAACACAATACCTAAGATAGAGCATCATACAGAAGAAACTCGAGGCTGCGCTGTGGAGCAGAACAGCCACTAATCAGGTCAGGCTATTAAGTTCTGGAAATGCCCCTGGCCTGAATGGGGGGCTGCCATTGTACAAGGCACACTGGCAGAGACTTAGTGCAAAATGAAGTAGAAAATGTCTCAATGATCTTTGTTCATTACATGTTGTAATAACAATACTTTTGAAAACTATGTTCCAAAAACCACAATTAAAATTTACTTTATAAAATGTGGCTAGTAGAAAAATCTAAAATTATACACATGGTAGGCACGTGGTTGCACACATTATATTTCCTGTGAACTGGGTTGTTCTAGAGTCACCAAATAACACTTTCTCCTCATAGAAATATTAGCTATTTCTTCTCCAGTCCATCCTGGGCTGATACAATGTTGTTTGCTTGGTTTAAATCTTTTCTGGGGTTGAGCAGTAGACAGTATAAGTAGTTAAGTTTTTAGTGTTGGTTGACCAAAAACTATGCAATAAATGTGTGATGTTTAAGTGTATATGTCAACCTGACTGGGTATGGAATGCCCAGACATTTGGCCAAACATTATTCTTGGCATGTGTGTAAAGCTGTTTTTGAAAAAGATTAGAATTTTAGTTAGTAGACTGAATTAGAGCATATTGGCTTTCCTAATGCGAGTAGTCCTCATCCAATCCATCAAAATCTGATGAATAAAAGGCTAAGACATAACTGCTTCTTCGTGTTTAACCAGTTGCGACATTAGTCTCACTCACCTATGGGAGTCAGATTGAAACTGTAACTCTTCCTGAGTCTCAGGTGGGTCAGTTTTCAGACTAGAAATTATCCCATCACCTCTCTGTGTTTCTAGTTTCCTGACTGCAGAACATGGGTCTTCCCAGACTCTTCTATCTGCACAAGTTAATCTGTTGTAATAAATCACTTTATCTACACACACATGTATACACACACAATCATGTGTCAATGACAGGGATTCATTCTGAGCAACACTTCATTTGTGCTTTTAACATAGTATGAACATCATTGACTGTATTTACAGAAACTTACATAGTATAAATCAATCACTCAATATGGCCTCTTGCTACAATCAACAAATGTGGTAAATTTGAGACATCTGAGACTATAGCCAGCATAACATAGCATCTGGTTCTATAGTAAACATATTTTAGCAAGTAAATACAAAGAGTACACTTAAAACAATAAAAATTTTAGTGGATTCATAAACCAGTAGGCTTCTTATTGTCATTATATTAGGCATTATGTACTTTATATAATTGCATGAATTATATTTTACATGATTGGCAGTGTAGGACATCTATTTAGACCAGCATCAACACAAGCATGAATAATGCATTGCACATGGCATGATCCTGGCTAGTGTCACAAGAAGATAGGAATTCTAATTTCAGTTATAATCTTTTATAAAAATATTTTAATTGACATGTAACACTTGTACTTTTTTATGGGATACAGTATTATAATCAGATACATGTACATAATGGGTAAAGATCAAACCGAGGTACTTAGCATTTCTATTTTAATCTTTTTAAAAATTAATTTTATTGGTACATTTTAGATATACATTCATCGTAGGGAATTTATACCTGTACATGGTATATCTTGATTCTTCTTTATTCTCCAATCCCCTTTTCTCTCTTCAACCCGTCTTCCTTCTCATTATACTCACACAAGACCACTATATTTGTCACTTTCTCATCACTGAGACATAATACCCACACCCACCACTAAAAGAAGTTTATTTTGACTTGTGGTTTTCAAAGGATGCATGGTTGGTGGTTCCAGAAGAAATAGCATGGCTGAAGTACATAGCTGAGGAAGGCTGCCCACCCCATGGTGTCCAGGAAGCAGAGAAAGCAAGAGGGTTGGAAGCAGGTACAAGAATAGCATGCCCTTCCCGGTGATGCCCCCAGTGACCTGTCCCCTCCAAAACAGGCCCCATCACCAAACCCAAGGCTTTGGGGGAATATTTTAGACCTAAATAATAGCATTCTTGGCAGCCCTCCCCCGCAAAGGCTTCCGTTCATCTCATTATGCAAAATGCATCTACCCAGCTTAAGTCACCTAAGGCTTAACAGTTCCAGCATTTTAAAAAAGTCCAAGTTCAAAGTATCCTCTGAGGTTCATGGCAAACTCTTACTATGTGCCCCAGGACAAATAAGAAAGAAAATTAAATGCTTCTAACATAACATTGCACAGGTAGTCCAAAAGGGAGAAATGTGGGGAGTAGAAAGAGATGGAATCAAAGCAAGATTAAAACCCAACAGGGCAAAAATTAAATCCTTTAGTTCCACATCCAAAACCTGGAGCAGCTCCCAGTGAGATATGATCTCCAAAGAGGTTGGACAGCCCTGTCCTTATGACTTTGCCAGTTATACCCCTTATGGTTTTTTTATTTATTTTGGTTTTTGTTTTTGGTTTTTTGAGACAGGGTCTCACTATATAGTTGAGACTGACCTGGAACTTACTACATACCCAGGCTGGTCTCAAACTCACAGCAATCCTCCTGCCTCAGCCTTCCCAGTGCTGGGATTACAGGCGTGCACCACCACGCCCCATGCTTATGTTTTCTTTTGGGGGCTGGCTTCACTCACTTTTTGCAGCTTTCCTTGACATAAATTCCATATTCCTAGCATCTTCCTTTTCCCGAGGTCTCCACTGCACTTCTGGCTTCACTCTCACAGCTCCAAGCCTTGCTCTCTCAGGGGCGCCTCAGCCTACCTTTAAAATTTGTATAGAAACTTTCCTGACCCCACAACTCTTGCATTCTGTATGTTTATAAAAGTAATCTCACATGGATGACACCAAAGTTAGCTTCCAGTTCAAGTAGTACATGGGCCTCCTTTGACCGAGAAGACTAAAGTGGTCTCTGAGTACCAGAATGAGTGAGTGCAGTGAAACAAATCAAAGGGAATTACTTTTCTAAGAGGACTTTCTTTAGCAGGCCTCCCAGGGACTCTCTTCTTAAATGAAAGGCTTACAGTTTTGCACTTTTGAGCCTGTGAGTGATGAGTGAAGTCTTGCTAATTTCTGAGATGCTTTCAAAATCTTTCTTCTTTAATCTATATAAAGCACTTGGTTGTTTTTTAATGGCACTAATCTCTTCAGCAACCACACCATTTTTAGGTCCAAGTTTACAGGCTCCCTTTATGGACAACAATTTTTTTTCACTGTATTTCACTGTATTTCACTGATTCTCACTGTAAATCTGGCTGAAAGCAGCAAGCAATATCCATGCTACAGCATCTAGTCCAACTGTCAATAAAGTCCTTGTTTCTATCTGAAACATCTTAAATCTGGCCTTTACTGTCTGCGTTCCTACGAGCATTCTGGCCTCCTGAGCTTCTACCAGAAGCAGCCATGGGCATGGATTACAACATTCTAAGGCAAAGGTTCACTAGCCAAAAATCTCCAAATCTTTCAAAACTTCTGCAAAAAGTTCCAAAGCTTTTGAACCACATGGTCAGGTATAGTCAAAGAAATAAACCATTTCTGGTACTAATTTTCTGTATTATTCACTTTCTCATCACTGAGACACAAATCAAATACCCATAATTTAAAGGAGAAGAAGTTTATTTTGGCCCATGATTTTCAGGGGATTGAGCCCATGGTTGGTGGATCGAAAGTCAAAATGATATGGAAGAAGAATATGGCGGAGGAAGGTTTTGGACTTCATGGTAGCCAGAAAGGAAGGAGAGAAGGGGAGAGAAAGACATAGAGAGGAAGAAAAAGAAGGGGAAGGAGGAGAAGAGAAAACAGGAGGAGAAAGAGAAGAAAGGAAGAGGAAGGAGGAGGAAGACAGAGAAGAAAGATGAAGAGAAAAAAAGAGGAACAAGGGAAAAGAACATTTCCCATGAGGAATGTAAACATTATGTATACACATGTAAAGTAATAAAATGAAACTGTAAGAAAGAATACACCCATCCAGGTCACACTCCTAGTGACTGGCCCCCTGTAACCAGGCTCCACATCTGAAGATGACTTTTTGGGGAAAATTTTAGATTTAAACCATAATTTAGATTTAAACCATAACTATCAGTATATATTCTGTCATCAGCTGAATTGTCACAATAGAGCAAAGCACTATAAACACCTTCTATTGGTAATTCTTTTCTGTGGGGAACTCTAATTAATACATCATGAATAAATTAATTTTATGACCAGGATTTAGCTCAGTGGTGCTGCTGCCCGCCTTTCAAACACAAGGTCCCGAGTTCAATCCCTGGTACCAAAAAGAAAAAAAAAATAATTAAATAATTTTATGATGGAATCTTACATTATATCAGAATTTTAAAAGTCAGTGAACCAGAACAGGTCAATTTTATAAATATGTGCTACAAATGGCTCTATACTTGGATAGTCTGGTGATATTTCAAATTTCGATTTGCTCAGTGTAAAATAGTATCTCTCCAAAGGATGTTGCAAGAAGTAAATGATCATACCTAAGTCATTGATTTGTCCCTATCAAGCTCTGTATGATGTCTACTTAAAAAGCATTCAGTTCTCTTATTTTCCATAGTATGAAACTAAAACTTAAATGGCCAACACAAACAAAAGATACATTCTCATTAAATAAGACAAATGCCAAGGTGGGTTTTCCAGCCATAGGCAAATTCACTTTATGTGATCACACGCCAGAGGACACTTGACCTTTCATCATCAGTGGGAGAACACACATCCAAGAACTGGAAGGCAAGGTCATGTGACCTACAGAGCAAAGAATTAGATGTGGCCCCATGGAGGATGCTGCCCCAGGGCTTTGGTTGTGTGGGAGTTCTGCTTCATGGTAAGGCTACCAGCTATCCAGACCAAGGGGGCTCTTTGTACTTTGCTTAGGATGCCAACTCTTTGCAGTCTTAAATTGTTAACATGCTAAAATGATCACCAAAAGTATTTTTTTCCCTATTTGGCAGGAGGGCTGTGACCATGATGTGAGCCATAATGGACAGAAAAACACTGACAGTATAAGAGGGCCTTCTGCAGTCTGTCAGTAAGGAAGAAGTTACCTTGGTCTTTTTTTTTTTTTTCCTATGTTTCCTCAAGACCTTGTTGTTTTGTGACAGAAGTACTAGGTCTCTAACATATTTCATGAAATTATGCTTTCTATAAAATAGGTAAGTTGATTTCTATCATTTATCTGATGTTTTCCACTTGTACAAACTCAAGTGCCATGAGAGCAAAAGCTGAAAAGTATGGGCACTACAGATCTTAAACTGATGATGATAAAAGGCACAGATTACAACTCATAGCACATGAAGAAGAAGCCACAGAAGGAGTATTGTTAATGATGGTGTCTTAGGAAGAAAAAGAATAGATATAGAAATGATGAAAAGGATGGCAAAGGAAGGGTTTGAGGAAAGGATGAGCAGTTTTAAGTATAAAGATAGAATTGATCATTAAAGCATCTTTAGCTAGGAGCTCACAATAATCACCTAATTGGAGCACTGTTTTCTAATTTGTAAGTTAAATTCACATGCACTTCCTCGTTAAACTGAGTTACATAGCTGTGTGATCAGGAACATTGTTGCAGTGCCCTTGAGAGAGCAGAGGCTGACAGAGTCTTGCTTACCCTGTGATTAAGGGGACTAATAGCATCCTCCTGGAGTATATAACACTGCACACAGTTTGGATTGTGGTCCCTCTTCTGACATTTCTAACTCTTCTGTGAGAAGCAGGGTTAAGTGCAAAGTCTGTAAGGTGCTAATCACACTAGTTGTTTTACTTTTTGATTATCTACTATTGTAGTAAATGGAACCGCTCTTCAGAAAAGGGAGGAATTCCCAAGGAGATCTAGCTTTCATAACTGAATTTTCTGAATTAGAAAAAAAGATTTTAAGAAACTAAAATACTTAGAGTCAACTTTTAGAAGAGGGAATGGTCTGGTTTTAGCTCATCCTGGCCACAATTGGAAAAGGGTCAAGAGAAGAGCCTGGATTGGAGGAGGCAACTCAATCATATGGCAGGAGGGAGAGAAAGCCCTTTGTCATACAGTGCGTAAAACTGCCAATTGTCTAACACATGTTCTATATTTTTAGATAAACAAGAGTACTACACTAACTTCCCTTACTCCAATCCCATGAGATTCAATGGTTGGCCACTTTTCAGATGAGACCCCTGGCCCAACTACAGATGGCTTCTCTGGACACTGAATTTCTCCCAGGTTTCTGATGACAAGGTAGATGTCTGTGCATACTGTCATCACATGTACACTTTTTTCATCCTCCTACCCACATGTTCATCAATAGCCAGACCAGACCAAAAAGAAAAGTGAGGAGTAGGCCAAGCTAGGAAGAAGGGCCAGGCCTTGACCCAGCTGTTCTAACTCTAAGTCCAAGGACATTTAAATATAACCTATCCTTTACTTTAACTTTTGTTATGTTTACTATATCTTTCTGATATTCTCTTTTAAAGTGTTTTTGTTAAACTTCAGATTGGGGTATAATATCGCTAAATTGTAACATTTTTTAGTATAATGGGGAAGGGTGGAAATCCAGGCCAAGCCTTCTTATAAATATGAAGACAGAAGCCCAGAAATGTTAGCATTTTTTTTCTTTGAAACATAGCTAGTTGGTACTTACATTGCATGAAAGACACAGCCATTCTTTGCACCATAACAGGATTCCTGTCTGTCAGTTACAATTAAAGATTACCTTGAAAATATGGATTGTAGTTAATTATTTTAAAATGCAACTTTCAACTAGAATCCCAAGGACTTCTCTGTTCCTAAATTATTAAAACTCAACCCCATAAAATAGTTACCACCACTGCAATTTTATAGGTATAGAAACTGCCACACAGATGAATAAATTTCCTAAGATCATTCAGCTAGCCAATACTGGATCCAGGATTTATTTTCAGGCAGTCTGGTGTAGGACCCCATACTCTTAACCACTTTTCTTAATTGAGTCTCTTGAAAAATGTTGATGAGTCTTATACAAATGCTGAAAGTGGCATAATTCTGTAAATTAACTATAATTTGCTTTAATGAACAAATCATTAATTTTCTAAATGGTTGATCTATACACTTCTCCCTTCAGAGTCATAAGCTACTTAAAATTTGTATTTTTTTTTTTTTAGGATCAACTAAGAAGAAAATAAGTTAATGTATGTAGGTCATAAATGAAAGGCCCCTGCTTTCTTGAACCGAAAAGTTCTAAAAGACTTCAATGAGAAAAGGCTAGTTCAGGAAAATTGGATATGTATAAGAATTAAGTCAAGTTGGAAAATATAAATTGGCACAGCAAGTTGCTGGTGTAGGCATTTATAAAGTGAGACATGAATCTCTTTATGTTTCAGGTGTATATTGCTAGAGCCATAAACTAAAGTTCCTTTTAAAAAAGGCCATGTCACTGTAAGGATTTAATATGTAACAGGGGTACAAAGTGCTCTGCACTTGTTTTCAACCAGCCTTCCCTGATTTTCCCAGGTAAGGTTTTTAGATTGGTCAGTTTACTAGTAGCCAATGAAAGCAATCAGCACCATATGCCTGCCTCTGCCCAGCCCTTCTCTTAAATGGTACTTGCCTTGTCAGATGAGGCCTCAGGGAAAGCCAAAAGGCTTTGAGGCCACTGTTCCCTGGTTGACAGAGGGAGGTGAGCACACTTATGAACAAATTTGTTAATTTGCCATTTATAATGATCATGCTCATCAGTAAGGGTAGATAGCTTCTGGCAATGCAGAGATGAAATTATCTGCCTATTTATTCCACATTGTTTTAGGTGAAAAATAATTCTCAGGGAAAATTGTCCATGGTCAAACATTTCTTAGGCCACAGGTGTAACAGACATGCATCTTGTTGCTATGATTGTGCGTGGCCTTCCGCCTTTGGACAGGTGATGAGCATTTTGTCTGAAGGACAATATTCTGATGGTGGAATCAACCATCCTCACTGAGTCATGTGTCTAGTGACTGCATGAAGGAATGAGCTCAGTAGGAACAGGAGAAAATTGAGGTCTCCCCCTGGGACGCGGAGTTAGGCTATAGGGTCCCTGGCTGCACTGTTCAAGGAAGCACATATTTTCGAGGACTTGTGTAATCATGAAAGGGCAGAGGACCTGCATAATGTTCCAAGCCAAATGAAGGCCTCAAATATTACTCATCTCATCAGTGAAAAGTATTTCTCTGATGACAATTCATTTGAGGACTCCTATATAGACACTGAAAATGCTAACAAGAAAGTCTGAAAGTGTGTTATTAACTTACATAGCATTTATTTATCACATGTTTTAAATGTTTAAGAATAAATCACTCAAAATATAAACACACTGGGAAAATCAATGGTTCAGGGTGCGGCTCTGATGGTAGACTTATGCCATATGGTCTTACAGAAAGCAGTCTGTCTCTTCCTCACCCTCTCCCTCTCCCTCTCCCTCCCCTCTTCATTGTTCGCTAATTTCACATGTTAAGACTCAGGAGCAGATTTATGGCTTGCCTTACTCCATGCAGACAAAGAAGGTAGGAGGACTGCCAGTTTCCCATTTCCAAAAAAAAAGCCACCTGAAGCTACTGGAGTAGTTAACTGAAAGGATAATTGGTGGTAGACAGTGGAGATAGGTTAAGGGATGGATTTAGGGTAAGGGTTGGAGTAAACTGAACACTCCTCAGTGAATCAGATGTGTCTGATAAGGTAAAAGAAGAAATAAGAATGACCTCTGAGTACTGTTTTTCTTCTTCTAAATCTTGGAAAAACTATTAAAGAGGTGGAGGTCAACCAAAGCTCAAATTTTACTACCTTCTAAACTAATATATAATATCTTGGCCTTCCAATGTTCCAACTTATGCTTCCATCGTCTCTAATGTGACTTCAAAGAAGGGTCCAAAGTAAGTACAACTTCACTTTTCTGCAACTTCTCTCCTTCCATGATTATCATTATTCCTGAATGAAGATCTAAATACAATGGTTCCTCTCTACCTATAAGATAACATCCAAATTCTTTATAGCTGCGTACAAGCCACCTCCTGATCTGTCTTTGCTCCATCTCTCCCCTCTCTCATCATGTATTTCTGTCTCGTCCCCATCTCTCGCTAGCCCTCACAACCACAGTGAGCTCTTTATACCATATTCTCACTGCTTTACTATCTTACTTTGAAAGACCTCCTTTGTAACTAGTCCACTTGGAAAACTTCTCTGTTTATATATAAACAAAACTTAGATGCATGTATATACTTTTACCTCACTCTAATATAGCACTACACTGTACTTGAGAGGTTTTGTTCACATATTTTTCTCTCTAGATTATAAATTCCTTGACAGAGGGCATCTGAAATTTTCCTCCATATATGTACCTTTCACAGTGACTGATACCTATCAAATATTCAATAGAAATTGATCAATTAAGTGAACATCGCCACACAACTTTTATCAAGCAGCCATCAAATGTATGGATCTACATCATTACTGACTGAGCTCAGTGCCTCTCAACTTTTATTATTTTGTCTATCTCTCCCATCTAATTGTATTTCAAGCCTATGAATTTTATTATATAATATTTACTAACAGGAAAATATCAATAAAATAAAGTATTTTATTATTATATTTATTTAGCCATTTTCTTTGGTGTTGTATGATCCAAGTCATCCTGGGTAATCAAATCACCTGATGAATCACTTTCAACTTCTTCCCAAAGTCGTGAAAGAGTTTTTTCATGTGACATTGCACTGAATTGGGCTAATTCTACAAGTAAAATCAAAACATTTAATAAATCAAATTATAAATGCAAAAAATTGTAACATGGAGCATAAGGAGTGTAAAACTAACCCATTGATAATGTGAGTTTTGTGACAGGTTGGGGAACACAAAAATCGATATCATCTGTGCAGTTACTTAGATGCACATCTAGCACCTACAATGCAAAAGTAAGTATTTTCATTTTAAAATTATGATCTGGGTGTATTTAACCAAACCTTACTAGGTAGGAGTCTAGGAACTAGGTGAAATCTCTCTTTCATGATACTATATTCTAATGTGAGGAAGAGATAGTAAGTATAGACGGATATTAAATGTGGTAAATTATATAATAACATTATACAGGTTGGGTTATTCAAGACAGTACAGGTATTTAATTGCTAAATGTATCTCTGAGAAGGTGATACTTACAATATTTGAGTGATTAAATAAAATGTTAAGTCTTGGGAATGTTGGGGAAAGGAGAGTCTAGACTGAACAGAGAGCTACTCCTACAGCTATAAGGGAGGGATACCCTCCAAGACATTCAAGAGACAGAAATCCTACGTTGGGTAAAGAATCGAAAGCTAAGGAGAGAGGAAGAAAAGGAAGGGGTTGACAGGAGAGTTGTAGCTGAATCACACAGAGCGCTGAAGATAGACAATGGACTTTGACTTTTATTTTAAGCTCAGTGTAATACACTTGAGGACTGCAAATAGCATAGTAGGCTGACCTGCACTTAAAGGGGCATTTTAGCTGCTGTAGAGAGATTGCATTATTGTAAAGTACACAGTAACAGTGATACAGATAAAAGTGAGGGAATTCTGACATTCTCTGAAGATAGAGCCTCATTAACAGAGCTGGAGAATCCTGGAGGAACCTTTCATATGGAAAGGTCATGTTTATGAGAAGCCTAACATTCAGCTCTTGTTTATGGGTGCTGTGATCTCCTGCCCCCGTTGCCTTCTTTGATTCAATTTCTAGGACTCTTCACTCCTTTGACCTGGACAATATTAATATTCTTCTGTTATGCAGAAATAACCACATCAGCTCTCTAAAATCCGTGAAATCCAATGAATACCTATTGAATTCTTAGACAACATAGAAAACATTGATTACTTACACCACTGATTTAATACAAATAAGAGCAGGCCTTCATTTTATATACATTAATTTCTTCTTATGAAATTTACTCCATCTCCCTTCATCCTCTTATGTTTCTGGTCTCCTTCCCATCCATACCTTCTATGTTTGAATTAAGAATTAAATGTATTAAATAGCAGTAGGCCCAAGAGGTCAGAAATCATTCAAACTAGGACTGTGCATTCTTGAGAGAAAGAGCTATTTAACCTTTTAATTTCAAAAACAGTAGATTTACCTTGATCTTGCTATGGGTGAATGACAATACTTTTACATTTTATAAATGCATTTGAATATCAAGGTCTCCTCTTTCATCTAGGAAGTTAAAGAAGCAATGGATATGCTAATGTGTGACATCAGTCTAGGAAATAAGAGTATGATAAAAAGCATATTCCCCAAATGACCATTTAGCTTTGATTTCTAATCAGCAGGCAGATAATGGACAATGGGTATCATGGAAATGAAACTTGGAATAGCATAGATCTGTGACCTGGGAGAGGTAAGCGTATCAGATCTTCCTATGGCTCCTGGGGCCTTCAGGATTGCCACTCATTACCTAGGTTTCTGCCTCCTTCCGAGAATCTCTCTGTACAGACAGATCTTTAGACACCACACACTGCTGGGGCTTCTACAGCAGATTGCTGTACTTCTCATTATTCACCCCTAACCCCACCCACCCAATCAAATGAAAAGGGACAGGGCAGACAAAAGGCACTTCCCCTGCATAGCTCTGTCATTTGGGGACATATGCTTTGAAAATAAATAGGTTTTTAAAAGTGACAGGCCGATGAATTCTCATTGAGTTATCAGAAATCCAACTTTATAAATCAATTAGATTACTTAAGATTTTTCTTTTTTAAAAGTCAAATCTCTAGATATTGGATGGTAAGTTCAAATCATTCAATGGAAATAGGAACACTCTTTCTAGAGTTAATTAAAAATATTATCAATCCTTCTCCAGATAGATGAACACATTTCATTTAAAACTTTTGTTTCTAAATGAGTTTTAGGAGACTGGGGATATAAGTATGTACATAGATGATATCCTAATAGGACAAAAAAATAGTTATGCACAGTATAAAGAAAAGGCTTAATTCCAATGCTATCTTAAAATATAGTGCCAGGCATGGTGGCACATGTCTGGAATCCCAGCACTCAGAAGGCTGAGGCAGAAGGATTGCCATGAGTGCAAGGCCAGCCTGGTCTACATAGTGAGTTAAATCCCAGGCTGAACTGTTTTGTTTAAAAACAAAAACAAAAAATAAAATAAAACAAAATATAGAAAACAAAACTGGATACTTAAAAGTTCCAATAACTTTTAGGATTGCTTAGTTTTTGTTTTTGCTTTTTTTCTGAAGCATTTACTGAGATAATTTCTTTGTGAGACACATTCTGCTGGAGACTGCTTCAGCTCAACAGTTCTGCTTAGTCAAATAGTTTCTTAAGACCTTTCTACAGAATTTGGATAACCTATAGTAGGGTATATTTCACATATATCTCCTTGAATATCAGTTTTAAAGAAATGAAGATTATGTGTCACTTTTGATAAGCTGATAGCTGTTCCTTCTAATCTGAGGATCAGTTAAGTGTTTCCAATCTGTGCAAAAACAGAACTGAGATATTATACTCTGGAAGAAATTTTTCCCTTCATGTACATGCACTTAAAGTTCTATAAAATATTTGCTTATCTAAAAACGTAAAGAATGGAGAGACATGCTGAGTGTATTTTTACATTTTCTATATGTATTCTGTACTTTTCATTAAGACAGAACCCCTTCTAAATAGTCTATAGCAAAACACCTGCAACTTATTTTAGTGGTTTCTTTTCAAGAAATAATTTAGCAGATAAAAGTGTTTTTGTCAGTGTATCTCAGAATAAAAGGTCTATAAACTTTATCAAGTAAGACAAATGCTAGTTGTCAAGTTGCTCTGCTGAGCATCTCGAGCCCTCCCCTAATGACCATGGTGATGAAATGAACTTGGCACACATTTGTGGATGAAGTAAAGGTCCTTAAAGCTACATGCAAGTGAGATTCATAGACTAATTACAAAATAAGGACTCCATAAAGATTTAATAAGCATCCACCAATCTAATACAAGCATGACCGTTTCTCTAAAAATGATTACAAAAGAGTCATAGAAAGTTCATGGTGCAAATGGAGTAAAAATGGAATAACTTTAGTGAGAAGAGACAACAATGAAATAAGAAAAGATTTCCTCCTTCTCTAAAAGTATCATTTCCAAGCACTTCCAACAAATGAGGAAAGTCATACTGCCTGTGCTTATTTTCAGGAGCTTTACATGAGCCGGCCTGATAAACTTCTTTCACTAACTTGCACTTCCTTGCTCTGCTTCTTCCCTGCCCAGATGGAAAGCTGATTCCAGTCTCACTGTGGACTTCCTCACTTGCTGTACTCCTCCCATCTGACCCGTATTTTCTTACCTTTTTTTCTCTCTCATTGAGTTTATTGGTACATTTTAAGTATACACTACAGTTACATTCATCATTTGGATCTTGTACCTTTACATGACAGGTCTTGGTTCTCATTTTTCCCCTTACCCCTGCCCTCCCTTCACCCCCTCCTCCCTTCCCTATTTACAAATACTTTATTTCTACTTTTTCATTTTCTCATATGTTTTCCTCTTCCTTTATTACCTTTCCCCTACCCTTCTCATTTCCCCTTCACCTTCAGCCCTTTTCTTCCTATTTCACATTGTCAATTATATCACTAGGATCTTATGTACCATTATAGTTTTTCAAATGTTGGTGGGGTTGTGGGGAGAAAGGAACCCGTATTCTCTTATAATGTTCTCCCCTCCCTTCAGATTATTATGTCCAGGACTTTCTTCTGTAGGGACTGATGACACTAAGGAAAACATGTAGGGCTATTGCCCCTGCAGCCTGGATGAGACAGAGGGCAGCCCCTGGGTTTTGCTCAGGTGAAAACAGACAAACCCCTACTTTCTTCGTTGACAAAACTCCTAAGTACCTTATTTATTACTTTAAATGTGCAAAAAGGCTATTCAAGAAGGACTACTTCCAATAGAAACAGAGGAAGAAATCTGTTTCTACTAAGCCAGGGGAGAGATATGCTTATAAAAGAGATATATGTGAGAAAATAAAAAAATGGAAATAAAGTATTTGTAAATAGGAAAGAGAGGAGGGGGTGAAGGGAGGGCAGGGACAAGGGGAAAAAATGAGAACCAAGACCTGTCATGTAAAGGTACAAGATCCCAATGATGAATGTAACTGTACTGTATTCCTAAAATGTACCAATAAACTCAATGAGAAAAAAAAAAGAGATATATGTGACAGCAAAGCTGCTTATTGAAGCGATGGGCATTTAGGGAAAGAAATGTCAGCCAGACTTATAGCCATGCCAGCCTACTTCTCAGTCTTACCTTATGTTTGTGTGGCCATTCTCTCTCTCTCTCTCTCGCTCTCTCTCTCTCTCTCTCTCTCTCTCTCTGTGTCTCTCTCTCTCATACATATACATACACACACAAACACACACCCTCTACCCAGAGTGCAATTGAAACATCACATTTCAGAATAAGCATAGTCTAGCTGTAAAAATTTAGATAGAATTTTTAAAGATGCATTCTTCTATAAATTACTGGTTTCTTTATTGAGTTCTGTTCTTCTGTGATAGCTATATAAAAAAAAGAAATCTTAAAATGGGATCATACTAAAGGATTCACTGTACTTTCTCCCATCCTTTTTCGGGTCCTTCTTGTACAATAATATTTACCATTGAAAAAGAAAATGGAAAAAAATCCAGGTGCAAATTCCAAACTATCAGTTTTAGTCTCTGGAATGTGGTAGGTATTTCCTCCACAATAAAATTTCCAGTATTTCTTTAGTTATGAGATACTGCAGAAACAAATCTTACATCTCAACTTTCATTTTGTCTGAGGGGGTCTTTTCATATCTAGTTCCTTGCATTCTATTACTGTTTTTCTATTGTCTTGACTTTTGTTACACTCAGTAACTCAACTTAAAAGCAGATCAGGTACAATGAAATAAACACTAATAGAAATAGGTTTCAAAGTATTATATAAAGAATAGAGAAGAACAATATAAACCACAAATAATTTATTTTACAATACTATTCTATTTTTCTAGTGTCACATAAGAAAGTAAACTCAGAGTTAAGAAGCAAAAGAATCTATACTTTCTTAAGAAAAACACAAAACAAGCATAATGGAATTATGCGAAAATGCAAATTATAACAGAGAGGAAGGCATATTACCATATGTAGTAGTTTTCATTTTGAAATCAAGAATTTGTTAAATATTATCAAAAGAAAGAATTACTGAAATCATTTGTTCTATTAAACAGCACTTAGCCCCAAATCATAGCACTACCACCAATATCAATAACTGGCATTTATTTTGCATTGTTTTGTGTCAAGCACAGCATCAAATATTTTCTCAAATCCCTAACACAACATATAAGGTAGATATTTCTATTCTCGTGTTACAGATTTATAAAGAGAGACTCATAGAATTGAAGCAAGTTGTTCAAATATTACATCTAATAGATAGCATAGTAGGATTCAATCCAAGCTGTATTTTGTAAGCATTTGGATATTCTGGTAAATACATGTTTTCCCTTAGTATAAGTCAAGGTGATAATATCAAAGGCTGAAGAAGCAGTAAAAATGGGAGGAGTAGGCTGGTTGTGATATCATTTGGCACCACAAATAGCACTCACAATGGGAGGGAAACTGGAAGACTTCGTGCTCCTTTCAAAGAAGGGTAGTACTACTCAGCTCTACCTGATGGCTCCCAGCACACAAAGTGGAATTGCAACAACTGGAGCTTTCAATTATACAGAGCATCTAGAAGTCCCTACTTTTGTGGGAATCGTGACTTTTAAACAGTGGTATAAACGTGGCATCCCAGCCAAGCCACACCAGCATCCTGTGCACCATCTGGCCTAGACTTGTCCTTATACAGCATCGCTCTGCTTATGTGTTATGGTTAGGGAGTCACAACACACTCAACACTACAGACAGGCAACGGATGACACAAGACAACTGGTGAGGCTTATCAAACTTCTTCTGATGAGAACAAGGTCCAGACTTAGGCAGTAGAAAAACTCCGTCAGAACAGTCAGTTCTTAGTGTGGCCCATAATAGACAATGGCATAGCTCACTCTAAACCCTGCTTGTGCATTTCAGACTCTTTCCTACATTCCATCAGAGGCCATAGACTTCATTATGCCATTTATAGTATCCAATTACAGGCTACCTCCTAGATGCCATTTCCATCAAACTGACTGAGATGCGCCCTGTACATTATACCTTTGCATACTATCAGCTGACATTTCCATCCAAATGCTAGAAATGCCTCTAACTTTGTTCTGACACATCAAAGCAGGTATAGCAGTCCTTCATTTCTAAACCTCTGGTCACAGAGAATCTTTGAACGTGAGCTCAAAACCAAGCAAGTGTTGCTCCTCCATAAGAGAGACACATCCAGTTCTCCTCACACCAAGGGTGGGTGAGCTGAGAAACCCAACAAGACCGCCTCTATAGTGAAGCAGCTCTGGGATGTCCCCTAGTCCTAAACCCAAAATTACAAAATAACACAGAACCACTCTGACTTTCAGTGGGGCATCAGATACAGCAATATAACTTATATATTACTCTTTTTACTAAAGGTTTATCCAAAGTGCTCACATGAGACTGGTAATTTTTATCTCTTTCCTATTATAGACTATAGAGAAGGCTACAGGAAATTAAAGACTACAGAGAGCTGAAGATACAGAATCATGTTATCATTATAAGGTTTCTCCCAATTTCCCTAAAACCGTTGTAGGATTTTTTTTAGAAATGTACATCCTTACTCTGTTTATAAGTTGGCTTTCTGGACACATGGATTCAAAAAATCCACCAAATTCAGACAAAAGTTTTACAAAACACTGAACATGTACAGATTTTTCCTTGTCATACTTCCCTAAATAATACAGCATAATAATTATTTGCATAGCTCTTATTCTGTGTTAGATATAAGGAATCTAGAAATGATTTAAAGTAAAGTACACAGGAGGAGGTGTACAGGTTCTATGCAAATGGATTTTGGTACCAACAGAGGTCTTGTAACCGACACACAGCAGATACTGACGGATGACTCAGTGTAGCATAATGCAAATCAGGAGGATACTGGGGATCTGGGCAAGGCTGTATATGTTATTAGAGAAGCTCACACAAAAAAATACTATATACATCATAAGTCACCAAGATACTAAGCCATTCCCATAATATTTAAGATGAGAAACTAAATTTCAGCATTTGTACTCTTACCTGCAGATCTTCTCTTTATATTCAGATCCATTACTTTTTTTTTTTTTGCAGGAAATCAGCTTTGCATACCTCTTGCTGAAAAACAAAATAAAATGCCTCCCATTTTTTAAAGTTAGAATTTTTAAAAAGCTCTAACTGCTTAAGTTTTTATACATTTATTCTAACTCTAATTTATGTCTAAATTATGCCTAACTTATGCCTAAATGGCTGGATCTATTTTTGTATATAAGAATTTATCATAATATTGTCAGTAAAAAGTTCCTTTTGGAAATATACTGAGAACCTCAGAGACACAATGTTTATGTCCTCCAAAAATGTGTTCCACATAGCTTTAAGCCATGTCTTTTAAAAATGAAACAGGTTTAGCCTTCATTTCTAAGGAATCATCAGAAGCACCACCATGGGAACTTACTGCAATCTCTTTTTGAAAAAATATCACTTGGACATATCTACTCCATCTGCACCTTTCAAATGGGCTCTGTGTTTTTACCTTTAAATGCCTTGCCTTGATGGTCATCCACTCTCATATTCTTTTGGAAGTCGATCGAATACACATTTTATATTAACTATAATGCTCTCAAAGCAAAAAATTTTTTCATTAGCCTTATCTCTTCTAATGGTAATAAATAAAAAGAGATACTATAGGTATTTAGTGGTGTAACTCCCATGGACCAGTGCTCTATTGAGGATAATGAGCTTCCTTACTATTGGTAGGAGGATAAGACAACTTTCATGTTGAAATGTACACTTAAATTATACTAAGCCCCTACACCCATGTTCTCCTTTCCTCTCTATGTAAGTCTTACACAAAAAGGTACTTGACTGAGGACCTCAAGAAAATCAACTTGACTCATTCTAAATAATGAAGGAAAGTTGCTAACGACTCCTACCCACAGCTTCATCCAACAGGTAAAAGAATTCTAGAGTTCTACTATGTCATGATAGAAATTGGAAGGAGAGGTAAGGGCCAAGGTCTTATGAGGAAAAGATAAAAACGATTTTGGAAGCTGAAAGTAAGTACACTGAGATGCTCAAGGGGGCCCTCCTGTTAACTTACAAAAGCCAGATATCACCAAATCTAGAGACCCTCTCCTGGGGGGACTCTGGGGGGTCAGATTTATCAATAATACCCACCCTTTTAAATTATTGCTGTTTCAGACAATGTTTTTATAAATTTATATAGATTAAATCATTTACCGTATTTCATTAAATCTGAGCTATCACTGATTGTAAGAAGCATTATCACATTGTACACCACTAAGAAAGAAAACAGCATACTATGGTCAATACTATGATATTCAATTGATTTAAAGTACACGCTGATTTCAGAGATAATCAATTTTTAAAATTTATCTATTGAGAGACAGCAATTTTTACAACTACAATGTGAAAGTAAGTATTGTTTGTTATCTTTGATTTTCAGACAAGGAAACAGAATCATTAACATTTGTTCAAGGTTAGACAACAAAGTAAATGGAAAACTTAGTGTTCTAACCTAGGCAGTTGGGCTCTAGAGTTTGTGCTTTATAGAACTATCCATATTCCACTTTCCATGGTGTGATGCTAACCCTTTCTTTACAGGACAATAAAATAACTGTAGCATTAATACCTACCATTTAAACACCTAGTAGACTGCTAAGTGCTTTTACAAACATCTACAAGTTGCTCTCAAATGCTAGCCAAGTAACCTATGTTGGGATGGTTACACCAAAGTCCTACCTAGTCCACCCCCATTACGTATAGTCTCTGAGATTCCTCCAAGCTTCAGATTCTTCAGGACTAGAGTGAGGCCTAGAAATCAGACATTTTTGAAAAGGCATATAAATGACTACATTTTATCAACACCCTACTAAGTAGGTGTAAGTGTGCCAACTTTGTAGACAAACCCCCACTAGATCACAGACTCCTGACTCAGTAGGTTTTCCTAAAGACCAAACACTATTTTTCTAAATGCACAAAATAGCACCATGTTGAAAATAGGATCCATCAGATCTAACTGAGAAAATATTAGTTTTTAGGAGCTAGATCTGGTCTTTATACTGCATGAGGGAGAAAGAATATAGCATAGATGTTTCGCTTGATCCTCCACTGTGCTTACCTGAGAACCAACCGTTATTGCCCTGCTATGGAGTCTGGAACCAAAGTTTGGTCTGGGGATGGATGGGTGAACAGGAGGGTGGTGTGGCAGTATGGAAACACCCTGCCATACCGAATCTGCCTGACGGTGTTTGTGCTGGAATTTTCCACCTCTGAGATGAGTTATTGCTACTATGTACTGCAATGAAATTCTGTGACCCAAGCCTTATTGGGAATGGCTTGCACAAAAGCAGGGAACAAAGCCACCTTGGCAGCTGGCACCAGCATTTTGTTGAGTTTTTTTTTTTTTTTTAACATTGAACATTTACAGCGTATCCTCTTGGTTCATTCAGCTGCCACCATCCCAGGGAATGCAGCTGGCCTCATCGGTTAACCTGTCCCAGACTCTGAGCTTCTACTGCCTCAGAAGGAAAGGCAGGACCTCAGCACATTCCTTGTCATCCTTTTGGGCCATTCTAGCCTGACAGAACAGGCATTTCCCATTCTTCCTGGGAGGGAAGACATCCATCTGAGACAGGCATTTACAAAGGTTTGCACTGGTAGAGAATGTTTGGGAAATGCAGTTTGGAGCCAGTAAAATGCTAGCAGAGCCACATAAGCTGTCTTTTAGGTAGAAAATGGTAAGAGATGACTTCAGTCCCCAACCCTTTGATAATGGTGATGTGTCTACTCACTATTCATAGACCAACTCATAAAGATACACACCCATATTAGTGAGTGTCCACAGAAGTAGATACTACGATAATTGCTCTACACAATATTACCCATATTTAAAGAAAACTATAATATTTGTGAATATCACAAATTATGTATAGCTTACACTGCTACTTAATACCTCAACAAATCGAGTAACTTCCTACCAGTTAAAAAAAGAACTCACTTAAAGATAAAAATACCCCTAGAGGCTTTCCAAAGACATCTTCCAAGAAGCCTCTGACAGTCTTTCAAGACACTACTTTTCCATTTTACTTCTAAAGGAAGAAATCAAGTAATTAATATTTTTCAGGCAAGCCCAGCAGAGGTGCAAATCTGGGTAGTGATTTGGAAAATTTGGAAAACTAGTTTTCTCTGGTTCTCACTCCAACAACTGCAAAATCTTCATTTCAGATGCATCTCCAAGTAATCCCATACATATATTATTTTAAGGTGCTTTCAGAGAGCATCTCACTCACACTTACAAACTTTCTTATCAGAGGGATCAGTTCTCCGACTGCCTAGAAAGGGGGACAGTGAGGACTGGAAAATAAAAAGACAACAGAGACTTGTGTAATTTCAAAGTACATGGGGGACTGGGAGGTCAGTGCCTCAAAGTGGGCAAGGACAAAGACACTCTGAGCAAGGTATCAGGTAACTCAGAGGGGGACAGCAGTCCTACGAGGAAAAGGAGGATCTTGTGCTGATGAGTATTTTAGGTCAATTAGGAGTCTGAGTTGATTAGGACAATGAGATGAGCAAAACGCTCTTATAACAGTAGGTGGGATGAGTTACGCTGGTAAAGAATCCCCAGGTGAAATGAGTTTTCCCAAAAATTATGTAGAATGGTTTCTGACACTCTCTGATTTCCTTTGGTCAGAGCTATCCCAGGACAAACTCCAGCTGACTTCTATCCCATATGTTTTCCTCTCCCAGCTTTTTCTGCAAGTCTGTGGGTTGGCCTGTCTGCTATACATGCAGACGTTCCTCTAAGGGGATCCAAAGTGTCCCAAGGTGCTGCCTAGCATGAATATTAATCTTTGCTTCACTGGATTAACTTTAGTCCCAATATATTTTACAATCATTTTGGAATAATGCAGTCTTCTCTTTGGATTGTTTAGCTATACATGGATTTGTTACCGGTTAGGTTCAGTAATACCAGGACGCAAACACACAGTTGAAGTTTCAGTTGCCATGGTATATTTACTGTGAAATGGCATACAGTAAAAGATCTGCTGCTAGGTCTTCAGTTCACACACAGACTTTATCTTTCAGTCTGTCATTGACTGCTCACTGCAAATCTGCCATTCAGCTCACACACAGACAACACAGTATGTAGCTATAATGACAAACCCACACAGCAATTTACAAAAATAGTATTCAACAGAGAGAGAAAGATAGTCAAAAAAGATGAAACTGCAGCAAAGCAAATTGATAATGCTGGAAGCAAAATTACCATATCTATTCTGATTGCAGGGTGATGAGAGTGTCAATGTTTAGGAGACTCTGATGTGCCGAAAGAGAAACTTGGTAAATATGACATCATAGAGGTAAGGATGAAGAAGCTCTAAAAGTGATAATAGCAAAATGTCCCAAGTCTAAGAAACACTCCTAGTGACTTCATGACACTTAAAAGGAAAGGATAAATTACTGGAAGTTGATCCATCCTGAGAAAGACAATAATATGACAATTCACCAAGGCACAAAAAAGTCACTTGCTTCATATGGTAAAGCATATGGCAAAAAGAAAGGAACAAACACAGTTCAAAATAGTTTTTAAAAGTTTCTTACAAATAAATAGAACACTAATTCCTCAGTGTCTTTAATGTTTTAAATTACAAGGTGTTAAATAAATAAATATTTCAAAATTTCTTATGTGTTTATATCTGACAGGAAATAAGTTTTGGCAAAAAGTTTTAAACATGAAGGGAGAATTAATTTTTCTTGTTGATCATTAAGATATCTTTCTGGGCTTCACAGTTGTTATGACAAGCATGCACTGCTGTGCAAATGTGCAAAGTGAGAACCATTTGCAGTTTTCTGTTTTAATTTATAAATATTTCTTTCTGATACTAGAGCATGATTTACACTACCCCTCTCCGCAAGATCTTTCCAAACCTAAAACATGGTATTTTGATCAAGACTTGGTGACTAGTCCTTTATGAAAACTGACCCTTATAAATCGAAGTCATAAGCTCAGATTTTCCACATCGACTTCCCTACCAAGTCACTACCTTTGCTGAATGCGAAGTTGTAGATACACACAGCTGTGGGCATCACCAGATGGACGATCTTAGTGAAGTAAAACAGAGAAGGATTACATTTAAACTCATGAAAGGTCAAGATTGCCAAAATCTTTCACTGAAGGGATGTATGGGCATATTTTTAACAAGTTCAGTCTTTGGAGAAGATTCGGCAAGATAACTATTTCTGTAGTTTATGTAATTATTTGCTGCACAAGTTGAAAGTGGGTCCTGTCTATTTTCAATCCTGGTCGTTTCATTAAAAATTTTTCAGAAACTATTCAACAACACACATTAGGCCACATTTTCATCAATGCTAATTTTAGGGTGCTTGCCAATTTTTGAACAAAGGTTCAAAATGTAAATAATAACATTTTATAGGGAAGTGATAATTTTTATTCTAAATGGACTTTCTGGAATATTTATGACTAGTGCCCAAAATTTATCCTCAGGAGAGCAGCGAGAGGATGCAAGCAGGGTCACAAGTTGGCCCTCACAAGAGCTCCCAAATGGAATTCCAGCATCCTCTTAGCCCATCCCATACGTTGATCTCAGTTTCCAGAAAGTGACACAATCTTACCACTCCTTGGCAACAAATCAGAAAAGGCACATTCCAACAAAAGGGTTACTTTTTTCTGCCTTCTGCATTAAAAGCATTCTAATAGTTGGCCAATGTAGATTTGAAAAATTACAATTAAGTGTGATAATAAAGCCAGAACTTATTGAGGCTGATTAATGCAGCAACAGTAACACTGCATTATTCCTTTGAAAGTTAGTAACCAACCAGTTTGGAAATCATATACAACTATGACAAATATTGTTTAATCAGCCTTCAAGGTACAATAATACTTAGCAGTACGATACAAAATATTAGACTTTTTACTTTTATATGATACTAATGTTGATTTAACTTGGCATAATTATTGATCACTGTAGAGTTTTTCAAGTTTACAATAATTTAGTTATTCTAGTCTAGATTCAGTTCATTGGCCAAAATACATCACTATACTAGATAGAAATTCATAGACATGAAAAATAACCTTGGCATTATATTTCTTTCCTAAAATTTCCAAACCACAATGCTTTATCCAAAAATTTAGATGTCTTTTACTGCTGAAAGCAATAAAAAAATTTACCAAGATAATCACTCCAATACATTTACTGGGCATGTTTTATGAGTTCAAGTAAACAAAATGAAACAGAAGCCAGTGTTTCCTGGCTTCTTTAGTATTAGACACATTTTTATCTTAGAGAAATACCTGAGTATTTACTAAGGTAATTTCATGGAGAGTGGCTCCCATTCATGCGGGCAGGAATTAAGCTCAGGAGTAATTCAACTAACAGATCAAAGATTTTGTACAGGAGCTTTGAGACCATGCTGATCCTCCAAGAAATAATTTCTACCCCAGAAAATCTATTTATACATCTAATATCCCAGAGGGGTTTGAGGCTAATGGGCTTAACAACTTCAGAGTGAATTATCTGATGGTTTAGTAAAAGTATCAAGGGAATCAGGGGGCTGAGAAAGTTCAGGGCAGCACGAGGGTACAGAAAAAGTACTTGAGGGCTTGGTGCTTAAGACAAGACACTTATTCCCAACTCTTGAACCTGTTAAATGTCCCTGAAAAAGTTATTTATTCTTCTTGGAATTCACTTTTCTTCTCTGTGAAATGAATCCCTTGATCGTAATAATCTCAGGTATTCTAGTTTTTTTTCTTTTTTTGAGAAAGAATATTGGAATTTGTCAGAAAAAATATTTATATTGTCATTTTGCAGTTTGATAGATTGTTCTACAGCAGATAGGCAAGCAACTTTTCTGTTCTGCTTTAAACAAAACTACAGCTACAGTGATGCTGAAGCACACTGCGTGGGAAGTTAGAAAATCTACTTTTGATACAGTTGTTGGGCACACTTGGGCCAGTCATCTTCCCTCTCTGAACTTTAGTTTCTTTGTTATTAAAACAATTTTTAGGGCTGAGGATTTAGTTCAGTGGTTCTGGTGCCTGCCTTGAAAGCTCAAGGGCCCAAGTTCAATCCCTGGTACTGGAAAAAAAAATTTTTTTTTAAAATTAAGTAAAAAAAAAAAAAAAAAA
>NW_022900921.1:32708360-32715339 GCF_012274545.1 Fukomys damarensis | reverse complement strand
TTTTTTTTAAAAATAAAAAAAAAAAAAAAAAAAAAAAGCTTGATATATGTAAAAAAATTTTGGTGAAATATAAAATGCTACATATCTGCAAAGTGATATATTAGAGAGATAGCACAGCTACGAATAATTCTGCCAACATTCAGGCCATTTCAAGTCTGGCCAAGACATCCAAATTTTTCTCTGCCCTTTACCCACGTACCAGGTAACGCCACAATGAGACTGCAGTAGAGATATGTTTAAGGAAGAACATTTCCTGATTTTACAATGGGATATTTGTTTTCATCAACTTTGACACCTTAATCTTCTTTTATTTTAAGGATTTAAATATTTTAGCAGTATCTGCTTTTGTCTGATGAATTTGTTTGCAAATGGCTGAGCAATTTAATTGACAATTCCTTTTTAAACAGCTAATGCATTAGAAACCCATTATTTCTTGGCTTTTATGCTGAGTAATGTGACAGCTATTAACATTTTTGCTTTATTTTGTGGAAGGGTTTCATCTGCATAGTTATCACAGAAGTATCACTCTAAATGATAACAAATTCACTAAGAAAATGAATTTCTATTTATGACTTTAGAGAACCTTCACCTGCATCTTAGGTCAGTGAGTAAAGCTTCAGATCGTATTTTCATGAAGACATAAATACAAACCCAGGAAGCTGTTGCTGTCATCACAAAGTTCAGCAAGGAAACACGTCTGGACTGCTGTCTGCTGGAGCCCATATACTTTCCAAAACTTATTTCCCCTTTTTATACACATGAACACAAAAATAACCTTTCTTGCTGCTGAAGTCAAAAGTTCAACTGATGCTACTTTCAAATTCTGTTTACTAGCTGCTCCAACAGAAAAATGATGTGGTCATTTTAACTTCTCCTTTCAGTTCTAGATTTGAAGGACAGTTTCATTCAGGAACAACTTGTATGCATCTCTTACTCTCCACATTGGCTGCTCTTGTCTTACAGCAAACCCTTTCTTTCAAGGTCGGATACTTATCATTTGCAGTAGCTGAAGACTGGCTTGAGAGTTTTTACAGGAATAAAATACCCTGCGTGGAAGCTCGTTTATTTCCTGTTTACTCCTGCTCATAATGAAACCTGCTTTGGTTACTGATAAGTAAATATATTTGAGTTGTTAAACTATGTGCCTGAGGTCAGTTCAAATGTCATGACAGATTTTTATTTAACCTTTTGTTTCTTTTAAACTTAAAATGTCTTTCTTCTAACTCACAATACAAATTACTATGACTTAGGGTTTTGTTTGGGGGGGTTCCGTATAAAATATGTAGGTATCAAGGTTTTTTATGTGCACATATTTCATATTTATTTTTGTATTTTCTGGCATTCCCACTAAAATTTAAGTTCCATAAAAGCAGAGAATTTTTGTTTACTACTATATACTTTGGTGGCTAAAAGCTTTTGACACGAAGACAAGAATAATAGTTATTTAATAAGCACAAAAATGAACAAGTCCCAAACAAATCATGCTGAGACTCATTCACTACCAAAGTTGCAGCACATGTAATCTTTTCTCTGTCTTTTGTTACATAGTTTGTAATAGGGATTAATTAGCCTTTTTAAAAAGCCAACAATTGACCTCAAGAAGTCAAGGGTAATATATGTTTCTACCTCTTTCTCTCACCTTCACAAAAATATAAATACAGATAGATATCCTTCTTTCTTTCCTTCTTTCTGTCCTTCATTTACTTTGTCCTTCTCTTCCTAACATGTAATGTACTCTGATGTTTCTTTTTTTCCACTTCATGTCATAAAATGGATTTCCCTTTAGTTAACAGAAATACATCGAACACTGTTTTTTCTAAGAATTGAATAGAGAAATACTTTAACTATTGTAATCTTTCTTATTTTGATGGGTATACAGTTGCATCTCAACTAGTGTCACTAAAAACAATGCATCTATAAATGTCCTTGTAAATATTTATTGAGAACTGGATTATTGACATGGGATTTCTTGGTCAAAAATATGCATATTAAACATATTTCCGGCAAACTATATATATATATATGTATATATATATACATATATGTATATATATTCAGTCTTATTATCAATTATCTTATCAGTATAAAAGTTCTTTATAAGCCTCTTGAATAATTATATTAGCAAACATTTAAAAATATGTTTAAATATTTTTACTAATTTTTGAAGGATTCTAAAATATTTTTGCCTAATCGAAATGAGTAAAATCCTCAAAGTACTATTGAACAAGAGCAGTGATGAATATCTCTGTATCTCCTACCACTTTCTTGAAAATATGGTGGCAGTTTTTTTAAACTGTAGCATCGAGTGGAAATTTATACGAATTTTTATCATGTCTAGATAATTTTATTCTATTCTTATAAGATTTTATGAGGAATGACTGATAAAGCTTATCTGGCATCTTATAATATAATAAAATAATTGTACTTTAAACACATTTTGATAAAGCTTATTTTGAATGTGGTTTATGAGAAATGAACTATGCTTGCTTTCCTTAGTTTTGTTTACTCACAAGTTATTATTCTTTGAACACATGGCTCTATTGGGTAGTCATTGAGCTTATAAAATGGGTTCACGTGTTATTTTGAATTTTTACATAAATATTCATAAGTAAAAATAATATTGTGTTTTCTTGGGATGCACTATATAATGTTTTAGTAATAAAGCTATGTTAGTTTTTAAAAATGAATAAGGGAGATTTTGACATATTTCCTATATTTAATTTCCTATTTCCCATATTTAAATATTTCAGAAATACCGCTTTACTGTTTAGTTACAAATTAGCTATAAAATCATCTCACTTTTAATGCTTAAACACTTTTCCACTCTAATTACTTTTCTAATATCTCCTACTGGTGTTTGATATTTGCAGCCAATAGTTCAAAGCTTTAATACCTGTAAATATCAAATAAAGATCTTAGAAGATTTCCTCAAAGAAAACAAAAAAGGAAGCAAGATATATGTTATCCTTATGGATATCTAAAATGCACCAATACATGTTTTGCTTCAAAAAAAGAAAACTAGCAAAATAAATGAGAGAGGAGCACGAAGTTCCACACAAGACCATTAGGGACTTACTTTGATAACACGGTAAAGAACCACCTTTGATATTTGAGTATGAGTGACCACTGGCAGCAGGAAAAATACCTAAAAAATCCAAATGGTTAGATATAAAAAGTCACCTTCACTCCCTCCCCTTTTAAGTGTTCCTTCAAAAGACAGAGATAATAATCAAAATGGTCTATCCCAGTTTTGTTGTCCTCAAATCTTCTTTGCCCCATTTTGTCTCCATTTCAAATCAAGGTCAGAAAATGAAATAACATTCTTTCCTCTGTAGAAGCATTTTATTTTTTCAAAAACATCTCATGCTAGGGTTCGGCCTTAAATATATTTCTCTAAATTTTTGAAATAGCATCTTCTGTCTGCCCTATATGCTTCATGCTAATTAATTTCTCTCCTTTCTTGTGGTCTTTAGTGGCTTTGGGGGAGGACGCCATTTGGATGTTAACCACACAGTTTGCCAATGAGCTGCACTTCCAGTCCCTTTTGCTCTGTGTGTGTGTGTGTGTGTGTGTGTGTGTGTGTGTGTGCGTGTTTAAACAAGGCTGCTGAAACATGTTCCTTAATAGCAGCCATTTCCAATATCACTAGATTTATCATTTTATCTCTGCTTCTAGAACTGAACTGTTTTCCCAGTTCTCCCTGCAGCTCACTCCCACACAAGGCATGGGCTCCTTTCCATTATGTTCTTACTTTGAGTCACCAGAATCATCCCCCAAAGAGCACACTAACTCAGCAGTGGCCTCTTCCCAAAATGATTTAATTTCTTTGGATACAGTCTTTGAATCTCATCCTCTGATCATCAGCATAAGAATTAAACCTGTGGTTGTATCTGAAAGTGAACCATATTGAGCCCGCTGTACCACCAGGAGACGAAATGCAAAACAGCAACAAGATGATAAAGTCATAACATCAAGCTCAAAGTTATATTAAGTCACATCAAAGATTGTGAGGAACACTACTTGTACTCTGTGTTCCCCATTTTAGCACAACATAGAAAATCAGGCACACACTTCAAGAGAAAGGGTCTTTGCATTCTGATCTGTGGAAAAGGAAATAAGCTGCTCAGACTGCTAAGCTGCAGGACAGTGGAATTGTGTTCTAAATTAATATGGATTGTTGCATCTATTCCCTGTGATAGAACATTGAGAAATGATTTTAATTGTATTTCAGTACAACAGAGACCAGTAATCCAATTTTTATATCTTCTCTTTCATTACTAAAATGGAGAGAATTAGTAGTCCTCATGGAAATATTTTTCCAGAGAGTAAACAAATAAAAAAACCACACTGAAAGTCTTTTGAAAAAGATGTTATAAGAGGACAGCAAAGTACCTTTTTATGAAGTCTCTGCTATATAACTATGTCTCATCTTTACTGTAATCATCGGGCCCTTTTGCATTTGAATTACAGTTCTTGCATTTGGTATACATGCTACAAAAACTTACTGTGTACCAAATATTCAATACACCCTCTAACATCTTCAAACCTTGTAGTTGTTGATGCATGTGACTTGGCTTGATGAATGAACTATGAGCTGAAGTGTTTTTCCTGAGCTAACTCATTAATTCTAGAATGCCATTTCCACTTAGCCTTCCTCCACTCCTTGCTTCCTGTGCTTCTACAACCTAAAAGTCCATAGGTGAGAGATCAGCATTCCAAGATAGGGGTTCTTGAGTCACCTGATAGCAGGGAAGGAATCATTTAATTTTATAAATTAAAGTTAATAGCAACTAGAATTAATTACCTTAAATAATACAATGCTTAAATCACAGGATATTAGGACAAAAATGAACCTGAAAAATTATCTGCCTAATGCGTTTCCTACTTTTGACTGGGCTTATCAAAGGAAGATTTTTATCACATGAAATCATGAAATACTTAGGGATGAAAGTCATGCTACTCTGTTAGTAGTATCAGTGGGTCTACATTCCTGGATTTATCTCTTCTATCTCTCTATTTTTTTCTACCTTCAAGTACAAAGTAATCTCCACTGTCCATACCTTCATAAAATGGTGGAAACACAGTACATGAGACACAGTTTGAAAGATACTAATCTAGTTTGACTTGCTCAAATTACAAAAGTTGTAGGAGATTACATGTCTTGTCCAGGTTCTTTCAGAGAGAGAGAGAGAGAGAAAATTGGCCTTTCCTCAGTGTGTCTTTGTATGTATGCATGTGTGAGAGAGACAGGATTTTCTCAACCTTCTCATGAGACAGATTTGAATCTACCAGATGATGAAGCTTTTGAGAAAAGGTCTTGTGACTGTGGTTTGTTGGTTTACCCCAGGTCAAAGCACAGACCTTCATATCTAGTGATGCTCAATGAATATTTACTGATCAGATACTGATCACCAATATTTGTAGTCATTGAAGGAGCTAGTATTTCAAAATGTAAATAGAAAATATAAAGTAATATTGGAAATGTTCCTACAACTGAGCAATCACATAACTCCTGTGACTCAAAAAAATATATATATCCCCAAGAGAAACACTTGCAGACGCACAGCTGGATTCAAATAAAAGAATATTTTTAGCAGCACTGTTCACAATAGAAAAAACCAATTGAGTGCAGTGCTCTTTCACTGGAGATTTAATGATTACAATGTGGAGTATTTTGCAGAAGTTAAAATGAACAAAATATAGCCCTATGCAAAATATGATGAATCAGAGACTCAACATGGCTGACTAAAGGAGATGTCACAGAGTAGAAGCTCAGAAAGCATCCACTGAAAAAGAAGGTAATCAGAAAGTCATAAGGGCTCTCACACTGACAGAAAATTTAAAAAGACAATATACATAGATCAAGTCAAATGAATGGACAATCAAGAAAGGGAGGCAGCACAGCTGCAGTGGGTCTACAGGAACCCACTTCCCACTAGGGATTGACCATTTTGATAATGAGGCAAAATGTCTGAGGAACCAACCTACGGCTGCAGAGACCAGAATCCTGGGACAGTATCTGTGTTCACTGATCCCCTCCATGTGCTCCACCTCCCCACTCTCCAAATAATGAGGAAAGCTCCATTTCTGTGCTGTCCACTCCAGTGTCTGCTGTGGGCCCCGCGAAACTTAAGCCAGACAAGGATACACAGGTGAAGGGCTAGCTGAGCAGACACAGCTCATGAGGCTGTCTGCCTAGAGCACCAGCTGATTCATCATTGTGGGTGTGCCTGGCTCCTGGGACACGCCTAAATAGCCCACTTGCCCAGAGTGTCCACTGAGTCATAGGCAAGGGCACACAGGCTGGATGGCACAAGCTCAGCGGGTCTGCAGGTCAGCTGAATCATAGGAAGTGTGTCTGAACCACCTAGCATAAGTTCTGCTATCGAGCACATCTGCTTGATTGCGGGGTCACAGGCATTGGCACTGAACACAGGCTGAGTCAGCTCTGATCCTGATTTACACATCAGCATGCTACCTGTCACAAGAGCCTGTGTTCAACTACAGAAAACGTGGGTGGTCACCTGCAACCAGACTACAACTAGGACATGAAGAGGAATGTGTGGACCCATGGGATCATTGGCATAGTAGTTAAAACAGATCTGTAGCCATAGCAGTTCCACACAGAATCCCCACCAGTGCTCACCAAAGGCATACAAAACCCATCCACATCCTGAGCAGAGCAGCAGGGACTGTGGACACCAGCAGGCAGGCACACACACCCTGAGTAATCTGCAGACTTCTGAGAGTGAGGAACCAAGCATTTCCATACCTGTCCCTGCCAGTGCCTGAAAGCAATTGCAGTCCCCTGAGAATGCCCACTGGAGAGCGTGCACAGATGCACCTGACTCTGTGGTCCTTTATTTGCCAGTGAATATGCCTGCTGGTTCTACAGGGAGGTGTCACCATTAGACTCTGTCTGCCTGTCTGCCTGCCTGGAAGCTGCGGACAGGCAGGCCTGAGACCCGGTTAGCTTCAG
>NW_022900921.1:32676904-32708197 GCF_012274545.1 Fukomys damarensis | reverse complement strand
CCCCCTCCTCCCCTCCCCATCTACAAACACTTTATTTTCATCTTTTCATTCTCTCACATTTTTTTCTTTTCCCTTTTTGTTCTTCCCCTACGTATCACACCTTCCCTACACCTTTAGCTCCTTTCCTCCCATTTCTAAATGTCAGTAATCTTATTAGAATCTTATGCATTGTTGCAGAATATTCACACCAGGGAAACTATTTGGTATTTACACATGTGGGACTTATTTATTTCACTTAGGAGTTTTGCAATGGAAAGGCCAAAGGTAATATAGGTGTCATTGCATATAATCATGCTGCTACCAAGCCAGGAAGGAAAGAATGTGAACCCCTAAGCTTTCTGGCAAAGAAGTTATATGTGAATCACACATACATCCTCCTACGGGATATGCAATAAGAATATTGCGGGGGTTTTGTATGTTGTTTGTTTTTATGAGTTTTTATGTTTATTTGATTATTTGTTTACTATTGTTCTATTTGCTTTGACTTAGGTGGGGTCTTGGTTCTCTCCCTCTCCTTAACTCCCTGTCTAGTTTCTTTACCTCAAACTCTTACAGCACTACTCTTATCTTATTAATTTTTCCCATACATAAACTCCTCTCTAATTTTATTTCACAATATTTATTCTATCTTTCAGCCACTCCTATGTTCTCTTGTATTAACCTTTTATCCTCCCTCCCCATCCTGTTCCTTTTGCTTTTTCATATCTTACCTAGGCCCCCTGTCCTCCCATGCTTCTTTTCACATTATAGGTACTCAAACTTACCAACAGGTTCCAACAGCCACACAGTTTTCCTCAGCCCCAAAGTATATCTCCTTCCTCCTTTGTCTCTTTCTTGTCCCCACAAATATCTTCTTCAAACCCTTAACACTAAACCTGCAACCCAACTAAAAGCACCCCAATAGGATCTAATCTCGTATCAAAATGTTTTCTCTTCATCTATCACTATTGCCCCTACCAAATTCTCTTATTGACTTGCACTCCTTTCTCACTCACCCTTTAGTCTCTTCCCTCTACTTCTACAATGTTGCAGAATAACAGTTGACAATAAATGTACTGATAAAGGGTGAAAGTATAAATGCAAATTCTATCTTATTTAAGTGATTTGGGATCAGGTTTGTTGATGCTGTTATAATCAGAAGTAATTCTCTCTACAAATATATGGACAAGGACCAAATCACTTAACTGAGAGGGTAAATACTATCTCTAGACATATAAAGCTGAAAATATATCATAGGGAGGCAAATACTAAAAATATTCATATCAACTACAAGCTCTCACTATCCTACTAGACCTCAACCCATAGTACAAAATAAAAAATGGAAAAGGGATATGGGGATAAAAATCAGTTATTACATTCACAAAGGATCATAGGAAAGCAAGACAATAGAATACCGCCAAGATCTCCAATTTCTGCTAAGGCAGATCAAGGGGGCACAGACGAAGAGGGAAGCAAATACCAGGTAACATAGCTTTACAAAAGGTTTAGTGAGTAGATGAAGAAACTTGGCAAAGAGGAAAGGACTCAAAAGTTTATAAAATCAGCACGCCAATTCCTCAATGTGGATTTGGCGGAAACAAATTAAAAATCAGAAGAGCTGACCAAAGCATTTCAAAACATGAATTACAAGTTCACCAAAGATATAAAATTCATGAAAATGTATCAGACAGAAATACCTGAAATAAAAAATGTAGAATTCATAAATTTCAGAAATAACCAATCTGAACTCAGAATGTCTGAAATTGAAGACATAATACTAAATTATGAAAAGTATTGAGAGAAACCACAGAAAAAGAAGAAAAAAAATCCAGCTACTTCTGAGTGACACTAAGACAACCTAAGGCTATCTGGAGTTAGAGAAAAACTAGAATATAATACACAGAGAATTATAACTATGTTTACAGGAATCATAATAGAAAAATTTCCCAAATATAAGAAAAGAGGTCAGTCAACACACAAATGAGGCTTCCAGAACACCAAATAACTAAGATGAACAAAGAAACTTACCAAGTCATATCATTATCAAATTTCCAGATGTTCAATAGAAAAACAACTTTAAAAGCAGTCAGAGAAAAAAAAATCATACAAAATGATAAGTTCTCTAGAATTACAGTAGAATTTTCAACACAAACTTTAAAGGCCAGAAGAGTCTAGTGTGAAGTAGTCTAAGCCCTAAAGGCAAATAACTTCCAACCCAGACTAACATATCCAGCAAAATGTTTTCTTCAACATAAATGATGAAGAAATAGGGATATTTCATGAAAAAGGACCATTCAAGAGATATATGAATACAAACAAGCACTTTAAAAAATGCTGAAGAATATCCTAAACAGAAACAACAAAACCAGTAAGACTAATAACCCAAACAGAATGAAAACATCAAGGAAGTTCAGTGAATAAACAACTATAACAATGACAAAAAGAATGATAGGCAAAGAAAAACAAAGGAGTTATCAACAGGGAAAGAGCACAAAGATAGTAGTTAATCAATATATCTCAGTAATCTCTCTCGATGTTAATGGTTTCAACTCTCCAATTATAAAACACAGATTTTGAGACTGGATCAAAGGCCAGAATTCAACCATATATCGCAACCAAGAAATTCATCTAATCAATAGGGTATATATAAACTAAAAATGAAGGGACAGAAAACAATATTTCATGCACCAGGATACCAAAAATAAGCAGGGGTAGCAATTTTAACCTCAGACACACAAGGTAAATGTCAAGCTAAAGCTAATTAGAGAGACAAAGAAGAGACTATAAAAGGAATAATCCAACAAAAAAAGATACAAATATTTGTGCACCGAATACCGGAGTGCCTATCTTCATAAAACAGATACTGCTGCACATAAAATATCAAATAATATTAACCCAATCAGGGGCCAAGGATTTAGCTCAGGGTTCAGGTCCCAAGTTTGATCCCCAGTACCAATAAATAAACAAACAAACAAATAAATAAATAAATAGAAAAGTTAGCCCAATCATAGTGGTGGACCTTAAAACCCTACTTTCTCAAAAAGACAGACCAATGAAACAAAAGACCAATAAAGAAATAAGGTGGGGGGAGGGGTCTTATCTCCTCAAGTGAAATAAATAAGACCCACTTTATTTTTTATTTTTATTTTGCTATAGAGGACCTAACTTGAGACCTTGTACTTGCAAGGCAGGCAGGCAGTGGAACCACTGGGCTAAATACCCAGCTCAGGATTAGACCCATTTTATTTTGCTAGTCCGTATGTGGACTGGACTCACAAGCCGAAAGATAGATAACTATTTCACAAACCTAAATGCAATAAATTGGAGAATTCAGAATAAATTGATAGATTCCTAGATACATATGAATTACCAAAACTGGTGTGAAAAACTATAATTGCACATAACATCCTAATGGTATAATTGACAATGTGAAATAGGAAGAAAATGGCTAAAGGTGTAGGGGAAGTGAGAAGGGTAGGGGAAAAGAAAATAAGGGAAAAGAAAAAATATGAGAAAATGAAAAATGGAAATGAAGTACTTGTAAATAGGGAAGAGAAGAGGGGGTGAAGGGAGGGCAGGGGTAAGGGGAAAAAATGAGAACCAAAACCTGTATGTAAAGGTGCAATAACCCAATGAGGAATTTAACTGTACTATATACCTAAAATGTACCAATAAACTCAATGAGGAAAAAATTAAAAAAAAAAAAAAGAAATATCAGAGCTGAACAAATTGACAATATCTAGAGGGAATTCCACCCCTACTATAACAGAGCATACATACTTTTCTGCAGCACAGAAAAATTTCTCCAAAATAGATCACATACTATTCCACAAAGCATGCTTAAATAAGTAGAATCAAAATCACTTCATATTTACTATCAAACCACTATGCAATAAAAATAGGGAACAATCACAGAAGAAATCACAGAAATTTAGAAGCACCTATAAAATTAATGACACAGTTGAACAACTGCTGTGTCACATTAAGAAACCAAGAAAGAAATTAAATAATTTCTGAAAGTTAAGGACAATGCCTGTGTAACACACCAGAACCTCTGAACACAAGTAAAACTGTCCTAAGAGGGAGGTGCACCACAGTCAATACTCATGTTAGGAAATCAGAGTCAAATAAATAACCACTCAAATAGATAACCACTTGAAAAATCTTAGGATATTTGAGACACAAAACAATGCAGGCCCAAACTGAAATTAAGGCAGGAAATCATAAAGATCAGAGTAGAGATTGATGAAATTGAGAACTAAAAAATACAAAGCATTAAAAAAATTGAAGAACTGGTTTTCTGAAAGAACAAACAAAATAGGTAAATCCTTAGCCAAACTTACCAAGAGAAATAAAAGAACCACAGAAACACAATTAGAAATGTAAAAGACAAAATTACAATGGGCACCCTCAAAATGCAGAAGATAGTAATTATTATGAAAACTGTATTCCAGCAAATCGGAAAATCTTGAAGAAGTTCAATAAGTCCCTGATTTATGAACGAGTTTTATTCTGGGAGAATGTTTATAAGTCAGATTCATTCATAAATCTGACAAAGTGAGCCTTAAACATCTTTGGCACAAATAGACAATGTATATTGCTTTGCACTTTCTAGCCATTCCCTCCACATCACCACTGCTTTTCCTCTTGCTTCCAGATGTCCTGGGCTCTAATTTAGCTCTGTACTGTTGTGCACTATCACACTGAACAGTGAGCTCACAGCAGCACGACTGTGACAAGGTCCAGCTGACATGTGAGCTGCTTCTGTGATTTGTTCACATCTATGAACATTTGCAATGCAAGATCTGTTCATGGACTTATACAAGCTAACAGAAGAAGACACAAAAATGCCAAACATCCAATAACAAGAAATGAAATTGAGATAACTTTAAAAAATTCAAAATTACCAATTGAAAAAAGCCCAGAACCTGTTTGATTCACTGCTGAATTCTATAAAACTTTTAAGGTTGTTTTGTAACCAATGCTTCTTAAGCTCTTCAAAGAAATTGAAAGAGATGGTGTGCTTCTAAACACATTTATGGAAGCTAGCATCACTCTGATTCCAAAACCAGATAAACACTCAACTAAAAAGGAAAATATCATTAGTGAACACCGATGTAAAAATCCTCTACCAGTTATTAGCAAATAGAATGCAGCATGTTATCATAAAGATCATACATCATGGCCAAGTAAATTTCATCCTGGAGATTCAAGGACGGTTCAATGTGTGCAAATCTATAAATGTAATACACCACATAAAAAAAGCAATGATAAAAACCACATGATCTTATCAAGTGATGAAGAAAAGGCTTTTGGGGAAAATCCAAAACTCTTTCATGATAAGAACCCAGAAGAAAATAGGTATAGAAGGACCATACCTGAATTTGATAAAAGCTTTTTATTACAAACCACTGGCTAACATCATATTAAATGGGAGAAAATTAAAAATATTCCCTCTAAAATTGGGAACAAGAAAAGGATGCCCAGTATCACCCCTTCTATTCAACACAGTATTCAAAACATTAACCAGAGTAATCAGACAAGAAAACAAAATAGAGGAAAGGCGTACCAGAAAGGAAGAACTTAAATTGTCAATATTTACGGATGACATGGTACTATATACAGAAGACCCAAGGAACTCCGCAAAACTCTTATAATTAATAACCAAGTTCAGTAATGTAGCAGGTTAAAAAAGATCAACACACAAAAATCAACATTTGTGTACACCAATAATGAACTCATTAAGAAATTATGAAAACAATGCTATTCACAGTAGTATTAAGAAAAATTAAATATTTAGGAATTAACCTAATCAAGGAAGTGAGAGACTCTACAGTAAAAACTATAGTGTTCTCTAAAAGGAGATTGAAGAAGGCACCAGAAAATTGAAAGATGTCCCTGCTCCTGGATAGGTAGAACCAATACTGTTGAAATGGCCATACTCTTGAAACTATTACATGGACTCAATGCAATACCAATCAAACTAGCAACAGCATTGTTTGATAATGGAGATAAAACAATTCTAAAATATGGAACTAGAAGAGACCCAGAACTGCCAAAACAATCTTGCCAAAACTACCCCAGAATTGCCAAATCAAGCCTCCAAAGCAAGAGGCATACCAAATACCTGACCTATACTACAAAACAACAATGATAAAAATGATATGGTACTAAAACAAAAACAGGCACATAGACCGATGAAACAAAATAGAGGGTACAGAAACATCCTTAGATGTATTCAGCTATTTGACCTTTGACAATGAGGTCAAAAGCATACGTTGGAGGAATGCGTATTCATCAAATGGTGTTTGGAAAACTCATTATCTGTTTGCACAACATTGAAGCGAGACTCATATATCTCACCATATACTAAACTGAAACCAAAATGGATCAAAGATCTAAACATTAAAACAGAAACATTGAAGCTACTGAAAGACAAAATACATAAAACTCTGGAAGTCATAGATATAGAAAACAATTTTTTTCTCATTGAGTTAATTGGTACATTTTAGGTATACAGTACAGTAACATTCATCATTAGGATATTGTACCTTTAAATGACAGGTCTTGGTTCTTGGTTCTCACTTTTTCCCCTTACCCCTGCCCTCCCTTCACCCCCTCCTCCCTTCTCTATTCACAAAGACTTTATTTCCATTTTTTTTCATTTTCTCATATTTTTTCTTTTCCCTTATCTCCTTTCCCCTACCCTTCCCACTTCCCCTACACCTTTAGCCCTTTTCTTCCTATTTCACAATGTCAATTATACCATTAGGATCTTATGTACAATTACAGTTTTTCATAATAGCAAATTTACACAGGTGTATTTACACAGGTGTGACTTATTTATTTCACTTAAGAAGATTACAATTGTATAAGATATAACAACAAGAATAAAATGGGATTACATCAAATTAAAAATCTTCTGTACTGCCAATGAATCAATTGTAGAGTGAGAGAAACAAAGTACACAATGCAAAAACTTTGCCAGCTATTCCTCAGAAAGAGCTAATATCTGGAATATATAAAGAACTAAAAAAATCAGACCACCTAAAATAAAAGTCAGAATCAAGAAATGGGAAAGTGAAATGAACAGACATTTTTCAGAAGAAGAAATACAATAAGGCCAACACATACATGAAAGAAATGTTTGACATCTCTGGTTATTAGGGAAATGCAAATTAAAACAGTGTCAAAATTCCATCTTATACTAGAAAGAATGGCAATCATCAAGAAGTCAAAAAACAAGAAACGCTGGTGTGGCTGTGGTGAAAAAAGAACCCTCCTATATTTTTGGTAGGAATGTAAACTAGCACAACCCTTAGGAAAATCAATATGAAGATTTCTCAAAGAATTAAAATTAGAAATTCCCTATTACCCAGCTAGTCTCTTTCTAGGTATCTTCTCCAAAGAGACAAAGATATTATACTACAGTGATATGTACACACCAATATTTATAGCACCACAATTCATAATAGCTAAGTCCTGGAAGCAGCTGGTATATCCATCATCAGATGAATGGATTTAAAAACTGTGGTGTCTATACATAATGAAATACTACTCAGCTATAAAGAAAGATAAATTTGAGATGTTTTTAGGAAAAGGAATGCATCTGGGAAATATAATATTGAGTGAAATAAATCAGACACACAAGTTTAAACACCATATGGTATCTCTGATTTGGCAAAATACAAACAAAGAGCATAATAAAGGATGTGAAGAAGAAAACTACAGGAGAGATCTCTTGCAAATAAAAAGCAGTGCAAGTGACCAAAGATGAGGGAGTGGGGTAGAGGAAGGGGAATGGAATTAAGATCTGACATGTGCAGGAATCTGAAAATCTCAGTGAATGTGAACATTATACGCCACAAACAGGAGTCAACAATGAAGATATGGAAAGGGGTTTAGAGGCCGAAGTAAGGAGGTGAGTGGGAAGGGGAAGAGGATTAACAAAAAAAGACAAGCTCTACTGCGTACATGAACCCACTGCCCAAGATGAAAGTAAACTTCATGTAGTGCAAACATGGGCTACTAATAAATGAAAAAGTTAATAAAATTCCCAGTAACTGCAAAAAACCCAAAATAAGATAAATCTTAATGAAGTAATCCAATGAAATATTAATTCTTACAATATACAGCTAATATCCTTTTCCTAAAGTTTGACAAATTAAACAACAAAATTGAGACAGATTTATTCCCTCTCTTTCCACATGCACAGAAAGTACCCACTTTTCTACTTGTGATTTAAATACTGGAGGTAAAACTAGACATCATCTGATGTCACTAATGGCTTTTGGAAAGATAAAGAATTATTCGAGGAGAACTAAAAAACGCAAATGGTAAACTATGCCAATTTAAGAAAAGCAGCTAGACTGTCAGACCCCTTGGGAAAGAAAAACATGTATAATATACTCATTCATAGGTATTTACATATATGTATATTTATTTACATGCCAGTTACACAAGGAGAAGATAAAATGGAACCAGAATAGCTCAAATTCAGGTACCCTTTAAATACATCCCATTTCTCTTTTCACATCTCCAACACCAGCACAGCTAGTGACTTTTACTGACTAGTTTTCTCCCTTGATCAGCTGGGTAAATTTGAACAAATCACCGTATTAGTTTTTACACTCAGTTTTTTCATCAGTTGTTGGGAGCTTCAGGAAATAAATGAAAATACTAGAACAAGATCTGACACTTAACAGTTTTCAAGAAAACATTGAATTTTAATATCAAATAGACATTAAGAAAAAGAAAATTGTTGTGATACATATTCAGTGATGGTGCAATCAAGCTACCCTATAATAATACAAATTTCTGCTCTTTTAAAATGAGTTTAGCCTAATTCCCATTCCTTTTTCTAACTCTGTTCATCTAGAAACAGAAAAATAAAATGTAAAAACATTGATAATCTATATACAGTTCCTTGTATAGTTTCTATTAAGTAATCAAAGTTCATTTATATAATATTTTGAATTTTCAGAGCAATTATTTTGTTCTACTTGGCACTGTTATAGCAATGATAATAAATTTCATCATCATCTTTTTGCACTAGAGTTCCATTAAAACATTTACTAAAATTAGGGAATGTTTAAACCATGCTAACTTAATTGCATTAATTATCTTTCTTCATTTTCAACTGCTTTATAATGAAACTAAATAATGGATGCAATAATGAAGCAAAGGACAAGTTGAATCTGCATATTTTATAAATATACTCAGGAGAGTAATTGTGCTACTTTGCTTGGAATGGTAGTTAGGTTAATCATTTGTTTATGAAAGAGAGAACCCAATTCCCTTGGGTCAGGGAAGGGCTAAGAAGGAGGACTTGAAGTCCTCCATGTCCTCTTTTGCATTTATATGGAGAAGATGAGAATATAAAATTTTAAGAGAATATTCTTGCTTACAGCAAAGTAACCCATGAAACTGTTTAAGTAGATTTCCCGTAGTCCTTGAAATAAGGCACTAATGTTTAATTTACTAAGTGCTAACTAATGGAGGCAGACTAAAAATATCTTCTGCAAGATCCAATTCATTATATGTTTTGAACTTTCTTCATGAAATGAGTCTGTTGAAAGAGAGTAAAACAGACCATTACCAGTGGCCAGCCTTTGCCTCCTAAGTCTGTTCCAGGGAGGCCCACTACCTACTAGGTGGGCATCCCTCCTGCTCTCTAGATGCTACCCTGAGAATGAGCAAGATGCTGTCCTTGGCTATTCTTCTCCAGTTCCCTCTCCTGAATGTCCACCCTCCTACAGATGCACACACATTGAAACTGCAGGCAGACTCCTGACAACTGTGAAGAAAGCAACGTTGTTTATTTTTGGAGCAGTACTGCATTCCTCCAAACAGTTATCTTACTGGATGAAAAAATCCACAAATAAAGAAAACCCTCAACTCAGCTGGAATCTGTTTTGTTTGGTATACTACAATCATTTAATAAAACAGGAGAAATAGAGGTCCTGGGGTGGGGGGATGGAATGTAACCTAAGCAAAGCAAAAAATACCCTGTAGAAAATGTTAACAGTCTTAGAAATGGAAAGTGGGCATGCCTCTCTCAATCCAGCCTGTACATTGGAAAGAATAAGACCACCACACATGGACAAAGAGTGTGTGTGTGGCAGGGGGGAGATGGAGAGATGGACAGAGAAAGAGAAAGAGTGAGAGGGAGAGAGGAACTATGAGAGTTGTCAAATAAGGTAAAGGTTGAGAAGATAACTGAAACTTCTAAAAATAATCTAGAACAAGATTGGGTAGAAAACTTCCAGGAACTATTTGACATATCAATAAAATTCGAGAAGCACAGTCACTGATACAAAGTGATGGTTACAAAGAGACTAAAAAGTAGACAGATTCCTACAAAACAAAACAAAAACATCTCTACCCAAGTTAAAGTTCACTGTGAGGCTACAGAAATACAGGTAAATCTAAGGAGTCAGTGGAATACGTGAAAGGCTCAAGAGCCTTCTCAGAACTAAGAATAATGGGACAAATTTAAAACATTCAAGAGCAGACAGGTGATGTAGAGGTTGGAGAATGAAGAATAAAAATGCAAACGTAGGTTTTAAAAGATGAGAGGCATAAGCACAAAGATATCAAATATTAAGCACACTTAATATTTCCTGAGAAAATTAAATTCTCATTGTATTTTAATTGAGTTAATGATAGACTAACAGAGTTATGAGTAAATGTTTAAACTGTAAGGACAAATAAAATACTAGTAGTTTTTTAACTGTGGGAATAAAAAAATAAAAATCAATCATCTCTACATCTCTTCAGGAAAAAGGGAGTTCCCACAAAGTGCCCAAACTACTCTGGCTCCAGACATTTTCAGCATAACTATGAAACAACCAATTAAGGAAGAAAGTTAAATAGCTAAGAGAAAAGATTACAGCCCAATTTTTAAAAACCCACAAATTTATTTTTCATGAATCAAGGCAGAAATACATACATGAGTAATAAAAATATAGAGTATTTCTATGCTAACATACAAGAAATACTCCAATCGACCAAGACATAACCAAAAAAATTAGAATGTAAAAAAAAATTACTCTGAAAATTGTTAATAAACATTTTTCCATTGAAATCATCTTCTTGCATTGTGATTAGCATTGTTAATGAAGCACATAATTATTTCCCACTAACTACTGAGGAAGAACCAGAATCTTTGGAACACAGTATTCTGGGCCATCATTATCAATTTATTAGAATTGAATTTTGAGATAAAACTACATGACACTATAGTAGAAGGCAAGGGCATGACAATGTGGGTGGACAACTTGGGCAGGACTTACCAAATGAAGAGACTTGTTAATCAAAGGTGCAGAATAACAATACCCAAGCCTGATAACGGGATCAAGCCAGACCCTGCACATGGTACCAATTTCCTGATATGAGAACACACTGAACATTGCAGCCAATTCGTCAACTGGGACAAGGAACCTGGACAGCCCTGGTGGTCCCTCTTCCATCTGATGACAAAACCACAAGGTTAAAGAATAACACTTCAAGACGTTAATCTAGGAAAGATAATTCAATGGGCATTTATGAAAAATCTAACAAGATCACTCACAGATAATAGAAAAGATTCTGAAAATCTTCCAGTGAGCCAAGTTTATTTGATTATTATGAATACAGCTATACATCCTCACAAATAATAAAAAAAAATCTTACTCTAAAGAGGATATCAGAAGAACGTAGCACATGAGGACAGACTGGAAGGCGGTATGGAAAATTTTGGAGATTAATGATGCTTACCACTGACTATTAAGTTTTTACTTTTTTTTCTTTTTATTGAGTTTATTGGTACATTTTAGGTATATAGTACAGTTACATTTATTATTGGGATCTTGTACCTTTACATGACAGGTCTTGGCTTTCATTTTTTCCCCTTGTCATTTCAGAATTTAGAAAAGGATAAAAGGTAGTGCTACATGAGTTAATGTGGAACATTTATTTTTATAACTTTGATAACATAATTTAGAACTAAGTTAAAGTTGCTAGAATGAATTTGTGGAGTAAACAGGTCTAATTATATATTTTGATCCTATTTTCAATTCCATCTTCAACAGAGCCTATCACCTTAATAATCTTTGTGTCAAGGACTATCGATACTGACAACATAAAAAGTGTGGCCAAAGTACAGCTTTCCAGACCAATGACATTGAGATTACTATAAATTCTTTTATTTTAATGCTTATTAGGGCATGTTTGCATTACATGATTATATTCTTTGTGGGGAGTTGGTACATGTACATAAAATGTCTTAATTCTTTTCAGTTAGCAATAATTGCGCCTCAGATAAACCTCATTGGCTATGATACTGCCACTGCGCAAAGCTGTCTTAATTTTTTTTACATTCCCTTCTGTTCACCTACCTGTCCAGTCCCTCTATCTCTTGTTCTCATTCCTATTTGAAAAAAGTCTATCTCTCTGTTTCCTATAATATATCCTTATTTTTCTCTTTTATTTATACACTGGGTTTCTCACGTAAGGGAAAACATGATATTTAAGTTTGCATGTCTGATTTATTTGACTTAATATTATGGTCTCAAGATGCATCCATTTTCCTACAAATGTGTCACACTTATACTTCTTTATCTCAGACTAATACTTAATTGGGTATAAATAGCATACTTTTAATGTATACATCTTTAGATGGACATATAGGCAATTTAAAAGATTTAGCTATTATGAATTGTGCTATTCTAAAGATGGGTATGCACGTATCACTGTAATATGATGTCTTTATCTGTTTCAGGAAGACATCTCTAGATATCTAGGTGGATAGCTAGGACAAATGGAATTTCTTTTTATTTTTCTTTTTTTTAGCTTTAATTGAGTATTGGTACATTTTAGGGATACAGTACACTTACATTCATTGTTGGGATCTTGTACCTCTACATGACTGGTCTTGGTTCTCATTTTTTCCCCTTGTCCCTGCCCTCCCTTCACCCCCTCCTCACCTCCCCATCTTACAAGCACTTTATTTCCATCTTTTCTGTATCTCACAATATTTTCTTTTCCCTTATTTCCCTTCCCCTATCCATCCCACCTTCCCTACACCTTTAGCCCCTTCCTTTCCATTTCACAATGTCAGTAATCTTATTAGTATCTTACGTACTATTACAGTTTATTCACACCAGAGAAACTATTCGGTATGGAATTTCTAATTTTAGTTTCTTGAGGAATCTCCAGATTTCCATAGTGGTTGCACTAGTTTACACTGTCATCACAATGCAGAAGGGTTCATTTTCCCCCCGCAGCCTTGCCAACATTTGATATATCCTCATTTGTTAATGATAGCTATTCTTTCTAGAGGAAGATAGAATCTCACTGTTTTAATTTGCATTTCTCTACCTGCTAAAGATATGGAATATGTATTAAGAATTTGTTGGGCATTTTTACAACTTCTTCTGAAAGTGTCTGTTTATTTAGGTTGCCCAGTTTTTGACTCTTTTATTTGGGGGAAGGTCTGATTTTTTTTAATATAGTCCAGATATTAGAACTCTACATATCACTTCTGATAATACATATAAACTGCAATATAGCTGACAAAAAATTTTTTTCCATTCTATAGAGTTTCACTTTACTCTGTTGTTTCCTTTGATTTGCAAAAACTTTTAAAATTTGAAATAATCATAGTTGTTATTAATACTTCTTAGGCAATTAGGATTCCATTTATAAAGTCCTTTCTATGTCTATGTCTTCAAGAGTTTTACTTATTTTATCTTCCAGCATATTGTTTCTGGTTTAATATATAGACCTTTTAAGCATTTTGATTTTAATTTAGCACATGGTGAGTAATATGGGTCTAGCTTCAATCTTCTGCATGCAAATAGCCAGTTTTCCCAGCACCATTTGCGAAGGAGGCTTTCTTTCCTCCAGCATATATTTTTTACCCTGTTGTCAAAGATCAGGTACCTAAATGTGCCTGAGGCTATTTCTGCATCCTCTATTTTGGTTCATTGATCCACACATCTATTTTTATTCCAGTGTCCTGTTGTTTTTAATCACTGTAGCTTTGTAATATAACTTGAAGTCTTGGATTGTGATGCCTCCTGCTTTGTTCCTATTTCCCAGGGTGGCTTTTGTTGTCCTGGGTCTCTTCTAATACCATATGAATTTTAGGACTATTTCTCTAGTTCTTTGAGAAACACTGTTAGTATTCTGATCAGCATTGCAGTAACCCTGTATCAATTTTGGAAGTATACCCATTTTGACAATATTGGTTTTGCCTATCCAGGAACAAGGAATATCTTTCCATCTTCTGACGTACTCCTATATCTCCCCTTTCAGAGTACTACAGATTTCATTGTGGAGTCTTGGACTCCTTTGGTTAAGCTAACTCCTAAGCATTTAATTTTTCTTGATGCTATTGTGAATGGTATTATTTTCCTAATTTCTTTTTCAATGAATTCATTAGTGACTGTTAAGAACGCTATTGATTTTTTTGTGTTGATTCTGTGTCCTGTTTTATTACTGAATTTGGTGATTGTAGGAGTCTTTTTGCTAGAACTTTTTCGGTCTTCTATGTAAAGGTTCATGTCATCTGGAAATAATGATAATTTGACTTCTTCCTTTCTGATATATATCCTTTTTATATCTTTCTTTTGACTGCTTTGGCTGTTTTGATAACATTATTGAACAAGAGTGGTAATAGTGGACATTCTTGTCTTGTTCTTGATTTTAGAGGGAAAGCTTTCAGCTTTTCCAGATTTACTATGATATTAAAAAGTAATTTTTCATGAATGTCTTTTATTATATGTACAAAGTCCTTCTATAGATCTTTTCTTCAGGGTTCTTATCATGAATGGATATTGGATTTTGTCAAATGCTTTTTCTTCATCTATTGAGATGATCATGTTTCCTTGCTTCAGTTTCTGTGATGTTTTGCATTTATTCATTTACATATATTGAACCATCTTTGCATGGGCTTTTCTTAGTGAATTTTTTATTACTACTTTAATTTTATTACCTGTTATCAGATTATTCATGGTTTTATATCTTCTTTGTTCAGTTTTGTTCATTCATATTTATATAGAAATTTATCTATTGGTTCTGGATTCTCCAAATCATTGGAGTATAGGTTTTCAAAGTACTTACTAATAATCTTCTGGATTTCAGTGATGTCATTATTTCACCTTTTCCACTTCTAGTTGCTCTGATTTGAGTCTTATCTTTCATCATTCGTCATTTTTTTTGCTAAGATTGTCTGTTTGACAATTTTGTTTATTCTTTTAAAAATAGCCTTCAATTCATTGATTTTTTTGTATAATTTCAAATTTATTTATTTATGCACTGATCATTATCATTTCCTTTCTTGTACTAGTGTACTAGCTTTGAATTTAGATTGTTCGGGGTTTTTTTAGGACTTTAGTTTATGTACTTGGGCCTCCTCTTTTTCTGATGTAGGCATTCAGACCTATAAACTTCTGTCTTAGGATTCCTTTTGTTGTGCCTCATGGTTTTTATTATTGTGTACTGGCATTATTGTTTGATTTCTAAGAACTGTCCAAATTCTTCCTTGATTTTCACTCATTATTCAAGAACATCACATTTAATTTTCATGTTTTTGTAAAATCTTTGTGGTTTGTTTTACCATCATCTCTAGTTTCATTGTAGTATAGTTTAATAATATGCATGGAAAATTTTTTATTCTTTTGCATTTACTTGTTTAAGGGATACTATGAGGCCTATTTTGGAGAAAATTCCATGTATACTGAGAAAAAAATGTATAGTCTATTGTTGGGTAGGACATTCTGAAGATATCTATTAAATTCATTTGTTCCTAGGTTTGGTTCAACTCTGATATTTCTTCAATTTTTTTGTACTGTTAATCTGTCTATTTGTGACAGTTGGACATTGATTTCCCCATTCTAATTGGTTTGATATTCATCTTTTATGTATAGTAATATTTATTTATGAAGTTGGGTGCACTAATTTTCAATGCATATATGTTTGTATTTCTTATCTTTTCCAGTTGAATATTCTTTTAAACAATATGTAGTAGCCTCCTTTGCCTCATCTGATCAGTTTTGACTTGATGTTCACTTTGCCTGAAAATAAGATATCTGCTCCTGCCTTTTGGGGTTAAAGGGGGTCTTGTTGCATGGAGTATTGTTTTTCCTCTTTTGTTAATCTATGAATTTCTTTTATTAAAGGTTTTCATGTATACAGCATGCCCATATTACTGGGTTTTGGTTTTTAATCCAAACTGGTAATCCATCTTTTGATTGGGAAGTTGAAACCATTTACATTGAGAGTTATTACTGAAAGCATTGACTTATTCTTGTCATTGTATTATTTTCCAATTTTGAATTTCTTTTCTCCCTTTCTGCTTAACTGCTTACCTTGCCCAGCATATCAATTCTGTTCTACTTTTTAACATTTATGGCTTCACCTTTCTTTCTAGGAATTTTTGGAATGCTGGCATGGTGGTCATGAATTTCTTGAGGTATTCTTTGTCATGGAAATATTTTATTTCTCCATCACTTTTGAAACATAGTTTTGTAAGATGTAACAGTCCTAGTTGGAATTTTTCTTTTAGGCCTTAAAACACTTCACTCAAAGCTTTCCTGACCTCTAAGGTTTGTGTTGAGAAGTCTTCTGTAATTTTATTGCGTTTACCTTTGTAAGTGATTATTTGTTTTTCTCTAACATCTTTCAAGATTCTGCTCTTTTGTTGGACTTCTGGGATTTTGACTGTGATATGTGTGCAGAACTTTTTTGATCATGGCTTTTTGGGGTTTTTTATGCCTCATTTATCTGTATGTTAAATTCTTTCTCCATACTTAGAAAACATTTTGCTATTATATCTATAAACAGACATTATACCACTAGTGTGGCTACTGATTTTTCACTAATTCTTAATCTTCTTTATATCATCTAGCAGCTGTTGGATTCATTTTTCATGTTCTCTCTTGTTTTTAAGATATATCTGCATCTGCCTTGTGTATGACTTCTAAAACTGTTCTCATAATGGTCACTTCTACTATCCGTGCTTTTAACCAAACTTTTAGTCTCCTGGATTTCTGTTTGGTACCTTTTCATGGATTCTATTTGCTAAGCTTGTCATTCAAGTTTTATATCATTTTGTTTAGCTCAGTTAGGCTTTCATTAGTGTCTTATGTAAACTTGCTGATCATTTTATTGTTTATCATCTGTTGAGATATAGCCTCTATGAGCTCATCAAGTACCTTATTATCATTTTATACAAATCAGTTGTTTGCCTTTTGATTTTCTGTTCATCAATGCCCCACACATCAACAGTTATGGATTTTTGAGGCCCTCTGTTGCTTTGTCTTTTAATATTTCTATTGTTTGCTTTTCTCTCTCTTTTCCTCTTTTTTTTTTGTATCAGGGATTGAACTTAGGTCCTTGCGAACTGCTGAGCTAAATCCCCAGCCCTTTTCCTCTTTTTTCTTTTGCTGAAATTTGTGGGTCAGTTATAGTGTAAAAACCTTGTTTCTGGTATTAAGATTTCTTTACTTTTTGTCTGCTTATCTATCAGTGATGAACCCTGGGTCTGGCTAACAATAGACCTTTGCCTGTATTCCAAGATCCTCTATTTATTTAGAAGGAAACCTGCAGTATTAGCACCAAGGCATAGCACCTAGTTTTCTGGAAACAGACAACTTATTGTTGATAACACAAAGGCAAACTAGATTTAGGCATATTCTTAAAAGTAAATTTTAGTAACAATTCTACCAAATAGCAATAGAATCACAGCAATATTAGAATCAAATACAAACTAGATATTAAAATATCACAAGAACTAATAAAAGTACCACCCTTAACAATAAAAAATAGATTATAATTATAATGCAGACACAAATATAAACCAATTATTGATATATAATTGATTCTAAATGTAACAACTACAGCACAATTAACAACAGAAAGACAATTTCACAATGATAACACAGTTAACTAAATATCTAAAGATTAATAAAGCTTAATGTTTATACTACAATGAAGAGTAAAGAAAATGTTCTTTAAAATTCTGCCATGTTTTTTAATTAGTGGTTTCTTTCTAGGGTCTGTAGTTTTAAAGTGCACTAGATATGAGGAAGGAATATTGAGGCACTGCTAAGACCTACTATATTTTGTTTCCACGTGAATATTTTGCTGTTATTGTTGCTGTTTGTTTGTTTGACTGAATGCTGAATCTTGCCCGGCCTTTCCCCCTGGACTAGTGGGTCAGTGCTGTCCAACCTTAGGCTGTAGTCACTCCAGAAGTTCCTAGTTTCCATATTGTACCCCAAGTCATGCCTAGTTTATGGCCTGTGGGTTTGTGTAGTGCCTCCCTGCTGTAGGGGCCATTTTGTCTGTACATCCAAGGCTGTGATAACTGTCTAAGAAGATATATATCCTTGCCCATGTTGGTAGACAGGGAAATCAAAAAGATCAACTGGATTCTGTGTTGGACATAGGTGGGGGTATTGGGGGGGTGTTTCAAGCAGACTCCTAGACTTAATGCCAACACCTTCAACCCAGCCTACTCCAAAAGGCTTGTGACAGAGGGAGAGACCCTTGTGTCCTTCCTAGTCTTAGTTTAAACTTCTCAGAGGGGTCTATGTCCAGCCAGTGCCCTCTCCACAACCATCTCTTGTGGCTGCCTCTACCTATTCACTGTGGTTGGATGACCCTAGAACTCTGAAGTATAATTGTCCCATGCCTCAGTCTTTGACAATTAACCCCTTCCACAAATAGCATCTGATGAAACACTCAAATGCAGTAAGTGTGACACTGAATTTCTTCTCCAATCCTAGCCTCTCATGTGGAAGGAGTCACTTTCAGAGCAAAATTGGGAGGCTCCCAAAATAGTGGAGCAGAGTGCCCCCAGCTCAGCCTTTCCAGGACAAAGTGTCTACAGTCTGGAAAGCAATAGCTTGGAGAGGTACCAATGTGAGTACAAAGAAGGGTACACGGGAACCACAAGGGAACTGATGGAGGAGAAGAAAATAGATTAAGTGATAAAGAAATAAACCACCACTGCAGACAGGAGACCACACAGCCCCACGGATAGCAGCTGTGTGCCACCAGCTGGGAGGCAAAGTGAAAATAACAACTTTTCTACTCATAGAGAAACAGAGACCTGCACCAGGACCAGAAGAATCTTATGAAGTTGGAGACAACAGTAAGAATGTGACTCACTGCTTCCCAAGCCACCCTCTACTCGGCTGTTGGTGACTACAGTAGAGCACCCAAGGACACAGTCACACAAAGCAGAAGCTGGCAGGGATGCCCTTGTAGGAAAGGACTGGGTGTTTGAACCTGGGACACAGATGAGGCCCGCAGCTGCTTCACACTGCCAAATTCCTAGAGTGGATGAGGAAAGGACAGGCATGGGAGACTGCCTGGAGTTGGAGAGCAGAACTGGAGAGTCCTGCTGAGGCAGGGGCTGGGTGATCACAGACTCAGCTCCTGTGGTGGAATGCAGCATTAGCCTGAGCTACACAGGTCTGGAAGCTCACCTGGGTACCTGGTCCCCACTGTAAGCAGGACTCGATACTGTTCTGGGTGCATGGTGCACCTGAGACTTCCACATTGAACAACGACAAGCCCTGCCCTGATCTCTGCTCCTTCACACAATCCCAAGGAAAAGAGCCAAATATACTGAACAACAGAATTTTCTTTTGTTATTCTTTATTTAGTTGTACTAATTTTTCATTGTTTAGTTTAATTGTATATTAATTTTTAGAAATGGTTTTCATTTTTTACACTGCTGTTTTTCTCCTGTTATACATTTTTTCTCATATTTTCCCATTATTTTATGCTATTCTCTTTTATGAGCTTGTCTGTGTGTCTCTGTTTTGTCTACTCTTACTTTTTTCTTTTTTTCTCTCCAATATGGTTTAAGAGGGAAAAGGAATTCTCCCCCATTCATTTATGTCTCTTCTTACTTTTACCCATATCTCTAGCTGATCTTTCTTCTGTGTTTTATGCAATCTCAATTTTATCTTTCTATCCTCTCTACCTTTTCAATTGTCTCCCTAAAACCTTTTCTCTAATATTCATATCAATCATAGAATCTTTTCCTATGCTCATTTGTCACTACCACTCTTGTACAGTTTTCCCTAACACCCTTTCTAAATATATAACAACATATCCTTAACATCAATAGGACCCTTTGCCTGCCTTGCCATTTCTTTCTTCCTATACCACATGGCAGGTAACATTTTTTAAAAAAAATATTCCCTTTTTTTCCATTTTTCTTCTCTTCCTCTTTCTGGCATTACCTGATTCTCCAAGTCCCTGGGCTTTAGATAACTGGTTCTGTAAAATTACTGTTGAATGCTGTTTTTCACCAGTAGGGGAGACATAGCCATTACATCTAGTGCATATTAACTGTGGGTCAAGACTTGGGTTGCTATGATGCTTACATTATAGCTGTCAGTTTCTTCTCTAGGCTAAAGGGAGACCCAAAACAGGGTGTCATAATATGTTATTTCTCAACCACCCCTGACAGATTCCACTGCAACAAATTAGCCTGTCACTGCTGTAGTTGAATTGACTTCATAGGAATAATCCTGAATCAGAGGACATTTAAGTGCCCAGTTCAGCATCACATCAGCAAGAGAGACAGCAAAAGTTCCTATCTCAAACTCTTCAAGAATTAATCTCTGCCAGAATGCTTGTAACCTGGTAGAAACGGGTTCTGAGTCTGAACGAACGTCAGTGTTGTTGCGGAGAGATCAGAGGAGTAATTTGGGTGTGAGCAGCCAGACTCTGGCAAAGCTGCTACTTGGGAATTGCATATGCAATGTCTCATTGGAGCATCTGATCTGTGCTCCCACCAGACGTCTTACTGGTTTAAGTTTTGTATGTTTCTTGATTTATTTAGTAATGTGAGGTTATGTTATGTTCTTTAACGAATTCATGTGTTGATTAGGCGGCAACATTTGTATATTGGTTTGTCCACTGGCTCTGATTTAATAGGCGTCTAGATTCTTCCCCGGCCTCAGCTCTTTATCTAGTTCCTGCTCCTCAAATCCTTCAGTTCAAATTTGGAGGTTCTAAGTTTTTTTGAGTTCTGTATATATTTTATACATTAGTTTTCTCTCTGAGTAGATGGCAATAATTTTTCCCATTCTGTAGGTTCTCTCTTCATTCTATTAGTAATTTCTTCTGCTGTGCAGAAGCTTTTTAATTTGTTGTGATCCTATTGTTTCTTGGTATTATTTCTAGTGTAACTGCGGTTTTGTTCAGAAAGTCTTTGCCTATGTGCATGTCTTCAAGAATTTTACCTATTCGATTTCCTAGCAGATTAAATGTTTCTATTCTAATGTTCCGATCTTTGATCTATTTTGATTTTAGTTTAATGTATGATGAGAGATATGGGTCCGGGTTCAGCCTTCAGCATGTGAACAGCCTCTTCCTCCAACATCATTTGTGGAAGAGGCGATCTTTCCTCCAGTAAAGGGATGTGGCCCTCTTTTCAAAAATAAGATAGCTGAATGAGCCTGGAGTTTTTTCTGTATCTTCTATTCTGTTCCATTGATCCCTGAGTCTATTTTCCCCCCAGTATCCTGGTGGTTTTATCACTTTGGCTGTGTAGTATAATTTGAAGATTAGGACTCTGATGCTTCCTGACCCACCCTTGTTGCCCAGAACTGCTTTTGCTGCTCTAGTTGTATTCTTATTCCACATGATTACCGATGACATTCCCTAGGGGACTGGAGAAAGGAACTCTAAAATTCATATGGAACCAGAAGAGACTTAGAATAGTATTGCCCATTTTAAATTGCCCATTTTATATTTATTTTTTTATCTTTTTTTGCTCTTGAGTTGTGTTTTTTATACATTGCCTTAATCAAATATATAGTCAGAATTTAGTACTTTGAATTCCATTTATGCAAATTTATTTTTATCAAGTCACATTTCTTGAGCCAGTTATCCTACTATCCTGTCTTCCTGTGACAGCCTAATGCCAAATAATGGTCTTAATAGAAAAACAAAGCATTTCCTGGGAAGATAAAAAATTAAAGATATGATTAAGTCATCTTGTAATGGACATGACTCTGGAGGATTCACCTTTCCTAATTATATGAAATTCAGCCAACCAGTTCAGCCTAATTTTTTTTCTTAATTAGCTGTCACAGTTTTTAATTTGACTTGGGTTAGAGAAAATCCTAGACGTATAAGGCAAGAAGATGGGACCATGGTTCAAATTACTGCATCAGTAATCTCACCACAAAGTTAGCTACCATCATGTGATGACAGTTAAAATCAGAGTCAAAATCTTCTCCAGGTGACTTTAATATAAAGAAATCACCACTCCTTGGCCTTCCCCCTGTCAGTGTGTCTCAGAAATGAAGAATTCTGCTTTAGCTCTAAACTTCACACTTCACAATTCTATTTCATATATAAATATAATAAAGGACCAATTTAATTGCCAATCTATCTCAAAATAACACAATCTATTAGCTATAAGTCAGATTCTTTAATTTCTATTGTGAATTTGATCCATTTTTCACTTTTCAGTCTATTTTCCTGCAACAATTTATTGTATCTATCTAATATATATGACAGTTAATACAAACAAAAAGAGAAAGTTTTTTTAGGTGTTTCTAGCAGACAGGATAGGATGCATCTTCTACAGGCTTAAGACCATTTCTAGGGCTCATTTCTGTTTTAGACCCCACCCATACCTTGGTTCCTGGCTCAAAAATGAGCATTAATATTACTCTGTCTCATTTTCACCAGACTTCTATGTTTCAAAGATCTAGTTGCGTCCATTTTTCTCACTAGAATTACAAAAGGAATTAGACTTTATTCTAATAATTAAACCTGAAAAAACAAGGTCATTTCTACTTTATTTTAAACACACACACACACACACACACAGGAGGGTGGGGAGTAGTTGTTACCATATTAAATCCAATAATTGCAAATGCAATTTTTTTTAAAGGAAAACCTTTTTCTAGTTATAAAACATTTAAAAGAACTAAAGAACTTCAGGAACTAGTTGGAGAAAGAGAAGGGCACACAAAACAGTTTACATAAAAGTAAAACCAAGAGGCTTTTAGGTAAAGGTGGAAATAACTACACCAGTGGGGTTATAACTGCTGCGTGTGAATGCTGCATTGAAAGTTCCTAGAGAACAAAGGCAAAAAGGAAACATAAAAAGTTGTAGAGATCTTATTAAATGATAAAGAGAACAAGCTAGTGGTTCAGTAGATAAAAATATGTCCCAGAAGTTAACAATTTAGAACAAAAAACTAGGAAAAACAATTATTGTCACTTGCGTCCCTGTGACAACAACCAATGAGTAACATCTGAAGTTGTGAAAAACAATCAAAATTATTTTAAAGACAATCATAAACTTTGAAGGTTTTCTATAATTTAATTTAAGCTGATTAAAGAATCAATGTATTTAAATGAAATTAAGACAACTGAGTGAATTTCTCTTTTTTTCTTTCTTATATTAAAAATTTCCATTCTAATGATTTTTAAACATTAAGGGGCATTATATAACATGCCATGAAACTGATAACTGTTGTTACTCTTTTATTTTTGAAAGGAAAAAATCAAAATGCTTGTGAAGAGAAAACATAAATGACAAATTTTATGGGAGAAAAAAAAGCCGTAATACGAACCTTCAATTATTTAAATCTAAATGCCAGTTAAAAAAAATTCTGTATGTGATTAACATTTTGTACTTCCTCAACTCCTAATAAAATAATGAAGTAACAGTCTGAAAATCACAAATATATGTTTTCCAGGAAAGAGCTAAGTAAGAAAGCTCCACTCATATACCACAAATGAAACAACATAAAGGAAAGTATTGCTATTTCAATTTTAGGCATCATACCCCATAGGATATATTTGATTCAAAAAATATTCCAATTCTTTCCAATTGTTGATAGTTAATGACATTTTTCCCACAAGCACAATACATTATATTTCTTAAATACATGGTTTAAGGCTATACATGTTTTAATCTGACTGCATTTTAAATTTGTTGAGAATAATGTTTAGTTTGAAATGCAGTAACTAAATTTAGTTCATTTTATTATTTTGGAAAATGTAATATTCAAATTTTTCTCTTCTATGTCACATGCTAATAAACTTCACATAGATCTATTTTGTTTACTTTACCTAACAGATCTTCGAAACTAATAGAGGCATTAATCTTCTTAGTTTTAGATTTATACTAAGAAGCTTTTTATTTTCCAATTGAAATAGAACTTGATTTAATAATCTGAAAGTCATCGCAATATTAGAGCACTATTTTCCAATGCAGTAGATGCATATCTGAATTCCAAAGCACTTAAATGAAAAATGCATATTCTTGTTTTTAACCTTCCCCAAATTATAGGCCTTTATTAGAATTCTAGGGTTTGAGAGTACATCATCATTTTCATCATGAGGATGTTTGGCATGCAGTAGGCTCTCAGACCTTCAGTGAATAACGCACCACCTTCTATGTTCCAAGAACAGAATGTCACATATATTCCTTATGTGTTACTCAACTGGATATTCTTCATGCTTCCATTGCAACCTTGCAAATTAGGATCTGCAATCCTCTTTTAAAGGTGACAAAAAGGTATGTGGAGATTGATTTAAAAATAATATAATACAGCTAAGAGTGAAGCAAGGCTTCATACTTTCTTTTTCGGGTTCCAAATTCCATTATTTTTCCATTAAATCTACTCCTATAAGTATTAAGTTACTTGAGAGTAATTATTTAATTAAAATAATAACACTGTCAAATGTAAGGTATACTGATAGGTGCTCAGGTAAACAGAACGATGAAGGGACATTGGCTGTGTCTTCAAGACGTTTATAATCTACTGAGAACACTGTTTAACAGACCACTAATGATGTTATTAGGACAGAAGCCAGAAAAGGGCAAGTAGAAGAATACTACTGTATGAGATAACCTAGGGGCATAATAAGGATGAAAACAGGTCCAAGGGCAAAGGGATCAAAGTTTGCTTCACGAATGAAAAGAAATAGGAACTAGGACTTGTAGAGCAAATGCAATTTGACACATACATAACATTTTTAGTAGAGGAAAATGTAGAAATAAGAAGGTAGGTCCACATGTAGATTATTCAAACTTGGATTTACTCATTTAGTAAATAATTGACTATTATAAGCATTAGACAGACAGTACGTGCCTAGACGAGTTTATTGAATTTTAAAGATGAAGGGAGAAAAATGTCAATTTTTCATTCATATTAAATGTGAATGAATTCAGTGTTTTGGATTTGCCAGGTAAATGAGTAGGTTAATATGAAAGAAATCTGATAATTATACACTCACATATGATTTGACTAATTAATTCTTTTTAACATAAAAATACTCAAAAATTTTATTAACAAGAAATAACAATGAAATGGGTACAATCTGAAATAAAGATCAGTTAGTATGAAACATTATGCAGCTATCTAAAAGAAAGATGGTTTAGAGTTCTCCTTTTATTGACTTTAAGGAATAGACATAACTCATTGATAAAATAAATATCAAGTTGAAAAGTTATAGCATAGCATGATCACACTGAGAGGAAAAAATGGATTATATCAAGTATTATAAAGGAATGGGAAACAGACACTAAAAATGCCGTTAGAATGTAAATTGGCAAATTAACTGCAGAGGATTTGCTGGTGTCCTGTTTATTAGTTACCTTTCTCACTGCTGAGACACAGTATCTGACATCCACAGCTTAAAGGAGGAGCGGTTTGCTTGCTCACCATTTGGGGATTCACCCCATGGAATGCTTGCTCCAAGGCAGGAGCTTCATGGTGAAGGGAGTGGCACAGGAGAGCTGCTCAAGCCATGTCAGCTAAGAGGCAGAGAGCAAAGGGAAGAGCCAGGGACGAGAATGCACCCTTCCAAGTCATGCCTCGAGTGGTCCACCTCCACGCAGCATCCGCCTCCTTATAACACATTAAGTCGCGGACTCCTCAATCAGCTAATCCACTGATGAGTGCAGTGCCCGTTATTCAATCAACCTTCCAAAAGCACCACCTCTGAATGCTGTATATGAAACTTTGGGTAACAAATCAGATCTAAACCATAAAAATCAGTGTTTAAAAATGCTCATATCATTTGACCCAACAGTTTTTAAAAATAAAACATTCTAAAAGAGATATGAACTCAGCATATTAAACATTTAATTTATGGTTTCCTATGTATTATTCCCCAACACATTTAAATTAAACTAGTTGTATGTTCACCTACTGAAGAAAAGAGAGATGCCTTTTCCTCTCTTATATTTCCTCTTCCTCTTCTACCATTTCAGCCTTTGGCTCACTTTTTCTTCTGGTGAGATGTTCAGGCATTTTAGTTCAGGATTACTATTTTTAAAATAAGTCAAATCAACTTCTTGCTTCATTGGTTTACTTGTCAACAATCTACGTCCCTCTTTAGTTCATTATTTTTTGTCAGAGTACAAACTTAACTTATTTTAAAAATTTTGTATGTGACTACATTTCTAAGGCTTAGAATGTTTGCTAATTTTTAAACTTAAATGTTAATATGGCTGGATATAGGAATCTAGGCTCAAAATCAATTTACCTCAAAATCTGCAATTTTGTTCAATTTTGAATATCTTATTGATAAGCTTATGAAAATCTGATTCTAAATTCTGATATTTTTCTTCTTTTTGAAGATATTTTTCTATTTCATATTCCATATTTTTCTATTTCTTCTTGGTGTGTACAAATTTTATGTCATGTCCTTATTCATTTGATAAATATTTACTGAGCATCTATTTTACTGTGTGCCAGGGTTATGCATCAATGAAGACATTGGACAAGTGTCTTTTATCATTTAATTCACTGGTTTACTTGTAACTATTGTGTTTTATGCTGAAAATATTTTGTAAATAATTTCTGTGATTATTACTTCTCCTCACTTGTTGTCTTATGTGCTTATATGCTTAGAAGAAACATGATGTCCATCCTCAACCCATCTTCTCTATTACATAAATTCTCCATCACTTTAAATCAGTCTTTCCCTCCACACTAGTTATCAGCTGTGTCTAATGCGCTGTTACATTAATGATATATTTACATTTAAAATGTCATAGGTTAATCACAAAGACACTGTTATGCCTCCCATAAAAGCCTTTTAAATATTTTATCCTCTCTTCAATACCATTGGCATTCTTTAATACATTTTGTGATTCAGGTATGAAGTCTTCTGTGTGCTGAATTTGATGACTTCCTCATAGAAACAGACTTTAAATTTTTGATTCCCTGGTCTTCTTTGTGTCCCCAAGTCACTGATTCTGGGGAAAGCCTGTTCCTTCCTTGGATGTCTACTTCAGGTGCTTATGGGAAAAGAACAAGGCAAGCTCCAAGCCAGTTGGGTTTCTGGCTTGTCTTCAGCCTCCTGGCTTAGTGCTTCTTGTGGACATCACTGACTTTCTAAGGGACCACTTTTCCTGGCCTCATAGCCTACACTCATCACCTGATCTTGGCAGCAAATTGCTACTGCCAAGTACTAAGTACCAGTGGAGAAAGTAAGAGTAGGCCACATAGCCCTTGGGTCCAGAAAACAATTGTCAGTGATCCCAGTGTCCCAAGACCACACTCAATCCTTTACTCATTGACTTTGAGGTTGATGCCTCCTGGAGGTCCCCTCCACATTTGTAGTGTAATTCTCTTTTTAAATTAGTGTTATTCCTTTTCTATGGTGTTTATCTATATGAACGAAATCCATCTGCCTTTACCCTCTCCCTGCTTTATTTCCATCATGAATTATTACTTTATTATATAATAATATATATTATTTTAATGCCTTTTAAGAGATTTGTGGAAGGTAGATACACATACTGGGTCAGTCATCTTTTTCTCCCAGTAATAGGGATTGAAACCAGGCCTCCTACATGCTAGGCAAATATACTACCACTGAGTTGCATCCCCTTTCCTTTTCTTAAACTTTTTATTTTTAAATTGGGTTTTGTTAAGTTGCCCAGGTTTGCCTCAAATTTTTGATCAAACTGCCCCAGCCTCCCAAGTAGCTGGGATTATAGTTGTGAAACTAGTCAGCCATGTTTATTGGACTAATTTCTTTTCATAAATCATTAGTTGTATTTTTTAAAATTCCTTTTTCTCATTGAGATTATTGGTACTTTTTAAGTACACAGTACAGCTACATTTATCATTCAGATCTTGTACCTTTACACAACAGATCTTGGTTCTCATTTTTTCCCCATACTCCTGCCCTCCCTTCATCCCCTCCAACCTTCCCTATTTGCAAAGACTTTGTTTCCATTTTTCCGTTTCCTAATATTTTTTCTTTTTCCTTACTTCCTTTCCCCTACCCTTCCCACTTCCCCTTATACCTTTAGCCCTTTTCTTCCTATTTCACATTGTCAATTATACAATTTGGATCTTATTTACACTTTTAGTTTTTCACACCAGAGAAACTATTCGGTATTTACATGTGTGTCTTACTTATTTCACTTATGAGTATAACCTCAACATGCATCCATTTTCCTATGAATGACTCATTCATAGTTTCTCATTCTTGTAGTACTCCATTTTATAGAAGAAAAACCACATCTTCTTTATCCAGTCTCCAACTGATGGGCAATTGGGCTGACTCAAAGTTTTAGCTATTACAAACTATGCCGCTATAAACATGGGTGAGCATATATAACTGTGGTATGATTCTTTTAATACTTTCGGAAAGATACACAGCAGAGGGCTAGCTGGGTCGAATGGAACCTCTAGTCCTGGTTCTATGAGATATCTCCATATTGATTTCCATAGTGGTTGCACCAGTCTGTACTCTCACCAGCAATGGAGAAGGAATCCTTTCTCCCCACAGCCCTGCCAACATCTATTATTGGTTGATTTCTTGAGAGTAGCCATTCTTTCTGGGGTGAGGTGGAATCTCAGTGTTGTTTTCATCAGCATCTCTCAAATGACCAGTGATGATGAACATTTTTTCATATGTTTATTTGCTGCTTTTACTTCTTTGTCTGAGAAATATCTGTTCATTTCAGATGCCCATTTTTGAATTGGGTCTTTATGTTTCAGTGGGGCTGATTTTTTGAGTTCTTTATATATTCTAGATAATAGTCCTTTGAGGAGCAGCTGGTAAATTTTTACTCCATATTATAGGTTGTCTCTTAGCTCTGTTAGTGGTTTCTCTTGCAGTGCAAAGGCTTTTTAATGAGATGAGTTCACAGTTGTTGATTCCTTGTGCTAGTTCTTGTGCTACTGAGGATTTGTTCATAAAAATCTTTTCCTATGCCAATGTTTTCAAGAGTTCTGACTAACTTATCTTCCAGCAAAATAAACCATTAAATATAATTCAACAGAGAAAATGGTTACTTTTATGCAGAATTTTAAAAGCCCAAAGTATTGAATTTCACATATATCCATCATAAAATACATAGAAGGCAAGTAAAAAGTAAGGGTTTTATTTGCCTCTACTTGTTAAACATTCATCTTTTAGCTTCAAATCTATTTTCCTTCCACACATTATTTTTTATAGTTCTGTATCCAAGCTTTTACATTTTAATAACACTAACCTCTTCGTTTTAGGCACCCAGCCCTACAAATGTTCTGTGAGAAACTTTACATTGTCTTTTCAGGTTTTCAAATCATGACTGAATTTTTTGCATTTAAATGCCCGCTGTTAAAACAATTGCTGTGGTCTCTATTTCCTAATGGACTCTGAATAACACACTTAGTACCCAATAAGACACCTGTCTCCAGCTAAAATGATACTGTTGTAATCACATTAATGCTATCCTTGTATGTTATTTTTTATTTTATTGAAATTTTTAAAAATAAAGAAAAATGAGCATGGGTCTCTTTCTCCTAATTTCAAATGAACTAGTTAAAGATGATGTTGAAAGGGTAAATAAAAATATATCACTGGGAATTTTACCAAATAATTTTTTGGAAGCTGTAAAATACCAGAATCTTTATTGTATGTCTTTGAAAGTCTGTTCATTCTAGTGGACTAATTAATCAACAACTACTTTTCTGGTCAGGTCTATAAAACTGCTAATGTAAAACAATAAATACAATCAGTTGAAGTATAACCATGGCCAAGTATTTCTATTTCTTCAACTCTTGATGTGTTTTTTTAAAATATGTGGCAAAAAGTTTTGTTTTAATTTTGTAGAAAATCAGTGAACAACCCTATTGGTGGTCAGAAAGGTATAAGCTATAAAAATTAAAGGGGCCTCAATATGGATTATGAATCCTTGCATTCATCTTGCTTCCTTTAGCGATTAAATGTTAGAACTCAAATGTAGACTATAGCATCTTAGTTTTAGCAAGTAGCCATATGCCAGTGTTAATAATCAAAAGCTCCAGATGAAATGATTGTAAGTTATATTCAGTGCCTGGACTTTTTCATTGCTAACTTGCCAGGAAATACCAAGTAGATACTTGTTTTGAGACCCAGATGCCTTGCTGCACCAAAAGTCCGGCTTTTAACATTAATATCTCACACAGCTTCAGCAACCATAAGAATATGGATAAGAAGCTATGCCTCTTTATGGTAATTAAAACGAACTGAAGAGCCTTGCATATTAGTGCTGGTACTCTAAATGTATCCAACTACTGATTGGCAAGACGTGAGTGAAGCAAAAGTGTGAGAGAATTACCGCACTCTGCCAAGATGATGATTTTACCACCAGCATGGAGCTGCCAGGTCATCTTTGAGATTCCTCTAAATAAATTCGAGGGCATCAATACAGCCTGGTGACAGAAATTGCTTCTCACTGTGCATGTGAAATGAATGTCTGTTCCACATAAAAATAACTGTGTGAAATATCCTGAAAGATTATTTAATTAAAAACTTTATCTTTAAAAAATATAGAACAGTAAGCAACTTTGGACAAAAACTAAACTTGAGGAACAAGAATAAAGGCTTTTAGTTAACAAAAATAATGTATCATTTAATGAATATCCCACTGTCAAATGTCTAAAAACAAAGAAAACGAGTGTATGGGAAGTCTCTACATATTGTTGCAACTTTTATGCAAATATGAAACTATTCTAAAATTAAAATATTATTAAAATTTAAAAATGTTTCCTATTTAATCAAAAAGTGGTTTTTTAAAAAATTTCTCTTAACCAAGAAATGTTTTAAAAATTACTATTGTCCAGGCAAAACCAAGAAGTAAATATTTTAAACCTAAGATATATTTCTTGAAAAACCTAAAAGAGAAATTTGCAGAAGACTATATCCTCCCAAATTATTCTAAGTAAGTTCTTTAAAAGGTAGATATATGATTATTTTGTTTGTTTGTTTGTTTTGTTACTGGGAATCAAACTCGGGTCCTCGTGCTTGCAAGGCAGGCGCCGGAACCACTGAGCTAAATAAATC
>NW_022900921.1:32645744-32676620 GCF_012274545.1 Fukomys damarensis | reverse complement strand
ATCCCCCGCCCTTTTTTTTTTTTTTTTTTTTTTTTGATACCAGGGATCAAACTCAGTTCCTTGCACTTGTGAGGCAGGTGGTGGAACCCCTGGCAAACATATGATTTTTTAATTATAGCCTTTTCTTTTTCCCCTTCTTCTCCCCCACTTCCTTTTTCTCCTTCTTTTCCCCTCCTTTTCCTTCTTTTAAGATAGCAGAATCAAAGCCAGAGGCACTCCTACCACTGAGTTATATCCCCCACCCCAAAATAGAAGACAAAGATATAGAAAATAGGGAGTTCAAATAATTCCCCAAATTATCTATGCTGTTGTTTCAAAAATATGTTTGTTTGTTTGTTTTAATTTTGAGAAGGGTATCCTTAAATTGCCTAAGTTAGCTTTAAATCTGTAATACTTCTGCCTCAGAGTAGCTGAGATTAGAAATTTGCACCAGTTCTGGCTACAGCTTCTTTTTTTAATCACTATGTTCTAGTAAGAACACACCAAGGATATAATCTTCTTCATTGCTATCGTGTGGACCTGTACATTAACTAGGGAAAAACTGAATTATCATCTAAGAATAAGTCCCCAACTTATAAACATTTGCATTGTCAACTTTCACAAATACCAAGAGACCCTGCACTGCAAACTCATAGATGTGAACAAATCCTGGAAGTAGCTCACATGTCTGCCAGGCATTGTCACAGTTGTGGTGCTGCATGCTTATTGTACAGTGCAACAGTGTATACAGTACAAAGCTCAGAGTCCAGGATGTCCAGAAGCAAGAAAAAAAGCAGTGGTGATGTGGAGGATACTGCCAGGAAGCATAAAGCAGTACACATTACATATTTGTGTCAAAGGCTAGTAAGACTCACTTTGTCAGTACTTAACAACTCCAATTTATGAATGTGCCCCCAGAATGGAACTCATTTGTAAGTTATGGACTTGCTGCATAATATTCCTCATAACTTTTCAAGTTAGCTTAATTTTTATTTACACATTGATATAGAGGACAAATCAATTTTGTCATTCTTGAGAATTACTATTACTATTTCAACCTATTCCTAGTTTCAGAATCAACTTAGCCCCAAGCATTTTGAGGAGGTTTCTTAAATACTGAGTAATTTGATAGTAATCCTTTGATGATTTCCTACCCAAATAACCCCTTCTGGTCTGAGGGTTTTAAGTAATAATAATCTCATAAATATGCTATTGAGGCTCCCATATAGCACAGTGTTCCTAGATAGACCATGTGGATATTCTTTACAGATTTCTGATAAGAAGTCTGCATCTTTAGATTTTTTTATGACCGTATTCATCTATTCCTCTTGTTCCTTGCTTTTGTTCTTGTTTTTGTTTTGTTTTGAAAAAAATCCAAGAGGCCTTGCAAACTACTTTTGCTTTTTGGATTGCATATACTTACTTGAAATATTTACCTAGCTATTTGGTAGTAAGATATATAAAGATAGGAAAAATTGATATCTCAAATGTATTATACAACTATGTGTATTATCTTCTTTTATGTGAAACAAGGTTTATATCCTCTATTTCAGATTTTCTTTTTTAAGTTGAAGAGATGTCTTCCAGAACCTAGGATGGTTGAAGGGAGACAAGAGCTAAAACATATCTCCTTATACTTATCCCCAATAAAATGCTGTCTTTCATCAGAAAACTTCTTAAAATGTAAATGAGAAGACACTTATTCACTCACAAAATATTTTTGAGGACCTACTATATGATTGGCTAATGTGAGAAAGAAGCAGCTAATAATGGGGGAAAATAAATCATTGAACTAAAATAGTCGAAACTATATGACAAGAAAATCTAGTTGCTACAAACTCAGTAGCCTTAACTTTAACTTTTTTCAGTATAATTAACTTTACATTAAAATTAAATGCAAATATTTTTCTATTAGCTTTACTCACCGCTATTGTTTATATCCCACTCCATTCTCTGGATTCACTTTTTCTCTGCCTGGAGTCCATCCTTTTGTAGTTCCCTCAGCAAGAATCTGTGAAGAAGCAAATTCTGTTAGTCTTTGTTTAAAATTTTCTACATTTTATCCTGACTTTTGAGTCATAATTTAGTGTTGCATAGAGTGTCAGATTAAGTTCTCATTCTTCAGCATTTAGTTTATTCTACTAACTATTTAAAAAAATCTAGTCAGTTAAATTGCTGCTTCTTTGTAGAAAAAAATTTTAGATCACTTTGTTTTTTTACTCTTTGGTATATGTTTGATTTATTCAATAATTACATTTATCTTGGGGAATTTGTACTTATACATATCACATTTTTGTCATTTTTACTTCCCCAGATCCTCTACTCTTTTCCATAGTCTATCTATCTGTTTCCCACCATCTCTCTTTTATTTTTCTCTTTAAATCATATATCTTTTTGGTTTATCATATAGGAGAGACAATGCAATATTTATCCTTCTTTGTCTGATTTATTTAACTTATCACTGTGGTCTCAGGAATCATCATTTTCCTAAAACTGCTCAAATTTATCCTTCTCAATAGCTGAGTAGTATTTTATTATGTACCATATTTTCTTTATCCATTCATCTGATGCTGGTCATATAGGTCATTTTCATAATTTAGTTATTTGTGAATTGGGCTGCTTTAAACATGAGTATGCATGTATCACTGTGCTATGATGTCTTTAACTCTTTTGAGTATCTATCCAGTAAAAGAATTTCTAGATCAAATGGAATTTCTATTTCTTGCTTTTTGAGGAATCTCCATACTGAATTCCATAGTGATTATACTAGTTTACTTTCACATGAACAGTGTAGAAGCACTTCTTTTTCCCCCACAACTTCACCAACATATGTTGTTTTTTGAGTCCTTCATCATAATCATTTGTATTGTGTTAAGGTGGATCTCAGTGTTATTTTGATTTCAATTTCTATCTGGCAAAAGACATTGAACATTTTTTCATGTATTTATTGGACGTTTGTACTTTTTCTTTGGAGAATATCTATTTATTTCAGTTGCCCATTTCTTCATTGTGTCTTTTATTTTGAAGTATCCAATTTATTGTTGTTGATATTGTATATATTCTTGATATTAATCCTCTGTCCATGCAGTAGCTGGCAAAAGTTTGTCCCATCTGTGAGCTATCTTTCCACTCTGATGGCTATATATTTTGCTTTAAAATATCATTTTATTATTTATTATTATTATTTATTTTAAAATAATTTGTAATTTAGTTATTCCATTTTTTGTCTAGGCTGAACAACGTACAGTTGTGTATTTCTTGCATTGCACAAAGAAATATGCCTAAGATGTCAAGTGGGTACTGAAGACCAAGCTAAGGGTCACTATATAACTTGTGAAATTAAAATATAATAACTGTCAAAGGGCACTGCTTTCTATTTCACAAAAATGTGTCACATAATGTAGTAGTGACACTACAATGCAAATGCCATTGAATTTATTATTATTCATCACCTTTACCACCTGGGTCACAACCCAAGAATCTGTCTTCAACTTAAAGAAAACTTCTGATTAATCTTTCAATAATTTGCCTCTTCCCTACTGTTATATTTCTTATTCACAGGCATACGTTGGAACTTTTCTTTTCATTTTCTGATTTTCTCAGATTTTAATAGGACTTATTTTTTATAGTAGTTTAGGTTCACAGTAAAATTTAGAGGAAGGTGGCCTCTAAATAAACATGCACAAGCTGCCCCATTACTAACATCCTCCACCAGTGACATTTGTTATAACTGATGAACCTGCTCATCATAATCACCGAAGTTCTTAGTTTACATTAAGATTTATTCTGTATGTTGTACACTGAATGGGCCTGAAAAATTTATAAAGACATGTATCCACTATTTAATTATCCAAGAGAGTAATTTTCAACCTTAAAAATCCTCTGTTCTCTGTCTATACATCTGTTTCTTCCACCAACCCTGAAAATCATTAACTACCACCTCTATAGTTTTATGTTTTCTATAATGTCACCTAGCAGGAATCAAATAGTACATAGTCTTTCCAAATTGGGTTCTTTCATTTAATAATATGTATTTAAAGGTCTTCCATGTGTTCCATACTCCTGACAGTTTCTTCTTTTTTAGTGTTGAATAACAGTATTTCATTGTATAGATGCACTATCTATTCACCTATTAAAAGTTATATTGGTTGATTCCAAGTTTTGGTAATTATGATTACATCTGCCAATAAACCCATATTCAGGTTTTTGTGTGGATATGTTTTCAACTTCTTTTAATAAATACCAAAGAGGAAAACTTACGGATCATATAGTGTGACTGTTAATTGTGACATGCCAAATTGACTTGAGTAAGAATAGCTTATTAGTGAAGGTTGGGTGTGTCTGTGGGTAACGGATGTGTAGGTCACAAACTGAAGAGAAAATACCTATCCAGGTGTGTGTGGCACCAACCAATAGGCTTGTATCCTGGGTGGAATAAAAAGGGAAGAAGAAGGAAGTCTTCTTTTATTCTTCAGAGGAGCTCTGGTATTTTCCATTGCCTTTGGGTGTTTGTCTCCAGTTCTTTCAAGCTTCCAGCACAGAGTCTTTAACCTTCCGATGAATCCCCTTCAACTTCCCACAGGGATTTGTATCGGACTCTTCAGTGAGCTCCAGGCCTTTGACTGGAACCTCCAGCTCTCCAGCACACATGTAGTTATTTTACATCCTTCCACCCCACTTTTCTGCCAGAAGCCATTATAAAACTATCTTGTAAATCCTTTACATAATTATATAAATATATATAACTCATATTAAATCTGTTCCTTTAGTGAATCATAACTGATAAATGTGGTAAGATTATGTTTGATTTTGTAAAAAACAAAAACACTAAATTATCTTCCAAAACATTTTTATCTTTCTGCATTCCCACTAGCAATAAGAAGAGCTGTTATTATACACATTTTTCTAATCATTTTGGGTTGTTAATTCCTAGGTTTGGTCCAATCTATTGGGTGTACACTAGTACTTCATTGTTGTTTGAATTTGTATTCCCTTATAATGTATGATGTGGAGAATTTTTAATACGCTATTGGCCATCTCACTATTTTTAAAATTATGCTTATTGGTACATTTTAGGTATACAATACAGTTACATTCATCATTGAGCTCTTGTACCCTTACATGACATATCTTGGTTCTTATTTTTTCCCCATTCTCCTAGCCTCCCTTCCCTGCTCAACCTTTCCCTATTTACAAAGACTTTGTTTCCATTTTTCTCCTTTTCTCTTATTCTTTCTCTTCCCTTTTTACCTTTCCCCATGTTTATAGTGGCACAATTTGTAATAGCTAAAATTTGGAAACAGCCATATTGCCCATCAACTAGAGACAGGATAAAGAAGACGTGTATTTTTTGTTTTGTTTTGTTTCTTTTATAAAATGGAGTACTACCTAGCCATAAAGAATGGGAAATAAGAGACATTTATATCTAAGGAGATGCACATTGAGAACACACTCTTAAGTGAAATTAATAGGACACACGTGTAAATACTGTGTAATCTCTCTGGTGTGATAAACTGAAAGTATAAATAAGGGTCACAATGTATAATCGATATTTTGTAATAGGAAGAAAATGTCTCAGTATTTTTTATTGAGGTGTTATTAAGTTTTTTTTGCCCATTTAAAAAATAGTCTTCCTTGGCCCAGTCTCCCCTGCAACACCCCTCAGGCCTCAGAAGTGGATCTATAACGGGTGGAGCCATATGGAGCTGGCCTGCTCCTCCCATCCCCACCAGATCACAGCAGCAGAGTGTTGCCTGCAGACCCTCCACAACTCCTCACCCACCCACCCCCCAGCCAGGCACCTCTGGCTTCCTGGCTGGGCTGGGACCTGGATTCATGCCACAGAGGCAGAGGGGTCATAAAGGCCATTTTCCTGAGCTCCAGCCTTGATTCTGAGTTAAATGACACTGTTTAAAATGATAAGAGTAATAACTACTACAAATTGCCAATTTCTAAGCTGTGCTCGATGCTATTGTGTTGCTGCTTGTATCACTTGGGCTAAGGTGTTGTGATTGATTTAATCAGTTGCTTTTCCTGGTACAATGAAAAAGAGATTACCTCAGAGTCACTAGAGGCTCAAAACCTAAAATCAAGCTATAACAGGAATATTGAAGGTTTGGGGGGGGTGGTTCTTGTTTGTTTCTTTGTTTTTGGTGCCAGGGATCTAATTCAAGACCTTGTGCTTATGGCAGCAGGTGGCAAAACCACTGAGCTAAATTCCCAGCCCAAGATCAAAGTATTAACTCAGGAATTAAACAAGGTCAGTACCAACAACAAAAATAGATATGAAAAGACATTCAAGCAAGGCAAAAGCACAAACACAGGCTGTCAGCTCACCAAAAGCAAATTCTGGTAAAAATGAATGAAAAGTTTCATAATCAACCACCTGGACACCCTGAACTATAGTACAGCAAGTAACAAAACAAATGAATGAGGCTCTAGAAAAATTCAAACATAAATAATTTCCCAAACAACTACAGAGATGGTGAGCATAAGGATAGACAAGATTAGAGATTCTACAACAGAAACAGATAAAAAATATATATATGGATGAATTCAGGACCATGATACAAGCCATAAGAAAGAAATGAAAATCCATGAAATAGATTCAAACAGATATCCAGGAGATTAAAAACTCTATTGAAAGTATACATAACGATCTAATGAAAATCCATGAAATAGATTCAAACAGATATCCAGGAGATTAAAAACTCTATTGAAAGTATACATAACGATTTCCATCCACAGTACCAAAAAAAGAAAAGAAAGAAAGAGAATACATAACAGGCTGAGCCAATCTGAAGACAGAATAGCAGATAGAGAAGATAGAATGGTGGTCAGTGACAATGAAAAGAGGGATCTCTTAAAAGTAGTAAGGGAACATGAGAAAATCCAACAGCTCCTAGATGATGCAAAGAATAATACAACACTGATAGGAGAATATGAAAAAGCAGGAGAAAGCACACATAATATAAAACTGTTCACAAAATCAATGACAGAAAACTTCTCAAATAGAGCAAAATAATTTGACTAAGTGAGGCATACAGGATTAAAACTAGCCATGATCAAAAAATCTACACATAGACATATAATAATCAAGAAAGCAGAGCCAACAGAAGAACAAAATCCCATAAGAAGTTAGAGAAAAGAAACAAACCACATACAAAGGAAAGCATATCAGAATCACAGCAGACTTTGCAACACAGACAGACTGGTAGAATGGATTAAGAAGCAAAATCCAGCAATATGCTGTATAAAAGGAGTGCATCTAGATCAAAAAGAAACTCATAGACTGAAAGTAAAAGGATGGAAAACATTTCTCCATGCAATAGTAACCTGGAAAAAAGCATGAGAAGCTACCTTATTTACAGACAAAGTAAATTTTGAAACAAAACTAAGGGAGAAAAAGAAGGTCATTACATTCTTGTAAAGTGAACAATTCAAGAGGAAGAGATGACAATCATAAATATATGCACACCAAATACTAATGCCCCAACTATACAAAACAAATATTAATGGACATGAAAAAAAATAAGCACTAATACAACTGTAGTGGAGGATCTCAATACCCTACTATAACAAATGGACAGGTAATCTAGACAAAAAAATCAACAATGAAATACTAGAATTGAACCAATTTTTTGAACAAATGGACATAATAGATGTCTACAGTGTTCCACCCTAACAAAATCAGAGTATACATTCTTTTCAGCTGCACATGGGTCATTCTACAAAATAGACCACATACTAGCTCATAGAACATGCTTAAGTAAATGCAAGGAATTGAAGTTATCCCATGTATATTACCAAAGCACAGTGCAATTAAAATGGAAATAAATAGCAAAAGAAACCACAAGAACTTCCCAAACATATGGAAATTGAGTAACACTGTCCTGAACAACCAATGGGTCACAGAGGAAATTAAGAAGGAATTAGGCAGGTTTTACAAATAAATGATAATGCCAATACAACATACAGGAATCTAATGGACACAATGAAAGCAGTTCTGAGGGAAATTTATACCAGTGAATAGTCACACTAGGAAAGAGAGCAAGCTCAAATAAACAACCTAATGGGTCAGGGGTTTAGCTGAGTGGTTCCACTGCCTGCTTCTGAAGTACAACATCCTGAGTTCAATCCCTAGCAGCAGCAGCAGCAACAACAGCAACAACAACAATGACAACAAGACAAATAAACAACCTACTGGTGAATCTTAAACTTCTAGAAAAACAAAAGCAAGACAAAGCCAAACCTTGTACAAGGGAGGAAATTATAAAGATCAGAACAGAAATGCAATGGAGACTAAGAGAATGATACAAAAAATAAAAGAAGTGGTTTTTTGAAAGAATAAAAAAATCAATAAACCCTTAGCCAACCTTGTCAAAAAAATGAAAGAAAAGGCTCAGATCCATGCAATTAGGAAAGAAAAAGGTGAAGTCACAACAGATACAACAGAAATCCAGAGGATCATCAATACCTCCTTTGAGAACCTGTACTCTAATAAAATGGAAAATACAGAACAAATGGATAGATTTCTAGATACATATGAATTACCAAAGTTGAATGAAGAAGACATAAAAATTCTAAATACCCCAAATACAATCAGTGAAATTGAAGATGCAATTAAACATTTACCAATGAAGAAAAGCCCAGGTCCTGACAGCTTCACTGCTGAATTCTACAAGACATTTGGAAAAGAACAGTTACTACTACTTTTGAAACTTTTCAATGAAATTTAAAGGGAAGCAATACTTCCAAAGTCATTCTGAGAAACAAGTGTTACTTTCATTCCAAAACCAGGGAAAGACCCAACTAAGAAAGATAACTACAGGCCAATCTCTTTAATGAATACATATGCAAAAATCCTATAAAAGATACTGGCAAACAGGGTAATAGAGAATATCTTACACACTGACCAAGTCAGATTTATCTCAGGGATCCAAGGATGGTTCCACATACATATATCAAATAATGTAATATACTATATTAATGTAGTCAAGGACAAAAACCGTATGATCATCTCCATAGATGCAGAAAAGGCATTTGTCAAAATTCAACACCCATTCATGATAAAAATCCTGCAGAAAATTGGAATAGATAGTCTTTATCTCAACTTGATAAAGGCTATCTATGAAAAACCAAAGCCAACATCATACTACTTGGTCAAAAACTGAAAACCTTCACATTAAAATCAGGAACAAGACAAAAATGTCCACTATCACCACTCCTGTTCAGTATAGTTCTGGAAATATTAGCCACAGCAATTAGACAAGAGAAATAAATAAAATCAATAAAGATAGGAAAGGAGTAAGTTAAACTGTCATCATTTGCTGATGATATGATATTCTACAGAGAAGACCCAAAAACTCCACCAAAAGACTCCTAGAATTAATTGGCAGATTTAGTACAGTAGCTGGATACAAGATAAACACTTAAAAATCAATAAACTTCTCATACAAAAATAAAATCACTGAGAGAGAATTTAGGGAAAAATCCGTTTTACAATAGCATCCAAAAAATGAAATATCTAGGAATCAATCTAATGAAGAAGCAAAAGACCTCTACATTGAGAACCACAACACTCTGAAAAAAGAGATCTAGTGGATATAAGACAATGGAAAGATGTCTCTTATTCCTGGGTAGGAAGAACAAATACAGTGAAAATGGCCCTGCTACCAAAATTGCTATACAGATTCAATGCAATCCCTATTGAAATCCCAACAGTATGTTTCACAGAACTAGAAAAAACAATACAAAAATTATTTTGGAACCAGAAGAGATCTAGAATAGCAAAAGCCATTCTAGGCATCAGTGACATGGCAGGGGGCGGGTATCACAATCCCTGACTTGAAACTATACTACAAAGCCACTATAATAAAAACAGCATGGTACTGGCAAAGAAACAGACCCAACGATCAATGGACTAGATTAGATGATGCAGAAACAACTCCAGACATACTCAGCTACTTCATCTTTGACAAAGGAGCCAACCATCCTCCCTGGAGGAAAGATAGCCCCTTTAACAAATGGTCTTGGAAAAACTGGATTTCAACTTGCCAAATATTAAAACTATCTTTTACACCATGCACTAAACTAAAATCCATCTGAATTAAAGATATCAATATTAAAACAGAAATAATAAACTTGTTGGAAGGTAAGATAGGTAGGACTCTAGAAGACTTTGGCATAGGAATAAATCCTCAGTAGCATGGAAAGTAGCACAATCAACAACTGGGATCTCATCTTTTTAAAAAGCTTATACACCACAAGAGAAACCACCAACAGAGCTAAGGACAACCTACAATGTGGAATAAAAATTTTACCAGCTGTTCCTCAGACAAAGGACTATTATCTAGAATATATAATGAACTCAAAAAGTCAGACACCCCCCCAAAATTTAAAGACCCATTTCAAAAATGGGCATCTGAAATGAACAGACATTTCTCAGACAAACAAGTAAAAGCAGCAAATAATCATGTGAAAAATGTTCAACATCACTGGTCATTTGAGAGATGCAGATGAAAATAACACTGAGATTCCACCTCACCCCACAAATAATGGCTGCTATCAAGAAATCAACCAATAATAAATGCTGGGAGGGTTGTGGGGAGAAAGGAACCTTTTTTCATTATTAGAGTGCAGACTTTTGCAAACACTGTAGAAATCAACATGGAGATACCTCAAACTACTAGGAATAAAAGTCCATGTGACCCAGGTATTCCTTGGCTGGGTATCTTCCCAAAAGAATTAAAAGAATCATACCACAGTGATATATGCTTACCCATGTTCACAATAGTACAGTATGTAATAGCTAAAACTTGGAAATAGCCCAACTGCCCATTAGCTGGAGACCGGATAAAGAAGATTTTTAAAATATAAAATAGAGTATTTCTCAACCATAAAATAGGATAAACTTGACACATTTATAGCTAAGTGGATGCACATTGAGGATATACTCTTAAATTAATATGACACACATGTGTAAATACCACATAGTTTCTCTGATGTGAAAAACTAAAAGTGTAAATAAGTGTAATAGGAAGAAAAGGTCTAAGGTGTAGGGGAAGTGGGAGGGGTAGGGAATAGGTAAGAAAGGAAAAGAAAAAAATAAGAGAAAAGGAAAAGTGGAAACAAAATCTTTGTAAATAGAGAAGGGTGGAGGGGATGAAGGGAGGGCAGGGGTATGGGGAAAAAATAAGAACCAAGACATATCATTTAAAGGTACAAGATCCCAATAATGAATGTAACTATATTATATACCTAAAGTGTACAAATGATATACATATATATGTATACATATATACATACACACACACACATACATATATATATACATATATATGACTTGATTTCTAATTCTTGAACTTTCACAAAGCATAAATGTTTAATCGTAATTATTTCTATCTTAGCAATTCTTGCCTTCTTGGAGTATATCTTTAGTATCATAACTAAAAAGTTATCAATGTACTCACAGTCATGAAAATTTTCATTTATGAGTTTTGTAGTTCTTTGTGAAATTTAGGTCTATGATCCTTTGGGGGGTTAATTTTGGTAAAATGTATAAGTCTGTATTTAGATTCATGTTTTTCCATGTGGATGTCCAATTGTTCTAACACATTTACTGAAAACATTATCATTGCATACTGTTTTGCCTTTGCTCCTTTGTTAAAGATCTGTTAACTACATTTACGTGAGCCTATTTCTGGATTTTCTAGTCTATTTGCCCACATTGCCTTTATTGCTATAGTTTCACACTTTTAAATTATATAGTTTTAAATTTAGGTAACATCAATAAGTAACCCAATAAATAATATATGAATATAATAAATAATAAGTAACTCAATAAGCAACCCAAATTAATTTGGATAACAATAATAACAATTTGTTTTTCTTCAGTATTGCATTGGTTATTCTGTTACTTCTGACTCTCCAGAAAAACTTTAGAATTAGTTTGGTGATATGTATCCATAAGATGCCTTCGTTGAGCATTTGCTTAGGATTGCATTAAATCTCTGGATCAAGTTGAATGACATTTTGACAATATTTTCTTTCCATTTAAGAACATGGAATATATCAAATATATCTCCATTTATTTTTCTTTGCTTTCTTTCTTTAGATATTTATAGATTCCTCATATGGGTCTTATACACATTATGCTGACGTATTTCATTTTATTGAGGGCTAATATATGATGCTGTATTTTAATTTCAAATTATTTTTCTTTATTGATGGAATATAGAAGAACAGTTGATTTTTTGTATATTAGTCTTGTATCCTGAAATCTCATAATTGCTCATTAGTTGCAAAAGCGTTCTGGTTTTGTTTTGGATAATTCTTTTGTATTTTCTGCATAGATTATCATGGTGTTTGTGAAGAAAGATGATTTTCTTTCTTTACAATCTGTATGCTTCTCACTTTCTTTTTTGTTTGTTTTATTGCATTAGCAAGGACTTTAAACATGCTAAAGAGGACTGGTGAAAAGGGGACACTCTTCATTTGTTTCATAGTTGGAAAGCTTTGAGCATGGTGTTAGCTGCAGGTTTTCTGTATAGTCATCAAGATGCAGAAGCTCCCTCTAATACTAGTTCACTGAGAGTTCTTTTTAAAATCATAAATGGGTGCTTTGCTTTGCCAATTGCTATTTCTGTACTTACTGATGTCATATTGATGATATTAGTCTTTAAAAAAATAGAAAGAAGCTCAGAAATTTACCATTTATTGAAGAACCTGAGACTATTTTAATTCATGTGATTCAAAGACTACATTGTGCTGGTTTCAGGACAATATTGAAATTTACGAACTAAGTTTTCTCAACATGTTAATTACTGTTCAAATCAGTCAAGCATCCATAATCGTCACTGACTGCAGAGTCCTGTACTAACATCGATCATCTTTTTCAGTAGCTCAACACAAAAAACATGAGTGCAGTTTTCTTTCAGACCAAAATTAAAAATAAGCTACTTTTGTCTTTCATTCTTTAATCCAATTATTGAAATTCCAAACTACTTTTTAATTTCTTGGTATAGGAATGTTGGACTAATGAGAGAAATAGAAAAATGTTGGTTAACAAAAATGAATTGTTAAGTTAAAACATTTTAAAAACACAAAGAGGAGAATATTGGTTGAAGTAAACTCATCAGACCAAAACTAACATTCTCTTAAATAAAATAAGCGACTTCTATATTAGAAGTTTTAAGAAATGCTCCCTTTGTCTTTGAAGATAGTTTGGAAACAGATTAGTTAATAAAAAATGCCTCTGATTTTAGGTAGTGTAATTATACCAGTAGAACTTATTTATTTCTTAATATTATTCTAGATACTAAAACTTGATGAAAAAATTGATTTAAAGAGAAACACTGCAGATAAATTTAAATTTAACATAAAGGTGTAAAAGAGCTTCTAAAATTATTTGCAGATTTAATTTCCAAATAACTTGAAGGCTACAGGTGACTTGCAGCTGGTAACAAGAAACAATCCATTCTTCCTGGCTTGTCTCTTCTCAGAGGTAAGGGGATCCAGGACTAATCAACAGAGAAACATCTGGTAGAAATTTTAATGTGCAAAGAGAGTGGCTTAAGGCAAGGGAAGATCTGACTTGTAACACAGTTTCTATGTCATAAGTTATTGATTTAACACAGCAGTCAGACTGGAGCATTTGTTTCAAAGCCTGAAGGCATGCATGGTCTCTTCCTCTTCCCAAGGGGTTAGTCCATAATCACAGTGAAAGGTTTTATGGCACTGAGCAAAAGGAATATCTCTCACAATGAAGAAAAGTAACTCTAACCTGTTACTATTTATCTAGCTATCAGTTTCTTTCTCCCAGCTGAATACAAAGCACATTTTCCACTTTAAAATAAACCTTTGGAAAATCTGTGCTTATTCGCTGTGGAAGTGAAGATAAAAAGTGATTATAGCTTCTACTTTAGCCTCAAATCCTGGTCGCAGCTGACAAGTTTGTGCTCTAATAAGAATAAAATTCTAAATGATTGCAATCTTCCAAGCTTCCTACACAATACAAAGACAAGCTATGAAACAAGACCTTTAGAAAAATAGAAATATTCCATTAAGTCTATCCAAGTTATATTTTTGGCAAAGTAAAGACTTTCTGTCACTAAACCAGCACATTTCTCTTTCCTCTTAAGTCCTTAGTTATACAGAGGTGATAAGTAAACTATACTTCTGATCTTGTTTCCAAATAAATATTTAAGACCATATTCTTCATTCGGAACCAAATATACCATCTGTTTCTTGTTACCAATATCATGTGGCTGTAACATAACCATTACTTGTTGATGGTTTTTCTAATTCTTTTTATTAACATTAAGGGTTGTTTTTAAAATTGCCCCTTAGAGAAAATTTTCGTTATTCTTAACATATTGAAGGTTTAAAAGGCATTTATTTAGGCTTTGGCTTTCACCTCATCCAAATTACAAGTGCTGATTTGGGTGCCAGTAATCCATTTTCACTGCTTTATTCTTTGAAAACAGGACCCTGAGCATGTAGGAGAGATGAAAGATCAGTGTTGAGGTGAGACAGCAACCACAGGAGCCACTACCACCATTTCTTGAAGCACCAGTGCTACTAAAATCTGTTTTCATCATTATCAGCTTTGCTTTTTTTAGTCAACTGCCTGTATCATTCTTACTTGAAACTTTGAAATGCCTTGTCCTTTCTTGGGCTTTTGCCTAGTATCAAAAGTGGAATGATCTTTCTGGCTGGAGCAGATTTTCACTTCAACCAGGAGTTTAGATAGTTTTTGTTAATTATCTAAGGCAGGTGTAGACAAACTACGGCCCACAGGCCACATCGATCCCATCACCTATTTTGTAAGTTTTAGTGGAACATAATCATGTTCATTCTTTACCCATTGTGTCTACAGCAGTTATCATGCCACAATGGCACATTCGAGTAAATGCACCTGAAATTGTCTTACAGGTAAAGTTTAGAATATTTACTAATTTCCTCACTTTAGGAAAAGTTCACTAAAACCTTGTCTAGGGTTTTCACACTTTGTTGAGAGCTTCGTTTTGCTTTCAATGGCTCAGCTTTTTCATCTGTAGAGGAGAATAGGAATAGAATCTGTCTCACAGGGTTCCTGTGAGGACGGAATTAGATAAAGCACATGAAGTGAGAGAGCCATGGACTCCATCTTTATATAATCCCAAGAGCTGTGTCAACACTCAATAAATGGCAGTCTCATTAGGATTTGAAGTCTTGTTTGAGGCTATCAATTTTAACTCTCTTGTGATGTAGGATAGCACAAAGAACATGAGGTTCAAAGCCACCCTCAATCCATATAGTACAGGTTACTATTTGTTCTATCTTTAAAGAAATTATTATACTTTTATTTCTGTTTTCTAATAGGAAAAATGACAAATGCCATGGCAACAAAGAGAATGAAAATGTTTGGACAACAAGATCAGTGGAAATAAGAAAAATTATATACAAGAGAATGAAGACCACAAGAGACTAAAGAACTGCTGGGAGAAAAATAGAAATAAAATACTTTCACTACATTGAAGGACATGGAGTTTTAACCAGAATCCTCTATTTAGATAGACTATTAACTGAATGTGAAGGTAAAATATATTTTAGAGATGTAAAATAATACCCCCCAAACTTCCTGAAAAGTCTTTCTTGGCAATTTATTGGAGGCTGTGGCAAATTGAATGAGGAAGGAGAGGAGAAAGCAGGTAGTATGTTATCTGGAGAGATTTTGGGAATGGGGTGTGGTTTCAGTATAGATTAGAAATTTCCTAGAATTGCTAGGAAACAGCAAATAAGATAAACAAAAACTATGGACCATGACAACAAACTTTGATGTCAATGTACCATCTGACACCATGAAATGAGCAGATAGAAAAGAATCACTACACACCAAGACCTGAATGTTTTCAACAGTGAAGACAAGGGATTTCTGATGGCCTTAAGAGTTAGGGAACCCAAAGAATGATAAATTTTCTATTGGTTTCCTATTCTAAAATTAGTAACCTCTTCTTTTCCTTCCTCTTCTCACTTGTCACGTTCTAATTTAAATGCATGCCCATTTACTACCAGCACTATCAAAAAGGCAACTACTCTTGTAATACTTCCCATAAACTCACCTTATTCATCCTCATTATTAATTAGTTGGGTTGTAGCTACAGTAGAAACATAATGAAGATACATAATTAACACATACAGCCCTTACCCATGCTACTATGAAAATGTTAAATCGTTTATCATCTAAAGCAGGAAAGTTTTGAGGGTGAAAGTGTTTACTGTTGGGGCAAAATAAGACCTAGCAACTCAACTCTATCAGCAAATTGCATATGTAATACTAGAATCTTATTTATTTCATCTTACTACTTACAGGTAAATATATATTCCGTGTTTACCACTTGTCCTTACACTTATGTCTCTTCAGTCTTTTCGGTCTTCTGGAGCCCTGATCTAGTCGACTTTGCAGAAAGAGCTTCAAAAAGTAAAATGCCTTGAGTCTTTGCATGGTCATGGCAATTATGCCAAGGTCTTATACCAGGGGTTCAAGTAGAGTGAACATAAAGGGTGTTTTTTTCTATGGGTTTTCCTATCATGGACATTTTATTCCAATGGAATCATGCATTTGTGATTGATTTGTTTCACTGAGCACAGTGTTTTTAATATTTAGCATTGTTATAGTATATATTCAATTTAATAAAAATTCAATCTTAAATTGAATTAAGAGGTTGGAAAGTTCATGAAGCTGACCACAAGTGGAATTAACAACATAAAGGAGTTATATGTAGTAGGTGGTTCCAAGGCAGGACAGTGTGTCAGAGACGCATGGCAGAGGAAAATCTGCTCACCTCATGATGAACAGGAAGCACAGCGATTAAGAGAGGAGCCAGGAAGAGAGATGTACCCTTCCAGGTCACGCACACAGTGACCTGCTTCTTCTGACCAACCTCACCTCCTAAAAGCAAGTGAGCTATAAGCCCCCATAATCTAATCACCTCAAAAAAGCCCTACTACGATCACATGGGGCTTTGGTGGCGGGGGGGGGCAGAAATATAGATCTAAACCATAATATACCCTCACATAATTTTAACTGTAAGAATTTTTCATATATCACCATCCTCATTCCTTGAAAATTTTGTAACTAATCATATTTTTTTAGTTTTCTTAGGTTTAATTATATGTTCCCTGTTCATAAACATGGAAAATAACAGGGGGCTACAAGTCCACTGAAATGTCACAGATTTTATATTTATAAACAATTTGTTTTTCCTGGGGGGGCTGGATCCATGAATTTCATTATGTTTTCAAAAGAGATCTAAAACAATCAAAATACTTTAAAAAGAAAGTGAAGAGTAAAAAGAAGAATAAATGGAATTCAAGGGAATAAAGACATTTAAGGAGCATGAGGAGAAAGGAGAAATAGTATAGGACCCAAGAGGAGAAGCCAACATAGTAATGCCCCTGCATTCAAGGGAGCAGCAGTAACTCATCAACCCTATAGCACCGCAGCAGAAGATGAGAGTGACAAGGAGTGGGAGAAGGTGAGGTGACTCAGGTGAGAGCGGTCAGAGTGAAGCAGTGAGAGGTGAGGCCAGATGTGAAAACTAAAACCATGACCAGGAGAGACTGAAGAGAAGAATAGAGAGGATAATAGCTCAGAGATGTTGTTGAGAGATCACGTAAATGCACTCAGACTATACAACGAGCATAGGAGAGGTGGCGACGTGGCTGCCCAGACATCTACAGGCCCTTATCTGTTTCAGTGTGCTCTGCAGTGCTGAGTACTACAATTTTGAATACACATGAGATGTTTGTCTTATTTGAGATTTTAGCCTGGCTTCTCATATCATCATGGAGGTGGGGCTTAATAAAGGTACTGATACTGAACCTCATTCACCCTCAGAGATGCTGACTTCACTGGTCAGAGATGGGGCCTGAGCATTCACTCAACAGAAGCATCTAGATTCTTTCTAATATGTAGCAGCATTGAGCGTCCACTCTGGAGAGATGGTTCAGTTAGTCAGGATACTTCCTAAATACATAGCCGACCTAGCTCTGGTCACACCCTAATCCATTTAAGGTGAGAGATGTCAGCATGAAGCGGATGGAAAGGGGAGATTTAAGGAAAGTACTGTGCACGGGCCTCTAATCTCTCTACGAAGTGAAAAAATAGTCATTCTGAGAGAGCAGAGTAGAAGTAAACTTTAACAAGTGTTGAGAAAATGATCTCCTAAACACTGTGACTCAAAGATGGAGTTCACATAGATGTCAGTCAATGTAGAGGACGCAGATGAAACTGGAAGCCCTGAAATTAGAGCAGTGCTAATTTGCATGTATTCATTTTGTCGTAGTATAAGAAAAACAGGTACGTCTTATCTCACCAATACAATTGTGTACTTATTGTTACTTTCGTTTCAGTCCTTGAGTCTATGGCATGATATCGGTAATGCTAACCTGCAGAGATTCATCAAAGGGCCTGTTTGGACTACACCAGTCCAATACCAGTCCCAGTGCAGTGTGTTCCCATGATGATATTTAGTTCTGGTACACACTGCCTACATAGCAGCCTCTTCTGGGCTTTACATGTGTTTAAATTAATCATGATTGAAATTGGCCTTTTAGTTCTGTGACTGAATTTGCTATCACTTTGAGACTTTGTAATAAGACATTCTAATTCTTCTCCTACATGCAGGTAAGGGCTATCTGATAAGTTAGTATCACTAGAGAGATGAGTAACTATCATTTAAGTAAGAGACTAATACTGTCTTTCCTAAAACTGTCCTCAAGAGGTATACCAAAGCACACAATGTACCTGGAAGTTATTCTGAGACAGATGTGGGCTATTAGAAGGATAAATGATAATTCTAGTGTACAGCAGAAAATATTTTCAAACGATATGCCTGAGCAAAGATTTTTATTGGAGATTCCTCAAAAAGCTAAATCTAAAAATTTTATTTGATCCAGCTATTCCTCTTCTACGTATCTTCCTGAAAGAGTTAAAGATCTCGTATTATAGCGACATATGCATACCCATGTTTATAACACCACAATTCATAAGAGCCAAATCTTGAAAGACGTCTGTATATTCTTCAACGGATGAGTACATAAAAGAAAGTATGGTATTTATACATGATAGAGTCCTTTTCTGCCATGAAAAGGATAACTGAGTCATTTTAGGCAAATGGATGCATCTTAAGAGTATAAGTGATAGAGAACACTTTAATAGCAAAAACCCAGGAAATGTCACAATGTAAGATAACTTCTGCCCTTTGCTCTGTTTAGTTCAGAATTAACTGGCACCAGAGGCATCTAGTCTCCCTAAAAAGTTTTGTAAGTGAAAAGAACCATTGTTAGCTTTGCTGGCCAAACATGCCCCCTTCTCCTGGACTAAAATAGATAACTAAATGAATTTTAAAGGTAACCTCCCCTACCAAAGAAGTGATACATCTGGGTTGAAATTCAATTGCCTCACCACCATGTTTTGAATACCAGCAATGTGAACTGTGAAAAAGCAATGTAAGCAACTGCGTGAGATCAAGGCTGTATAACCCTATAAAAGGGGGAGTTGTAGCTGACTACTCGATCAATCAGGGCACCTCCATTAGGTGTCATCGATCCCCGTTGATGGAGTAAACTTTGTTATTTTACTTCCATTCTGCTGCCTGTCTGTGTCACTTGTCAATTCCTTCCATAACATAATGTTAACTGAAATAAATCAGACACACAAGCTTAAAGACCACTTTGTTTCTCTTGTATAAGAAACAAAAAATATAAATAAAGACCAAAATAAAAGACAGATAACAGGAAGTAGGAAGGTAGATCTTCTTGAAAAGGGGAGGTGATCCAGAGATGAAGGGAAATGGGTGAAGGAGAAGGAAAGGGGATTTAAAAAAGTGAAATGTGCTGTGTACATGTATCAACTCCCCGCAAGAACTGTAATCATCATGTATTATAAACTTTTACTAATAAATAAAAACTGAATAAATAAATATACTCATAATATTATACAACAACCATCACAAAAAATTTGTATTCAGAATACATAAAGAACACTTACAACTGAATAAAAGGAAAAATAATCTAAAATAGGTAAAAATCTAAATAGACATTTCTCTAAATATTGTATATGTACTAAGAACCATTACGCACATTAAACAGTATTCACTGTCGCTCCTCGTTGTAAGAATACAAATTAAAACTACAATAAGCTACCACTTCACTTTACTAGTGGAGCTATTATAAAAAAGGGCAGAACATTAAAACGTTCTATAAAAATGTGGAGAAATTAGAATCCTCATGTAATGCTGGTGGGAATACATAGTGATGTGGTCCCTTGGGTCAACAGTTTGCAAGCTCCTCAAATGATTAAACAGGGAGTTACTATGAGACTCAGACATTCTGCTCTCAGATATCAAATCAAGAGCAATGAATATAAATTTACAAACATTATCATAGTGGTATTGTTTATACAAACTAAGTGAATCCACCAACAGACTACTGTTCCCCAGGTGTGGAAAGCAGACTCTCTCAAGCATAAACAAGGTAGGAAATGCATTGGTGAAAGAATAAATGCCGCCTGGTTGGTAAAACAGCTCTACAGCTCTAAGCGTAGTATCTAAACTCTTCTAGCTCTCGATCTTCACCCTTCACCCAATTTCCAAAAGCTAATAAAGCTTTATACTTTATATACATCCATAAAAAATAATGTACAAATTTGCCAATTATAATAATCATCAATTAACACTTAGTTAACACTTATAGTGTGTCAGATACCCTACTCTACTTTATGTATCTATTTTGACATGCTCATGCACAAAGATGTGTTTGGAGCAGTTCAGCTCCATTCTGTAATCTCCGCAAGGATAATGCTCTCCACTCTGTAATCTCATCCTAAAATGGTCTAATAATTACTCTAAGAGTCACTAACCTTGGGCTCTATAAGTGTGGAGGGTCTTTGAAGAAGTAAGCTTTTTAACCTATCATTGTCTCTAAACAGTTTCCATCAAAATCACTGTAAGCAGATAAAAAATACCATGGTTGTTCTGCTCTCTTTTTAGTATAATTTTTCCTCTGATTTTATGTTAATTACTATTAAGAACTTGAAAGTTATAAATGAACAAAGATAGAAACACCTTTATAAATGTAAGTACACATCACCCAGAAGTAACAAATGTTAACATTTGATTATATTTAGTGTCATTTGAAGAAGGTACATTGGAGACACAGTACATAGTATATATATTGTAGATACATAACAAAAAGGATTTTATATAGGAAACAGAAAATACTACATTACCAATAATGGCAAACCTCTTAGAGCTTCCAACCATAACAAACAGCCACTGCAGCACATGTGCCACAGGTTGTCCACCACTTATACTGTTTAAAATTATTTTATATATGTCTATTCTTTTAAAAATATATAAACAATGTACTAATTTTTATATTTATAAATGTAAATAAATATTATACCATAAAGATGACTCTACAACTTTTTTCCATTCAACACTATTTTGTGCTCCCTATGGTGAGTCACAGAGATAAATTCTTTTTTTTTTGAGTACCGGGGATTGAACTTGGGTCCTTGCGCTTGCAAGGCAGGCCTCCGAAAGGCTGAGCTAAATCCCTGGCTCTATTAATTCTAAATATGTATAATATTCCATTAGATGAAAATGCTACTATTTATCAATTCATGAGTTTGATTCCTGTTGGCATATATAGGTTGCCTTCAATTTTTTTATTACAAGAATAACAACAGTGAAGATACACAAGAATTTCTCTTACATATTTTCCTAGAAAAATTTCTGGGTCATAAGAAACATACCTTTTTTACTTGATTTTGTGAAAATTACCTGAATTAATCCACTGAGGTGTTCAGCAATGCCTTTCAGTGAGCAGTGTCTGACAAGCATTTAAATTATGATATCTACAGATAATTTTGTTTTTCACAAAGGCAAGTGATTGATCTTTTATTTTTTCATCTTGTTTACAGATTTCTATGGTGTGTTAAAGATATTTTTTCTATATTTTCTTTTTCTGTTAAATTTTTGAACTTTCATTTCTCACTTTGTGATCCTTAATGTATCTGGAATTTATTTTGGTTTATTTTGTGAGGAAACAACTATCTTTTCAATATAAATAAGCATTTATCCATACATCTTCTTATCTCCAATGGACTGCCAATATCTGTATCACATTACAAGATTTCATTCAAGTGTGGGTGTCTTTCTGGGCTTTCTGTTCTGTACCACTGGAATAAATCTTTAGGTCCTTAATCTCACTGAATTTATTCTGTTAATAAAATGGAGATAAAAATCATATCTATTTCATATGTTTAAGTAAGAATTAAATTAGCCAACATATGCAAAGTGCATAGAAGAGTGTCCTTTCTATAGTAGGTAAAACAGTAATTATGATGGTTAATTTTATGTATTAACTTGATTAGCCCATAGGTCCAGAATTTGATCAAACACTGCTATTGTGTTTAACTCTAACACAGCTTAACGTCTGTGTTAGTATACTGAATAAAGTAGATTGCCCTCCTTGATGTAGGTAGGCCTCCCCCATTCAGTTATAGACTTGGGTAGAGCAAAAGGATTGACTAAGAGGGACTCCATTTGAGTGTGTACGCTGGGACATTCATCATCTCCTATACTCAGATGAGAACTGTCACCAAAGCTCTCTCGGCTCTCAAGTTTTGGACCCATGGAGTCTACTAGGTCTCTAGTTGATAGACTGCAACTCCTGGGATAATACAGCTTCGAAAATCATGTGAACCTCTTCCGTATGATAAAACTTGGTACATACACACATCCATATGTTACATTTCTCTGAAGAAATTAATAGTTGTTATTATTATTATCATCCTTATTATATGCTTACCCATTTGGCAACATAACACTGTTCTGGAAGTTGGAGTTGATATTACTTCATGATTTCTCTGATACAGTGAATTTTGCCTCTTGTTTAAATTTTTTTTCACTTTCTTAACCCCCCAATATTTCATGAGACTTTTTCAATCAGCTTTTCATACTTCACAAAAATGCCCAAGGGATCTGAAGCAGAATTCCCCCTAAGTTCATGAATTTGGGGAAAATTGAGTTTTTAATAGTAGTGATTCCATCCTCCACGGGCAGCTTTTATCCTCCTCTTTTTTTCCAGTTATTTTTTATTTTTTCAATATTTTAGTTTTCAGCCTGAAGTTACACAATTTCTATAAGATTTTTCCCAACACTAGTTTAGTCACTATAGTGAAGAAATATTATTTTATTATTTCATTTTCTTTCTTTTATTTATTTATTATTTTTGCACACTTCACTTGCCATTTATAGCCGTGACTTTGCTACACACTCATAACAGGGAAATCAGATTTCATATATCATTTATCTAAGACCTGTGCCATACATTCCAATGAGTTTTCCAAAGTTGAATGAGCAGTTATATAGCCAATTAGGTACAATGTAAATATTGAAGTTGCATACTGTCAGTTTGACTTGATAATAAAATCAAATTTAATTTTTCAAAAATCAGATAGCATGTCCCCACATATAAACTACTTACTAGTTAAAAATCTGTTGGTGTTGGTTGTTCATAAAATGTCCTATGAGCTCCTTGTACACCAACTTACCAAAAGGGTCTGCAAAAAGCCTACAGTTTGCTAGTACTGAAAGAATTTTTTAAAATATCGCATGAATTGATTGAACTGCTCCCAAGATTTCCTATCTACACAAAAGTGAAAACAAAACACTACATCCAACATGCACTTTCCTTCCCCTCTCTCTCTCCATTTAAGCTCAAGGCACATATTGCTCTTTTAAAAGTAATATTTATTTGAGTCCTAGATACTTCATTTTTTTGGGTGCTAATAAGAAAATTATCCTAAATAGGGTGCTTCTCACGCTATTATTCTGAAAGTTCCACTGCTATTTTTGTATGCACTTTTCTTTCCGTCTTCTTCCTTACAATCTTTGTAACCATATCCTCACTGGGTTCTTCCATGTGAAAGCAGACAAGCGCAAGTGATTTCCTACATTAGTGGGGAGGCAGCAGGCACGTGAAGAAAAAAGAAGTTGTGGTCGCAGCTGCAGGGCATGCTTTCCAACAGCAGTTCAGACATTTCAGAAAAGCTTACTCATCTGCTTTTATATCTGAGAGTATGACCACCTTCTTCTACCCTTTCAGATCGCCTTTGGGGTTATCTGCTGTGTGAGTGTCATTATAAAGATCAAGTCTGCTCGGGAACCTGTCAAATAATGTATCCCATGTCCTCATTCTAACTCACACTGCTTCTTCTCAGCCTGAACTCCAGGCACTGGGTACACATCATGTAACATGAGCTAGGGCCTCCTTGCACAGCTTTCACTCCTATTATGAACACTTATGTGAGATGAAGCCCACAGGAGCATCCCCGGTTGTGTGGTTTTGCTGTTGACACCTCACATTCTAATCCCCTCGTGGGTAGTGAAAGAAAGCATGTTTAGAAGGTACTGCCTATCCAGTTTGTGATAATTGGGGTGACTATTCACTTAATGAAATGTAACTTTTAAAAAATGAATTATTTTCAATATGTTACTGTTAGGGACCTGACATCACCATCGCAGGCTGTATTCTCCTGGTTCTTCTTGGCTCTTAAAATGACCTCATGCTCTTATCTTTAGTTTCCCTCCCCGCAAGGCCACAGAGGTCCAGAGGAGTTAAACCTGTGTCTGCAGCACTGAACCCATAAAAGACAACCTGGCCTGTAATAGGCTAAAAGTAGCCCACTCCTCATAAGTAAGCAAGAGCCCAGCCCAAAACCAATCAAAAGCCTTCCTTTCTTTGTTCTTTCTTCCTCTCTCTCCTTTTCCCTCTCTCCTCTCTCCCTGACCTGGCTTCCCGAATAAAGTCTCCTGTTCGACTCCTCAGTGTGTGACCTAGTTGTTTGGCATTGCTGTACCTCTACAGTTAGTGTGTGAGAATTCTGCCAAGTTTATATATGGATCTCTTTAAAAGTTTTATAAATTATTGATTTTTATAACTTTTTATAAATGTATTAATTAGTGTTAATAGTTTTTTAGTATGATTCCCTGAATGTTCTGTATATAAATTGCTTAGAAGGCAGATGATAGCAGCTTGCCTCTTTTTTTTTCCTATTTTACATTTTTCATTTTTGTCCTTTGCACTAAAACTTCCACTAATATTTTAATACTGACTTACCTTCTGTGACACAAATATATACCATTTAAAAATAATATTTATGTTCACTGCCCTAAGAATTGTACTGTAAGGCGTAGATTTATAGGTATTTGCTCGGTGTCTAGATAATTGTCCTGATCTGAAAGAATAACAAGACTTTTCTTGCCTCCTCATGAGGACCAAATCATTACAGCTAAACTATGTCCCCAGGTTAAGTCACCATGGTGCCAAGGAGACTGCAGTACTTTCACCTGAAATGTTTACATTTCGAATGGCATGAAGTACAGAACTTGAAGTCTTTACTCTGTCCTTAAAGCCAGAAATATTAGCCATCTACTTAAGCCCTTAGAAATTTATACTCCAAAAGGTCAGGCCTAGAATCTAGAATACTGTTCATCAAATGGATAAGCATATTTCTCCTCCTTTCAGAGGGAAGAAGGTGGCGCTCTCTCACTCTCTCTCTCTCTCTCTCTCTCTCTCTCTCTCTCTCTCTGTATCTCTCTCTCTCTTGTGTAAATCTCTGGTGTTTGAAGCATGAAATTTCTTATATCAGTTTATTCTTTCATATCACTCACTTTACTGAAAGTTATTCTGGATTAGTACTTTTTTCATCTTTTTATTTCAGTTTCTGATGAGTGAATGTAAGAAAATATCTTTCTAACTGCTACCAAGTACAAACAAGCAATTATACATCTGAATTTGCTGGAGTTGTTATACCATACACAGATCAATGGGACTGTCTGATGTCACCAAATTGTTAGGCAATGTTTAATAAATATATGCTTTTAGTATAATTGGTCATACAACTAAACTACAGTTTTCACTAAAAGATGATGTTTAAAACAGCAGAAACTCCCTAAGCAAAGAAAAGAAGTAGGAAACTTATGCTACATTTCCTAGGAATTGAAAAATCAACGTGAGAGATACAGAGAAATGAACCACATAAATCAGATGACATTCGTTCTGCTTTAAAAACCTAGGCCTTAGTTACAGAGTTTGTCTGAACTCTCATATATAAATCAAAATTTTCCAATGTCTTTTTTAATCAGTGAGCATTATATTCCAGGCCATCCCCAATGTGACATTATGCAATCAGATCAAACCAAATGTTTTTACCCAAACCAACTAATGAGCATTTGTGAACATGATCCTTTTGTTTTGGCCCCTCCTTACCTGCTATTAGTCACAGTCCTTGAACTCAGAGCAAACATCCAAATTTTGTTGATAGACAAAATATAAATCTCACTTCTCTACTGATGAACTTACTATTTAGTATTTCAAGATGCTGATGTGATTTATAATAGTATTACTTATATAGATGGAGAGAATCTAAGATCTAGTAATTATATTTCATACATATATATTTTTCTAAAGAGAAAATATAGGCTAATAAAGCTAAATAATTTGTACTAGGACATATGTATCTTTAAATAATGTCAGATAAGTCCTTGAATACAATTCTACTCATTCCTAATTCTATAATTTCTCCATTTCATGTTACCCTCTTTCCTTTTGCATCTTTATAAATCTCAGTATTCCAAAACACGTAAAATATTAGAATTTACTCATAGAGGTTAAAACCTGTACTTAATCATTAAGAACCACTAGTCTTTGTAAAACATCAAAAATTCTCACATTTAATTTTAAAACTGAAAATAGCCTTGCTTGACAGGGTAGATTTGTAGCTTCTTATAATTAAAATTTTCTGCTGTAAATAAGAGATTAAAAATATTACTATTATGGTGGGGGATTTAGCTTAGTGGTTCCACTGCCTGCTTCATAAGCACAAAGTACTGAGTACGACTCCCAGTACCCCCAAAAAAGAAATCACTACTACATGATGCAGTCATATTATAAAAACAATAAGTTTATAATTACTATTACACCTGTTTTAAAACCAAATGAAATAAATGAAGCCTCAGAGATATAGTCAACAGGGTAAGGAAAAGGAGGTGGTTAACTAATATTCTTTAAGTGTGTCTATATTAATCCAGGTGAGTGTTAAATCTTTTTTTTTCCTTTTTTTTTTTTTTTTTTTTTTTTTTTGTACTGGGGATCGAACTCGGGTCCTTGCACTTGGGAGGCAGGTGGTAGAACCACTGAGCTAAATCCCCAGCCCTATGTTAGTTAAATCTAAAACAAAAGAGATTACTATAACTTCACTGGCTTATTATTCTGAATCAACTTGTATATCAGTGTATATTCCTAAACATGAACAACTATTCTTAACATTACAGCTAAAGGCAAAAATGATAAAAATGTCATAATAGAAAGACTCATTAAAAAATATACTAAAGTATAATTCATAATGGACATAGCAAAGTTTTCTTACAATTCTGAAGAAGTGGCATGTAGTTTTTAGGTATCTAAAATTGGTAATAAAAACGATGTTTTTGTTCAATTTTTCTTTCTGTGTATGTCGTTTTGTGGTATTGTGATGTGGCTAAATCAATGTATATGCCTATTACTGCCAGAAATTTATCTACATTGTTATTAGCATGAGAAAAAATTTTGGCTTTTAAGTTATGGACTCACTTTTGAAATTCTCAACAATAAAACATTTCCAAAAAAATGAGAACCAAGATCTATCATGTAAAGGTACAAGATCCCAGTAAAGAATGTAACTGTACTGTATACCTAGAATGTATAAATAAACTCAATAAAAAGAAAAAAAAAACATTTTCAGGGCAGTCCCAATCACTTATAGACATATTTATTAGTTAGGCATCTTTTGCTGAAACAACAGTATCCTGAGTACTCTCTAATAGATAGGAAGTCTTCACCTTTCACAATCCTTAGGAAAATATTAAGACACCTAAGTAATAGGGTGCCGTAAAACAATAGGGAAGAGGAAGTAAGCAATATGATCCAAGGGAAGGAACACTGAACCAAAGGCAATGAGACCTAACTTTTTCATTACCAAGGTGTACTTATTTTAGTATATTATTTTACTTTCTGGAACTTAATTATACAATCAAGTCACTGACATAGACTCTATAAAAAAGAACTAGGTAAACTCAAAATAGGTAGAAGGAAGAAAGTAATAGAAATATCATTCAAATGGCAAGCATATAGACAACAGAAAAAGTTTACAAATCTTAAAAATGATTCTTCAAGCAGATAAACAAATTTTACAGATTCTTAGCTAGTTTGATCAAATTTTTAAAAGGGGGAGTATATAAATTACCATCTTAGTAAAGAGGACGTATAACCAGATCCTACAGAAAATAACTAGACAATAATATTATGTAATAACAACTTTATACAACAAAGTCAATAATTAGATGAAATGGACAGATTCTTCAAAAGTACAACATACTAAAAAACAATAAAAGATGCATTATAAAAATCTACATATTTTTACATCTATCAAAATTTAATTTCAGAGATAATAACTTTTCATGGAATAAATTCCTTGCCAAGATAGATTTACTGAAGAATTTTCCCAAATATTTAAGGAAGAAACAATCTTACACAAACTTTCCTAAAACAGGAAAAGAGGAGATATTTTCAAACTTAGTTTATGATTGCAGCATAAACCTAATGCAAAAAAATGACACATTCAATCCAAAAGAAAATTGTAGACCAATTACTCTCATGAATTTAAGAAGAAAAAAATCTTAAAGATATTAGCACATATCAAGATAGAACAGTCATGTGAGTTTTATTCCAGAAATGTCAGATTAATGCAACATTTAAAAATTTGGGCTGGGGATTTAGCTCAGTGGTTCTGCCATTTGCCTTTGCAAGCATAAGGTCCCAAGTTCGATCCTGGGTACCCCCCCCAAAAAATATATATATATGTGTATATATATATATATACATATATATATCTTAGTATATAGGATTATGAAGGATAAAATCTTTATGATCAATATATGCAAAAAATAATGTCAGCAAATTCATTATCTCTGCATGGTTCCAAAATAATTTCAACAAACCAAAATAGAAAGGTCTTCTGCATCTCTGAAAACCCTACTGCTTACATTATATTTAACTGAAATAGCAATGCTGTCCTCTTAAGTTATAGAACAAGGTAATGTAATAATATCATCTCAAAAGCTGTATTTAATGTTATACTTGAAGCTGAAGCCATTGCAATAAGGTAAGAAATAAAATAACAAAAGGTCTGGAAATCAGAAACAAGGAAATAAAAACACCAATATATGCAGATGACATAATTATTTACACAGAAATCTTAGGAAATTGTCATATTACTAGAAACTAAATATGTAATTTAGGAGGATTTGGAGACAGAAGACAAATATATAAAAATAAGTTGTATTGTTATATAATAGCAGCTACTAACTGGAAATTAGAGAAACCTACTGTAGTTGTACAAAAACATAAAATATGCAGAAATGTTTCAGATAGAGCGTTAAAATTCCCTACACTGAAAAATTAAAAATACTCCCTGAAAGAAACTAATACACACAAATAAATGAAGACACATATAATGTGAATGTATTGAAAAACTCAGTATAGTTAAGATGCAATTCCTTCCCTATAGAATAGGGGCAAATCCCATAGTAATTGTGCACTTATTTGAGGGAAATTAAAGATGTAATTATGACCTTCACATTGAATTATAAAGAATCATGAATATCATAGCAATATTATACAAGAATAAAGTTTAAGTAATTCCTGATTCTCAGGCTTACCATAAAGCTAGAGCAATAAAGACAAATCAGTAGGCAGGATCAGCAACTAGATCATTGAAGGAAAATAGAAAACCCAGAAACAGACTCACACTTGCAAGATAATTCAGCAGGGAAAAGAAATGTCTCTTCAACAGTGGATCCTGTGATAAATAGATGTTCATACTTTAAAACAACTATATAGACTTTATCTCCCACATTTAATTTCAGGTGGATCAGAGACCTAAACATAAAGTCTAAAATATAAAGTACTCAGAAAAAACATAAAAGAGAATCCTTACAACTTATTAGGCAAATATGTTTTAAACAAGAAGCAGAAAAATAACTGAAAAAGAAAAATTATAAATTAAAATTTATCAGAATTAAAAACTTTGGCTTAACAAAATTACCATTAGGAAAATGAACACATACACTGAAAAGAATGAATTCATGAAGGGCTGCTGTTCAGAAAGTAAAAGAAATTTTATGATGCAATAATAAAAAGATGAACAAGCTCACAAAATTATTTGAAAACACTTTGCAGCAGAAGATACATGAATAGCCAGTAAGTGCATTAAAAAGTACTCAGTATTTTTAATCATCAAGGAAATGTAAATTAAAACTACAAAAAGATATAAGCAGATACAAAAATAAATAAATTTAGAGACTAAAAAAATCAAATGTTAGCAAGGAAGCGGGCCTCCTGAAACTCTCACACAAATGGCACAACCACTATGGAAAAATGTCCAGTGGTTTCTGAAACATGCACCTAGCCTGTGACCAAATGCTTTCCCATAGAACAAAATAGGATTAGTAGTTGTCTCTAAGAGCACTGTGGGAAAACTGACTTGTAAGAGACTGAGCGATGGGAGCAATATTCTAGATCTTATTAGGGAGTTAGGTGGGAGAAGTACAGGAATGGCTAGAACATATCTTTTAAACTATGTGCATTTGACTTTTAATGTGTGTGGACTGAAAGTAAGTTTAACATTAAGAAAAAGAGGCATAATAAGATACTCATATGCATAATAAAATATGCAAGTGGTGGTAGTGGTGGGTACAGATGCTTGTAATTTTTTTTTTTTTTTTTTTTTTGATTGGGCTTCAT
>NW_022900921.1:32641313-32645693 GCF_012274545.1 Fukomys damarensis | reverse complement strand
TTTTTTTTTTTTTTTTTTTTTTGGTACCTGGGACTGAACTTGTGACTTTGAGCTTGCAAAGCAGGAGGCAGAACCACAGAGCTAAATCCCCAGCCCTGTAATTTAAGTTTTAATAATTCCAAAATATAACAGGCTACGCATAGTGGCTCACACCTGTAATCCCAGCACTCTGGGAGGCTGACACAGGAGGATCACAAGCTCTAGCCCAGGCTGGGCAACTTATCAAGACCCTGTATGAAAATAAAAAATAAAAACTATCTTGGATGTAGCTCAGTGTGAAGGTCCTGGGTTTAATCCGCAGTACCACAAATCATCATTATCATCAACAACAACAATGCAACTAGACTGAAATACAGAAACATGGAGAGTTACAGGATAAAATAATTCTATAATACATTAATTTTCACTGAAAAAGTTTAAACTTTATGTTTGAAAACAGGTTAAGAAAATTGATAAAGGAGAAAATTGAAAATAAATAAAGATACTGTTAAAATGCATGGTAAAAATGTATTTAGAAGGTGTCGTGATGAATTTGATAAAAGTTCTAGAATGCTTGCATCTGCTAATATAATTTTTCTTCAAATGATTTAGAGTAAGATTAATTATGAGAGATGTCAGCTTTCAGAATGTATATATTAGTTTCAATTTTTTAGCCCTGTTCATATTTTTCACCATTTAAATCTCAAAGAACCATATTCATGGTTTCCACTAATTCTGTAGATAATGTTGTAGAATATAAAACACAGAAAGATGCTAGATGAAAACCCGAAGGGCCTTCTTAGAAGACATCATCATTATATTTCAGGAATATATAACTTTATTCAAAGGGATACAGGAGACTGTAGTAGGTTAGAAAACAGACAATTTGAATAGAAAAACAAAATGATAATCTCTCCAGGGCATATTCATCGAAGTTAAACTTTTAAGATATCTACATAAAGGGGAGGGGAGGTAAATCAGTAGTTATGAAAAAGGTGGTAAATCAGTAGTTTTGTGGTTAAGAAGTGGCATCATCATTAGAAATTATGTCAAACATTTATTTTTCAAGCTTGATATTGCGGTTACTAGTCAGAATTAAAGAAGGCTGGAATGAAATTGCAGGTGGTTACCTATATAAAAAATGGTATTTAAAAATTTATCCAAAAGTGATCATATCCCAATAATGACGGTTATTGTTCAAGAGTTAAAATGAACGGTTTAGGAAAGAACTTTCCAGAATTATGATTATTTCTAATTGTTTGAAAAATCCATGAATGTTCAACATTTTTTTTTCTTTTCTTTTCTTTTTTTTTTGGCACCAGGGATCAAACTGAGGACCAGGTGCAATTGTGAGGCAGGCGCATGCCACTGATAAAACAATGTACAGAATGGGAGAAAATACGTGGAAAGTACAAATATAAAATGGTTAACATCTAGAATGTATAAGGAACTCTAAAAACTCAACAGCATAACACTAAATAATCCAATTTAAAAATGGGCAATATGCCTAAAACGACATTCCTTAAAAAAAAAAAAAAGTGTATGAAAGTCCAACAAGTACAGGCAAAAATGCTCAAAATCACTAACTAATCACCAGGAAAATGTACATTAAAACCACAACGAGGTATTATCTCAATCTGGCAAGAATGGCCATTTCAAAGAAAGTATAAATGTAAAAAGTGCTGGTGAGGATGTGGAGAAAGGGAGCTCCATACTATCAGTGAGAGTGTGTGCATGGAATATGTAGGTTCCACAACCAAATAAAAGGAGAACTACCGTAAGATCCATTAATGTTTCCACTGGATACTTATCCAGAGGAAATGGATCAGTATGTCATACACATCCGGGCAGAGATCAATCTTATCTCCGTTTTAGCACAGAATGCCCCAAAACGGGACCAGGTGTCCTCTGCCCACAAGAAGACCAATCCCATCGTACTTCTTCAGCTTTTAGGAATACAAAGCTTTGTGCTGATCATTTCTGTGTTCATAAGCAATTCAAGTTGATTTTTTTTTCTACTCTCACACGGGGTTTAATGATTCTGAAGACCTTTTATAAAGAGAAATGAATAAAACTCATCCCATGTAAAAAAATTAACTCCTTCTACTATCATTCACACCTGGCTAGTACATGCTATAGCACCTTGAAAGTCTCTAAAAATAACAATGAGATATTTACCTAGAAGGTATGGAAACAGTGCAAATGCCAGAGACTTTCCAACAAACAGTGAAACACAACAAACCTTTAAACCTATTTCTCCTCCCAGTCCAAAGTCCAATAATGCTTCCTTCAGGAATTATTATTAATGAAGGTACATTCAAATGCAAATACTCTATTTACTATGTTTTTCCTCATAAATTTGTCCTTTCAAACTTTGATGGAACCCATATTTAATGATATTAATAAAGTATTCACAAAAAGTACTTTTTTTGTTTTAAACTTAAATAGCTACAACTGTTCCTTCTCCTTGAAGATAAAATCCATACTGCCTTTTTGTATAGTGTCTATCACTGTGGAGAACATGCTGTTTGACTTGAAAAATGTGCTAAGATGAAAAATATTAAAAAAAATTACATGTCTGATTCTCATTTTAAGGTTTTAAATGGTCTATATGAGAAAATGTATGGCTACTATTGCTGTAGGAACAATGTGCCAAGGGAGAAGAAATAAATGGAAGAAATCTTTAAAGAAAAACATACAACATTTTCTTTCAGAAGTCCAAACACTGCCTCAAAGCAGACTAGTTCTATTCCTCAGGCAATGAAAGTTGAGTATAATGAAAAAAGTGTGGGCTTCTTGCCTACTGACTGGCTCTGTGACCTTAGGGTAGTTCCCAATCCCCTTTCATCTTCTATTTTTCTAAATGAGTGTAACAGTCTCTGCTTAAATGTATCATTGGGAGAGAAGAACAGGAAGTTTCACTAAAATACTTGATCAGCATATCACTTTTGATATTCTGTCAGACTCCTTGTACACTGTATCAGGGTTAGTTTGTGCAAACAATATCACATGCAGAAGTGATAACACATCCCTTTCATACTAGATCCTAACCATGGATTCTGTCTTCTTGTTTTTTAATTGCTGAGTCTGGGACAGATTTATGATACTGCAATGGACAATGGATATGCTTCTGAAAGTCTATATTCTAGCACATGAAATCTCTCTTGGAAGGATCTTAATAAATCTATAGATGGTAATGTGATTGCATTCAAAATCTCCAGGGATTAAGCCATATCTATAGTCTCAAACTATTTCTGGATTTAGAGAAGGTAGAACATCATAAAATAGGATTAAAAAAAGATAATTCATTTGGCAAGTTACTGCGGTCTTAGTGGAGAAAATATGTCAAACTAGACATCAAAATACAATGTGAACAAAGTATAATACTACCACATGCATGATATCATCTTCTTAACAAAATGCCAAGTGAAATCCTAAATCTACAACTAAACTAAACTTTGAATAAGATAAAATGTAATTGGAAATTAAATGAACTATTCTTGGAAACATGAAAAAGAACCACTTAAAAATATTAAAAGAATCATGTTACATAAAACACAGAGGAGCTAAAGGGTTGAAATGGAAAGATTATTCATTAAAGAGGTTCTGAAGGCCAGGGAAATAAACAGAAATCTGGATTTGGAGAAAGAAAGGATGATTATATCTGAAATTTTTCAGTTATAGTGTTGGGTAACTTTTTAAGAATTTCAAAACTATCTGTACTTCCATGGAAACCAAGTATCTTGACCACAGAGTTTCTTCTGAAATATAGCAGGATTATATATTTAGCACATATATAGCTGTACTGTGTATGAATCTATCCTCACATAGAAACAGTCTCATCCAATGAAGCAAATAAGACCAAAGTGGAAAGGAATTGCCATTTAGGAAATAGTATGGAACTGGCATGTGGCCTACTTTCTCCACTTTATTGTACTTTTAATTTATGGGAAAAGTTGGGCCTCTATGAAGTCAGAAGAAACACACACCATAAAGTCAATCTAGCTCCTGTTTACACAGAAGGAAACAAAAATTATTTTAGGAACTTACCTTAGCCTATTTGTTATGCTAATTTTCTCCATGGTAGAGAGAGACGGATAATGAATAGAGGAATCAAAAATAAGTCAAATCTAAGATCAGGTTGACTCTGACAAATGAATATAAAACAGCAGCTAAATATAAGACAGGTAAATCTAACATGGACTTTTTTTGCATCTGAGTCATAAAATATGCTATTTTACACAGACTTTACTTTTATTCAATTTAATCAAATGTTTGACTGATTTTAATAGTTTTTTTTTCTTTTCTTGTGCTCTTCTTTTCCTTATTTTAGAAAGAATGTATTTTAATGAAATGTAAAACAGAATATTAGAATAACTATATCTTAATTACTTCAATTTC
>NW_022900921.1:32588517-32641287 GCF_012274545.1 Fukomys damarensis | reverse complement strand
TACTGGGGATCGAACTCAGGACCTTGCACTTGCCGGGCAGGCACAGTGCCACTGAGGTAAATCCCCAGCCCTTTCAGAGTTAATTTTTAGTTTTCATAGTACAATTTTCATTAAAACATTCTGAAAATGCTCTAATTATTATTATTAATATATTTATTAAATATCTACATTTCAGCAAGTATGTTAATACTTTGTGTGAAGTAGTCCTTATAAACCAATTAACTCACCGAATTGTCTTTACATCACCAGAAAAAGTATACAATTATTTTATATGAGTTCTCCAAGGCTGCTAAAAAAAAAAGTATTTATTTGCTGATGTGATATAAAACAGTGGGTAAGCAGTATTATTATTATTATTATTATTCAAATTTGATATCTGTTATTTGATAATTAAAAGACCATGCGCATGATTTTAGAGTGTGAAAAATAAGGGCAATAACTGCAGCCATTTACTCAGTGAAGTGTTCAGAATTCAGTAAAGAGCTGCAGATAAAAAAATATCTGTTCCTCCATTAAGGAAGAAGAGTGGATGTAGAGAAGAGATTGCATGTTGGAGAGAGAGACACGGATATTCTGGAAATAAGGATTTAGCTTAAAAAGGATAAGTCTATCTTTGTAGTAACAAGAGAGATTTAAATATTACAAAGAATACTGATTAATGGTCTAATACTTATTGTTGTTCTATGCTAACATAAATCTTGCAGAGAAGGAAATAATTTGCAGGAAAATAAATCCTCAAAAAATATTACTTTCTCATAAAACACAATGTGTCTAGTATATCTTTAATTTATTACCCAATGTCCATGAATACCTAGCTACTTACTTGCTTTGTTTTGGATTCTTTCGTCCTTCCCTTCTCCTGTCTTTCCTTCCTTCCTTTTCTTCTCTTATTTTCTTCTTCTTTTTTTTGTTTTGTTTTGTTTTGTTATGGGAATCAAACTCATGACTTTGTGCTTGCAAGGCAGGTGGCAGAACCACTGAGCCAAATTCCTGGTCTCCTTCGCCCACCCCTCCCCTTCTTCCTTCTCCTTCTTTTTCTCTTCTTCCTCTTCTTCCCCCTCCAACTCCTCCCCCCCCGCCTGCTCCCCCCTCTTCCTCCTCCTCCTCCTCCTCTTCCTTCTTCTCTCCCCTAACCTTTCTCTCTTCAGTTCTGGAGATTGAATCTAGGGCTTCATGAATGCTAGGCAAGTGCTCAGCCACTGACTGCATGGATAGTCTTTTTACAATTATTATTTTGAGGCAGGGTCTCACTAAGTCACCCTAGCTAAGCTCAAATTTGGGATCCTCCCTCCTCAGACTCCTGAAATCATGAGTGTACACCACCATACCCAGCTAATAACCAGTTTCTCAAATTCTCTTCAGATCAATTTAACATCCAACTAGTCCCTTCATTAATCAATGTATAGAATAAAATCATTAACATATGTTAATTTTATATTTGTATGAGAGTCATGATTAAAGACTTTCAATAATAACAATAACATTATTTATTAATATGTTACCAGAAGCAATTCTATTCTTCACAGTCATTCTTGTGTGAGTCTTGTTTTGTTTGTTTTTGGTACCGGTTTGTTGTTGGTACTGAAGAGTGAACCTAGGCCTTCTGTGTGCTAAGCAGGTATATAATACTGAGCTATACTCTCAGCCCTGTTTTCTTAGTTATATTTAGAATGTAATGTATTTGAGGTACTCTGGCCCATGAGTAAAATGTTTTATAAACTTTGACATTCAGTCTTACAAAAGAAAAGTATTTTGAGCCTTGAGAAAATTAGCTTCAACACATATTTCATAATTTTCTTTGGTATTAATAACAAATTATTTCCAAATGGACAAGGAATTAAAGGTGGAATTTCAACACTTAGAATTAGAAATTGTGCTATAATTTTGTCTGCTGTGCTTTTCAACCAAGATCAGTTTTTCCCTCTAGAGGAATATGGCAGCGTCTCAAGACGTCCTAGTTGCCACAGTTCATGGGAAGGTACAACTGCCATAATGTAGTTAGAGGCCATCATTGATGCTAAATATCTTACATTTTCAAGGACAGTTCCCAACAACAAAGGATTATGTGGCTCCAAATATCAGTAGTGCTAAATTCAATAAATACTGCTTCATGGTAGCAAAGAAGAATTGAGGAACTATCAGGCAAAAACAAGGAGGAAGACAATTCAGATGAAAAATAATTTTCTCCAATAAAAAATATGTATGAGAATACTATATCCACCTAAGAAATAATAATACAGCAATTACCTTTGAAACTTACTCTATTTTTAAGTAATATAACTTGTGACTTATTTCAGAATTGATGAGGAACATTAAGAATGTCAATTTCTTTCATTTTTCATAACTTTGGCAAAAGGGCAAACTACATAGCAGTACAACTAAAATGAAATTGCCCCTAGTTTTATGGGTGGTAGCTCTCAAAATAAAACATTTCATACCTTCAATATCACTTTCTGGTTGTTTATTATTTAAATTTTTGTGCAAAGTATCTATTTTCTTCTTGCAAAATGTGTCATTGCATATGTCTTTACATTCTCTTCATTATTACTGATAGAATTTCAGACATTCTTTCAACTACAGAACTATGCCTGTTCTTTTCATTGTTTTCATTATTTTAAAAAGTCCTATCAGTCCTGTTTGTGTGGGTATAGGAACAGAATTCTCAATCTTTCAAAGTCGTACAGATCCACCAGATCAGGTGGTTATTCACTTTTGATGTATACACGATGTATATGAATCTACTCAGAGATTTATATGCATGTCATTTTAAAAAGAGAAAACAAAAGATACTATGTCTAGAAAAGCAAAACTTAATTTTATAGAAACTAAAGAGGAATCAGCATTCCACTACATATAAATGGAAGGACATATGATTTTCTTCATGTACAAGAACATTAGATATGAGAATTCCTCATAGGCATAGCCAGAGAGATAATAGTTGCTCATGTTAACAGTATTAATTATTCTAGTATTTTTAGACAAAGACTTCTAGTAATCACAATTTAAACTATTTCTTGCCAAACATGCCTAATCTGACATTGCATACTGATAAAAAAATAAAGTCTCCAGGAAAAGAAGTTAAAAGTGAAGCAGTGTTAGAGGGAGCTGAGGATTTTAATTATTTCCTAAAGTGAGGATTCAGCAGGACTAACATAGTTTTTGGTAGCTGAGTTAACATACCCTGAAGGTTCAAATGATAAGACCCTGCCTTGCTTTGGACACAGAATTCAGTTCAGTATTTGACAGCTGTAAGGGTATCTAAAACTATCTCAAAGGTAGAATATTACATTTTAACCCACAACCTAAGGAAAAAAAAACCTTTGGAACTAATCGGGAATTACATTTCATGAAATGCAGCTTCATTGCAAAAGAAATTGTCACATTCATGTACAACAGCATGCCAGACACAGATTTTCCATTGTAGTTGTGCAAACATAGCATGCCTGATGGCAGGTGAAATTTTGAAACATCAGAGCCCATGCAACAGAAGAAATTCTACCATCACGTGGGAAAGAGGCTCTTCCATTTCAGAGGCTGTTTGAAAAAACAAGTAAGCAATGCTAGAAAAAGTAGGCTTTTTAAAGGTACAATGCAACAATGGACAACTCAGTTTCTGTGATCTACCCTACCAGCCCTTACGCAGACTAATTCTAAACTCTGCACAGCAAACGTTACATATCTGTACCACTTAACCAGAAAGCAAACTTACTACATGAGGCAACCTCAGAAATCTTCCATCTCTATTTTTAAGGTAGCACAAGCTCTTCAGCAGAGTCCATATATCTATGGTCATAAAAGCCACTAAGTTATTTGGGGGGATGAAAAGTGCCAGCTATTCTTGGGGTCTTTAATGTCACTTTGATTTCAAAAGTATTTAAAAAAAAAAGTAGAATAAAAGACAACTCATAACTTTATTGAATTTGCCATCTCATTGTCAATGATGATCTTTTTAAATATTTTTAATCTGGTACTTTTAGACATAGTCACTGAAGGAAAATAAACAAAATTTAATGAAAATATTCTGCACTATTTTCAGCACTCATCAATCTATACAAACTGACTTGTCAATACTTGAAGAAAGTGTGGGTTTTGATAAACAGACATTGGTATTGGGATAATTCAGAAATAAAATATGAGACGGTAGGCTGGAATGGCAGATGTTAACTTAATAGGTAATACTATGAAACTTAAAATTCTAAGAAGATAAAAACCCTTGAGTAGGTTGCATGGTTGCTTTCCTTTAACATAACTAAACAACCATCTATTGACTCAATAAATGGCCACGGCAGTTCATTTTGAGGTATAAACTGTTAATTGGGATGAAAATGAAGGTTGTAAAGAATTGAAAATTGACTGAAGGAACCATTAGTCACCCCTAAGGGCTCATCTACAATGTCTTTGTTAAAAAAAAAAAATCCCTTCTCTTGGCACCATATGATCACGGAGATTTCCTCAATTCCTCATACCCAGATCAGACCACGTCTCTTTCAAAGTCACTCCTCTATCACAACTAAAGATCCCAACACTATATGCATTGGAAATTGAATGACTGCCACTTTCCATCCTCACACATAATTCTGCTCAGTTTCAGGATACACGAGTTCAAACAAGTCACATAGACATAATCAAGCAGCCAGGAAATGACTTTCTCTAAGTTAAAGGGTACATTTGTGATCACCATGTAAAGCCGTTAGCAAATACAGCCCTCCGGGTATGGACTCATTATTAAAGTTGAGTACCCGAGAGGAAATCTGAAGGTAGCTAGAACATGACCGTCAGAAGGAGCAAATAAGAAGAAAAAGCTCTGGAATTCCAGAATTTCAGATGAGGGTAAAATGAAGGAAGGCTGTACAAAGGTGATAGTATATGCTCATACATGCAATGAGAGAGTGATAAAGACCCAAAGTAGGGCTGGGGACTCAGTTCAGTGACACCAGGCCTGCCTTGAAAAGCACAAGGTCCTGAATTCTATCACTGGTACCAGAAAAAGAAATCCAGAGTATATTGTGGGGTTGTCCTCTGCCTCAAGAAGCAAAAGCAGTGAATGGAAAAATGTGTGGTGCTTATTATTAACTTATTATTATTAATTGAATGATTAGAAAATCTCATTGAACTCCTCCATTGATTTTCTAAAATGTTTTAGTCCATGAAACAATACTGATATTTTGCGAGAAAGCATGAAACAACTGGAATTTTTTATCCAATTCAAAGAGCATTTCCAATGTGGAACATATGCCATGTGAATATATATGGCTATTGTGAAAGGTTTTATTGTTGATGATGTTGTTTTTTAATATCTGATGCAGGTTCCTACTTTAGGATGAAGCCACTAGAGTGTCTATTCCCTTCTTGAAAATTGCTTTCGCTGGGCTGCAGATTTAGCTCAGTGGTTGCACTCTGCCCGGCAAGTGCAAGGACCTGAGTTCTATCCCTGGTACAAAAAAATAAATAAACAAAAAAAAATAAGTTTCTGCTTTGGAACTTCTTTTTTTAATTATTATTATTATTATTATTATTATTATTATTATTATTATTTCTTTTTACTTTTAGACATGGCCATTGATACATATAATACAAGAATAGTAGATGAAAACCTCAGAGACTAGTGGAACATCAAAATAGAAAAATGGGGTTAGGATCAGAATTTACAAGTCAAACCACAAGTTTTATTCATTTGTTTAAACCTTAGTAACAAATATGGCTTTAAATTTCCTAGAATGAATCCAAAATTTAAATATGGTCATAATATTCACAAGATGAAAACTAATATTTTTCTCATAAAAGCATGGCTTGACATAATGGAGAAATACTTTTCTGGATTTTCCTATAGAGAGCAAATAATGCAGTTCAAGTAAATTGGTTTCCAAAAGTCTAATTGAATATAAAAATATAATTTAGGATATTTAGATACATAAATTCAAGAAAAAGACTTAGATTTTAAGAAAATTGTGAGACATATTTTACGTATATACTCTCTGATAAGACACTGAGTATAAATGTTTTATGTCATCAAGAGAAGAGCCCAAGTTTCAACATTCAACAGATGTAAAGTTGGATATTGCTGGGATCTTCTTATGAAAAAGGTATGTGGACATAATCCAGAAAATGTGCCCACCTCAACTTCATGAGAAAGTGTGACACATACGCATCTGTAGACAGGACTAATTTTGGTTTTCTAAAAAAGTTCTGGTCTGCTCCAGAATAAGAAAAATGAGGTTTAGAATCTCTTACCAGAGTTTGGCCAAAGAGATTTTATCATGCGAAACTTCAATTAGGTCCACTGTAGCCTTAAGTATTTTCAATAAAACCCATAAAACTTCTAATTTTATGCAAAGTAGCTTCTTGGTGAATACTTCAAGATAATTTAGTTAACAAAGAGGTTTTTCTACATAAAGGATGTCACCTTCTTTATAAGTGTTACGTGTAAATTAATTAAGTGATGAAGAAAATTGCCAAAAATGAATGCTTTCAGATTAAGACAGTGGAGATAGAGCCAGAATACTTTTACAATTATTAAATAACATAATCAATTATCTATGGAGCTTATTCCCAGTAAATGACAATATGACACATTAAGTAACAGCAAAGAATTAATCATCTTTAGCTGGTCATGGTGGTGCACACCTGTAATCCCAGCACTCAGGAAGCCGAGGTAGGAGGATCGTTCTGAGTTCAAGACCAACCTGGGCTACACAGTGAGTTCCAGTTCAGTCTCAACTACATAGTGAGACCCTGCCTCAAAAAACAAAAAAAATAAAAGATAAAAAAAAATAATCATCTTTCATTGACAAGGCAAGAAAGAGTACATCCAGCCAACCCAAAATAATGCAAGTTATCCAGTAAATTCATGGCTAGTAATAAAGGGACATGTACTGTATTTCCAATTCATACTGATGAAAATTAATATCTTATCTGAAACAAGTGGTCAATGCTGGGTTCTAAAAAAAATCAGTAACCTGGGATCTTATCAAGTTTGTCTAACCCAGCCCAACTGTACCCAGAAAAGAAAAGGAAAAACACCTACGAGCTTGGTCATCATCTCTTTCCATTTCACTGTTCATTAAGTATGGTGAACATGGAACAAGTAGAGTATATTTAAAATGATGCACATGGATGAGGATTTAGCTCAGTGGTTCCGCCACCTGCCTCACAAGCACAAGATCCCAAGTTTAATCTCCAATACCCCCCCAAAAAATGCACATGATGATGGTTCTCTGGCATTATTCCTATCTTGCACTCAAGTACAGAGAAAACAAAGGATTCAATCTCCAGATATATCCACTCATTTCTCCTACTTATTTTTGTTTCATCCTTTGCAGCTAGAACATCTCTTTCCATAGGAAAATTTGATATTTTTCATTTGGTCTATATTATCTCTCCTACTATGATTCTTACCTTTGTATGTGGGCTTAGAATTTTGTAAGAAGTATAGGGTTTCCACCTCTTGTTTCTGGGTGATTTGTGTCTTTCTTTTTTTTTTTTTTTTTTTTTTTTTTTGGCTTTTTTTTGTTTTTTTTTTTTTTTTTTTTTTTTTTTTTTTGAGGCATTCTTAGGTTACTGTCTTTGTAACTATTTTCCTTTTTTTAAATAAATTTTATTTTATTCCATTCCCCTCCTCATACCTCTGCCCCTCCCTATGTACAGAAACTTTATTTCCATTTTTTCCACTTCTGTTTGCCCATGTCTTATAACCCAACCTAACTTCTAATGAGAAGTGGACAAGCACTTCGCATGTACTTGTGTACACACACACACACACACAAACACGCACAGTTAGTGTTCTACTGGCCATATATTAATATATGACTAGAAATATTTGGCATAATTTTAGGAAAATGTGTGAACAAGGGCTACATCTCTGTTAGACACACTACAGAAGGCCACAACACATCATATGCCAATCCACTGAGGCTAAGGATAATAAAAGGTTAGTGTCTTCTGAATAAAACACAAAGTAAGTATAAATATAATTTAAATATTTTTTCCCTCAATAATACTTACTGCAAGGGAATCTAACAGAAGCAAGTCAAAATAACCAGTGCCTATTCCTCATGAAGAACATTAGCAAGAACAACTTATAGTTTTGTCAAACTTACAGCTCCTTAGGTTGAGAAATCCTGCTTATATACTTTTGCTTTTGTAGCCTGTGCTTTAGGGGTCACATCCAAGAAGTTATTGTCAAGAATAATGCTGTACAGTTTTCTCTAGGTTTTTTCCTAATAGTTTTGTAATTACTGTTTTTATTTTTACTAGTTCGTACTTGCAGTACATAATGATTTTCCGTTTATCTTTTGTAAATCTACTACTACAGGCTTTTGTAGTGTGGTTGAGCTGAGGCTTACATAAAAATCTCATAACATGCTATTTGCGACTGATAATTTTTATCTCATACACAAACTCTGCTCTTTATAGCACTCTTCTGCAAATTTCATGTTTTTATGTCATAATATATATATATCTTTTATAATGTATAACCTTTAAAGTATATTTAGTAATTTTAATGGTTATGTCTTTTAGCCTTTATATTAGAGATGCATTTGATTTACCTGCCACCATTATAGTATTCGTATTTTGAATGTGGTGGGGCACTTAGTTTTGCCAGTGAGTTTTACACTTTCAATATTCTCATGTACTAATTAAAGTCATTTTCTTTCAGCTTAAAGAATGACCTTTAGTATTTCATGCAAGACAGGCCTGGTGGTAATGCACTTTCTCAATATTTGTTTGAGAAAATCTTCACGTACTGCTTGAAAGACAGAATATGTGGGTCCATTAATCTTGATTGTTTCCTGCTTTTTCTGGTTTCTAAATATAGAATCCCATTTCCATCTGGCCTAAAATGTTTGTGCTGAAAATCCATTGATAATCTTATTGCAATTCCCTTGTGTTTGTCCTGTGTTAAAAACTCATGTCTAATCCCCATTGTGAGACATTAAGAGGGTGGAAAATGTTTAGAGAGGGCCTTCTAGAGGTGACTACTTAAGGTCATCAGGGTGGAGCCCCCACGATGGAACACTGGTGACTCGGTGAGAAGACAGACGGCACACTCGTGGGCTCCTTGTCTCTCACTATGGGATACTCTGTGCAGTCTCTGAACTCTGACGCCCAAAAGGCCATCACTAATATGGTCCTTCAACCTTGGGCAGGCCAGAAATCAGAGCAAAAATAAGCCTGTTTTCCTCCCTTATCTGAAGTATTTTGTTTTTAGCAACAGAAACTGGGCTAAGATATGTGGTGTGGATCTCTGTGAATTCATCTCATTTGATATAATTTGGGCTTCTTGGATCTGGATATTTATTTCCTTCCCCAGGGCCGAGAAGTTCTCTGCCATTATTTTCTGGAATATATTTTTCTGTCCCTTTCTTTCTCTTCCCCTTTTGTCACACTGATAATAATTGTTCCATTTGACAGTGTCCTATAAATATCTTGAGCTATCTTTATTCTGTTCCATTTTTCTATTCCTCTTGCTTCTCAGATTGGATAATTTCCAGTGACCTATGTTCAAGTTAACTAATTATTTTTTCTGCTTGATCTAGGTTGTTGTTAAACCCCTCTACTGCATGTTTTCAGACAAGTTATAGCATTCTTCAGAACGATGATTTCTGTTTGGTATTTTTATATTCTTTATCACTTTATTAAAATTCTTTGTTCTTGCCTTGTTTTCTTGACCTTCAGGTAGATTTTTACAAGCATTTTTTTCAATTCTTTATGGAATAAATAACATATAAGCATTTCACTTGTGTCAGAGTCTGGAATTTTATCCTATTCTTTTTCTTTTCATTAAGTTTATTGGTACATTTTAGATATACAGTACAGTTACATTCATCATTGGGATCTTGTACCTTTACAGGACAGGTCTTGGTTCGCCTTTTTTCCCCTTATCCCTGCCTTCCCTTCACCCCCTTCTCCCTTCTCTATTTACAAAAATACTTTATTTCCATTTTTTCATTTTCTCATGTTTTTTTTCCTTATCCCTTATTACCTTTCCCCTACTCTTCCCATTTCCCCTACACCTTTAGCCATTTTCTTCCTATTTCACATTGTCAATTATATCATTAGGATCTTAGGTACCGTTATAGTTTTCACACCAGAGAAACTATTCAGTATATCTTATTCTTTTTTTTTTTTTGGAACATATTTCCCCATTTCTTCATTTTTCTTGACTCTTTGTTGGTTTCTGTGTATTAGATAAGACAACTGTGCCTGTCAAACTTGTCAGAATGATTCTGTATAAGAAAAGATCTCACCAATCTATCCAGCCAGAGATTTTAATGTGCCTCTCAGATCTGTATGAGACTGCTATCTCTGTCTTTGGTGACGCCCACAAGATGAGTGTGTGACACATTTTGTAAGTACCCCAAGAAGGCAAGCAGAAGCCAGACTTAGAACTGCCTGGAAAGGTTGGGATCTTAGACGTGTATTTCAGTTTTCTAGCCTCATTTTAAGGCTTAGACAGGCATTTACCTCCCACTTTGCCTGCACTAAACCAGGGAGATGCCTGCCCTCGTGTTTGGGCTACAATTGGGTCCATTGTATGTCTACTCTTTACTTTCTGTGTTCTAGGTAGACTCAGGGTTGTGAAGCCCCATCAATTCCCATAGCTGGTAATTAAGAAAACAGTCCTTTGGGGGCGGGGGGAATTTAGAATACTCAAGGCATGGCAAAAAAGCCTTCCAGGAAGAGTTGTAAGGCATGGGGTTTTCACAGAGACAAGTAGGGGAAGAAGGTTTAGTAAGTGCTAAGTTCGTGCTTAGACTGAAAACAGTTTACTACTTATCTTCCCTTAACTCTCCAAAGGAAGTTACTTAGAAGCCAGGTAGACAAGTAACCCCTGGAAAAGAATAAAAGAAACCTCTCTAGGGAGAGATGGCAGGCTGTTCTTTTTATCTTCTCGGTACGGTACATGGGGACAGCTCCATGATATATTTTCATGCTTGTTTGAAATCACGTATTTGTTTTTTAATCTAGGGAGACTCGTGGGCTCACTCCCTGCTGTTCCAAAGGCAGGAGGTTTCAGGGTGGAGTCTCTAGAGAGGAAACTGTAAAAGCTGGTTGCATGGTGTGTGAACAAACTCCCTCCAGGAACTGGTGGACCTAAAGTTATCACTGGGACAAGCGTAGGGAGATGGCTTGGGAAGGGCTGGTATCTTATTCAGCTTACTTTAAATCTGCTGTTTGCTGGTCCAATCATTTCTCTGATGTAGATGGGGAGAAGTTTGGCTGTTGCAAATCTTTTCCAGAGGGAAACTTGAAGGTTTGATTTGTAGCCTGTCTCTGCCTTATTCCTGAGTCCTAGGAAGTACTTGTGCACCAAAATATAACCAGAGCTTTGTTTCCTCCTGTAGTTCTAGAGAGATGTCTGTATATTTAATTTCCACTATTCCCAGAACTGTGGAAATGAGAACCAAACTGGAAAAGTTGAGAGTTAGGGCACTAACCTTTTTTCCTCCACAGATCTAGCTGAGCTCAAGTATGAGATGTGATCAAAATATACAGTGAATGTTGAAACAAAATTTATTACAGGAGAAGACACATAGCCATTAATCCCTCTCAAAATACCTTTCCTCATTTTAACACATTTATCCTACAGTTGCTGTCACTTTCTGAAGCAGTTTTGGAATTTCTTTCATGAGTGTCTTTGAGAAGTATGATCAAAATTTCAGTGAATGCAGCTGCCAAGTGTCACCCAACAGAAAGGCGGGCTTATAAATATATTACAGTGTATACTCTACTTTATTCACCAGATCTGGTACTGTGCAGCTTCTGGCTCTTCCCCAAAGTCCAAATTACCATGGGAGATAACTGCTTTGAATCAATTCAGGACATCAAGGCAGCCATGACAGTGCAACTAAAGATACTTACAGAACAAGGCTCCTAGAATTATTACAGAAAGCGCCAAGAACGATGAGATGACTGTGGTTAAAGGAAGGGAAAGCACTTTCGAAGGAAAGTAATGGCAACGTCTTTTTTAATTAAAAAAAAAATAACCATTAAGTGAAAATTTCCATTACACCTTCTATCTCTCTGCTTTGCCTGCCTTTTTAATGTGTGTATTTTTTAGTTGCTCAATGCAGAAGAGTCACTTCATTTTTAACTTTCTCTGAGAGGGAATTAATCTGCCAAAAGATGTTGATTCAGCGCATCTACATGCTGAGGAAAAGTCAGTGGCCTCTTATTCTGTCATGTTCCTAATCATGCCCTGTAGCACTTTGTTTTAAGATTAAAAGGGAAAGATAAGTCTAAGCTGTTTATGATTCTGATAAAAAAATAAATGTTACTAATCCAGTTACAGCAGATATTAGCTCTTTTTTTAATATTTCATGGCACAGTTCTTAACTTAATTTTGGGGTCACCCTGGTCCCAGTGATGCACATTAAATATACATTTCATGACTAATGGGTGTTTGCAGTTCATTAATATATTTTAAATATATCTTACTTGCAAGGTGGTTTTATTATACTACATCTCACTGTGGCATTACACCCAGGCATCCCGGATACTTTCATAGTCCTTCTTATAAAACACAGCACACTTCACTGAAAGTCATTCACTCATTCTGAGAATCAGGTTCACTTCCTAATCAGGTTTGTTTCCTCTGCTATCCCCATGTGCCATGCTGCCTTGCCTTGGAGCCAGCCAACTATACAGTGAAACTTCTACAAACTCTGAGCCAAAATGAACCTTCCTTCCTTAAAGTTAGAAGTGTCAGGTATTGTGTCTCAGTGGTGAGAAAGTAATTAAGGCACAACATCTTCAATTAATTTCACTAGTAATAATAACAATGATAATAATAGCCACCATTTGCTAACCACTTACCTCTGTTATTGTGTTACTTCATGTACCACTTTACCTTAAACCTTTACATCTTTTATTCCTTATCCAAGCTAATTTGCACTTGAGAGGGCAAAGATCCTACCTCTCTACTAATGGGACCACCAGAGAAGACAAGAGGAGATAAACTCCCTAATGTTCTAGCTAAAGGGCTAGAGGAGAGACAAAGCAATAAATAGAGGAGATAACAAAAATAGATATTGGAGCAATGTATGGGTATATTACCAGAAGAAAAATATTTCTACTGTCACAAGGAAGAAAAGAAGACAGCTATAATCTGGTCAGTCACAGTAATACATATAAAAGAACTCTTAGAAAATCAGAACTAGAGAAATAGAAATGATATATAGATATTATGTTCCAATCAAATCCGGAGACATAGATATGGATACTTTAGGAAACATCTTGTTTAAAAAGTAACCCAAAAAAGCAAATTTTAAACACGCTTACAAGAAGACTATGCAGATTTACATATTACACTTGGATGGCTGTATTTCTCACTAAAAATAAGTAAACTGGCATTGCCAGCCCTTTCAGAAACAGAGATACTTGCAGTATGCCAACAAAATCAGATTCCTGAGCCTGTCATTGTAGGTTTTAAAAATCAACATAAAGGTCTCAAATTTCCATCCTGTGATTGTCTTTAAGGCCACCCACATTTCATCCCATCTCACACAGAGCTTCAGAGTGGCTTCAATGTCAGAATTCTCAAGACAAGGGCGAGGTTGCGGAATCTAAAACTGCAACTTGTTTGTAAAGTCCTTTATGCGGGCTCATGGTTCTCTGCCCGTGCTATAACAGCAGCAGTTCTCAGGGTCTTCTCTTGACTGCTGTCTTACTTTCCTCGCTGCTGATACAAAATGCTCAACACACAAAGCTACAAAGAAAAGGTTTCTTTCTGCTCACACTTTGTATAGGTTTCAATCCATAGTCAGTTGGCTCTAAGGCAGGGTGGCACTGCAGAGGAGAAACAGTCCACGGCAAAGCAGGAAGCAGCAAGTAACAACCACCAGCAGCAGCAATCCTGCCTCTCCTTTTTATCCCATCCAGACTACCAGCCTTTTGGGTGGTGCCAGCCACGCCCAGGGTGAGCCTCCCTTAGCCACACCCTTAATCCCAGTATCATACCCTACTCCAGCCCCCTTGAAAACCCCTCATGTGCTGATAGGTGGGTACATTTGTATACAAACTATAACACTTGTCTTTGCTTCCCATTCTTCTGTCTCCCATTGCCATCTCAGCCACTCCCACATCTCAGGGACCTAGTATCATTCAGAACCCCAACAAGGGAAAGGCGTGACACTCAGATTTGGGTAAACTGTGAAAACTTTATATAAAAAGAAGCTATGTACCAAGAAGTGGGTAGAATATGAGGGAACTTCACATGACCATGCCACAGATGGAGCTAAGGCAAAGCAGGTGTTGACACCATCCTAGCCTCCCTGGCCTAGGAGAGAGTAATGACTGAAAGGAAAGGTATAGAGAATCTTCTCGAGAAAAGCTTTTCACTGAAGGACACAGTCAGACTCAGGCAACTTCTTGGGGAGCAAAATAGACTCATTCTCTTTCCCCCTTTTGATATCTTCCTGAAAATTTCTAAGAGAGTTTTGTATTTCTATGAGTTTGGTATTTCTGTAGACCTTGAAAGTCAAGACAAGGCTGCTCTTGTCTCCATTTTTTCAAGGATGTTGCAGACAATATTGGAAGATAAAAATAAGCATCTCCTAGCTGAGCCAAGGACAGGCATGTTTACCTCCACTCTAGGATTCTGTAGCTTTAGTTAAAGACTCTTCTTCCAGTTCTAGTATCACCTGGCCTTTGTCACACTGCCTGGCAGACACTAGCGTTTGGGGAATAGATCCAAGAAATGACAGATATTCTAGCTACTTCTGTTGCTGTAATCACTGCAGCTCTTTATCTCTGAGCAGGAGTCCATGGACTCTCTAGTATATGTTGTATTGTAGTGAGCTAACTTGTTTGCTTTCAAGCAGGGCAAACTCTCAGGCCCTTCACAGTCTGGATAGGATTTCCTACTGGCAGAACCTAATCTGAAGGGAAAGGGCAGGGAAATTTGAACACACAGAGGTCAGCCTCTTGGAATGAGAACAAGAATGTAACAGAATGAGAAGCACATTCAAAAGGGGCAAGTGGAACGTATGTACGACATCATCACAATGCCACTGCCTACCAAACCTGTACCTCCAGGCCCCGTTGAAATTATTTGGAGATTTGGGCATATATATACATATATATAATCTTTCTACCTGCCTAGTGTCTTAGAGGTTTCTCAGTGCTCTCATGTTTTTCACTTTCAGCAAATGATAACCCCATCTGTCTCACTGCCTAACTGCTTTATTCTTAATTCCCACTCTCTCCCTCCCCAAATCTCTTCTTGTCAATTACAATGTCCTTCTTCTTAGTCCATCTTGCTCTTCATCCTCATTAATGGCCTTGCTCAGACCAACACCACCTCCCTTGGATTAGCTCAAAAGCCTTCTAATACTTTGTGCCTCATACTTTTTCCCCTAGAGCATCCCTATACTTTAGCTCACTGATCTTTTATTCTTCAGATGAGCATGCTCCTTCCCATCATATGCCTTTTTTACAGGCTTTCTTCTACTCCAAGAACATGCTTTCTCTGCTCTTTATGTAGATAACTCCTGTTCATTCCCCCAGTCTTTAACCAGATGTCTTCCCTTACCATAGCGAACAAAAACAGACTGTTACCTTCTGCCATTTAAACTACAGTCTTGTGGGGAAAGAAAGACATGGCCTGCTTTGATGGACCTATCTGTTTTTGTTCACTATCATAGCCCCAGTCCCAAACAAAGCGCCTGCCATAAGAAGAAAGAGCGCAGGAATGAGTTCAATAAAACACAGTCAAATGAGTTATGCAAATAACTCAACTAATCACAATATCAAATGGGATGAAAATTTTTTAACTACTATTTGTAGATTTTTGACAATATAACAAAATGACCAAATAAATATTTCCAAGGATACTGAGTTAGATAAAATAACTTTAAAGTACCCATCATGCAAAATAAGATTTACTATCAAATGATTTGTCTTGATCTTATTCACATTTTGTGAACCCTAAAATAATAACTAAAAAATGAATGACATTTCCCCTCTATCAATTTGAATCTAAATTACTGTAGTAGAAACAAAATGGTAATGGAATTACCAGACAAAAATGGAATTAGAATAGACATTTTCATTCCTGTTTCAAAGTATCGATTTCCATCCACAACTGTCTCAGATACTGTTCTAGTTCTAGGGATTCACCAATAATCAGAAGAGAGAAAAAAAAATCACCCTCCCAAACTTACATCTGATGAAGGATAAAGAAAAAAGTTAAGAAGATAAATATTTGTAATTATAAGTGTGTTATCCCTGAGAAGAAAAATAAAGCAGGGAAGAAAAATAGAAAACATGTGTTGGAGGTAGATGTCGGTTTATATAATGTAGCTAGGGGAAAGACTCTGCTGAGCTGGGGAGATGGGATAGAAAGAAAGTAAGGAGAGAAAGCCTGCGAATCCTGAATGAAAAACATTCGGAGCAGAGGAAATCACAGACACAGGATCTCGAGGTCCGAGTATTTTCCAAAGACCAGGAGAAAGGCCACCTCAATGAAGCAAGAGGCAAGATGACAATAACTAGTGGGAGAGGGAAAAGGAGCTTTATGGAGGTGACAGTTTCTACCTATAATAATCTTGATTCTCCAGTAGCACACACAATGTTCCTTACTTCACTGACCACAGTAAATTCCAGGGGACAGATCATGTTTTTCAGGCTATTTCTACTTGGGCTCTCAAAGGTATACACAATGTACCTATCTCACTGTCCACAGTGAATTCCAGTTTTGGAAATATCCATACCCTTTGTTCTGTGATTATTTTACTTTTTCTTTTCATTAAGTTTATTGGTGATTTTTAGGTATACAGTACAGTTACATTCATCATTGGGATCTCGTACCTTTTCATGACAAATCTTGGTTCTTATTTTATCCCCATACCCCTGCCCTCCCTTAACCCCCTCCACCCTTCCCTATTTACAAAGACTTTGTTTCCATCTTTTTCTTTTCTTCTATTTTTCCCTTTTTTCCTTTCCCACACCCTTTTCTCTTCTCCTACTCCTTCAGCCCTTTTCTTCCTATTTCATATTATCATTTATACAATTTCAACCTTATTTACACTTTTAGTTTTTCACACCAGAGAAACTTCAGTATTTACACATGTGTGTCCTATTTACTTCACTTAAGAGTATGGCCTCCATACTGCATCCACTTAGCTGTAAATGTCCCTAGTTTGTCATTCTTTATGGCAGAGTAGGACTCCATTTTATATTTGAAAACAAAAAACAAAACACATCTTCTTATCTAGTCTGCAGTTGGTAGGTAATTGGGCTTTTTCCAAGCTTTAGCTACTACAAACTGTGTCACTATAAACATGGGTGTGTATATATCACTGTGATATGATTGTTTGAATTCTTTTGGAAAGATACCCAGCATAGGGATAACTGGGTCAAATTTGACCTCTAATACTAGTTTTTTGAGGTCTCTCCATATTGATTTCTATAGTGGTTGCACCAGTCTGTACTCCCACCAAAAAAGAGTTCCTTTTTCCCCACAACCCCGCCAGTATTTATTATTGGTTGATTTCTTGATAGCAGCCATTCTTTCTGGGGTGAGGTGATATCTCAGTGTTGGGTCTTTTCCTGGTTTGGGAACCAAAGTAAAACTTGCTTCCAGGAACGAATTTTGAAGTATCACTTCCCTTTCAATTTCAATGAAAAGTTTAAAGATTAATGGAAATAGTTTTTCTCTAAATGTTTTGTTGAATTTAGCTGTGAAGCCATCAGGCTTTCCTTTGCTGGTGAATTTTTAATTACATTTTCAATTGCACTGATTGTAATTGGAGTGTTTAGAATTTTTATATCTTCCTTCAACTTTGCTAATACATATGTATGTAGAAATTTTTTCATTTCTTCTGTGTTTTCCATTTTATTAGAGTACAGGTTCTTGAAGTAGGTATTGGTGATCCTCTGTACTTCTACTGGATGTGTTGTGACTTCGTCTTTCTCTTTCCTAATTCCATGGATATGACCCCTTTCTTTCCTTTTTTTTCATAAGGTTTGCTAAGGGTTTATCAATTTTATTTATTTATTTTTAAAAGCAACTCTTTGATTCATTGATTTTTTTTTTGTATTGTTCTCTTAGTCTCCATTGCATTGATTTATGCTCTGATCTTTGTGATTGCCTCCCTTGTACAAGCTTTGGGTTTGTCTTGCTCTTCTTTCTAGAAGCCTAAGATTCACCAGTAGGCTGTTTGAGGTCACTCTCTTTTCCTAGTATGACCATTCACTGGTATGAATTTTCCTCATAGAGCTGCTTTCTTTGTGTCCCATAGATTCCTGTATGTTGTATTGGAATTATCACTTATTTATAAAAACTGTAGAATTTCTTCTTAATTTCCCCTATGACCCATTGGTTGTTCAGGAGAGTGTTGTTCAATTTCCATATGTCTGTGAGGTTCTTGCAGTTTTTTTGCCAGTTATCTCCAGTTTAATTGCACTGTGTTCTGATAATATACATGGGATAACTTCTACTCCTTTGCATTTACTTAAACATGTTCTATGACCTAGTATGTGATCTATGTTGGAGAATGACCCATGTGCAGCTGAAAACAATATATATTCTCATTTCATGGGGTGGAATACTCTACAGATGTCTATTAAGTCCATTTGTTCAAAATCTTGGTTCAGTTCTAGTATTTTGTTGTTGATTTTTTGTCTGGATGATCTGTGTGTTTGTGACAGTATGGTACTGAGGTCCCCCACTACAATTGTATTAGTGCTTGTCTGGTTTTTCATGTCCCTTAATATTTGTTTTGTACAGTTGGGAGCATTAGTATTTCATGCATATATATTTATGATTGTTATCTCTTCCTCTTGGATTGTTCCCTTTACAAGGATGTAGTGACCTTTGTCTCTCTTAATTAGTTTTGGTTTGAAATTTAATTTGTCTGCAAATAAGATAGCTACCCCTGCTATTTTCAGCTATCTGTCACATGGAGAACTATTTACCATCCATTTACTTTCAGTCTATGAGTTTCTTTATGGACTAGGTATGTTTCTTGTACACAGCATATTGTTGGATTTTGCTTCTTAATCCATTCCACCAGTCTATTTCTTTTGATTGGTGAACTGAGTCCATTAACATGAATGTTTATAAATGACACGCATTGACATCGTTGTCATGCTATTGTCCTGTTGTTGGCTTTTTAAAATGTTTCTCCTCCCTTTAATTTCATGCCTTGCCTGATGTATTTGCTCTGTGTGCCTCATGGGGTTGTGATCTTCATTGTCTTTTTCTAGGATACTATTTAGAATTGTTTGTAGTGCTGGTCTGCTATTCATGAAATTTCTCAGGTGTTTTTTGTCATGATATATCTTATTTTCCCATCCATTTTAAAAGAGAGTTTTTCAGGATTCTAGGTTGGAGGTTGTTTTCTTTTAGGGCTTGAAATAGCTCACTCCAGACTCTCCTTGACTTGAGAGTTTGTGCTGAAAAGTTTGCTGTGATTTTCTTGGGCTGTCCTTTGCATCTGATTTGTTTCTTTTCTCTAACTGCTTGTAGGATGTAGTTCTTCTGTTGGGTTTCCAGGATCTTGATTGTTATATGTCTTGGTGTAGATTTTTTTTATCATGGGCTATTTGGAGTTCTATATAACTCACTTATCTGTATGTCAAATTCCTTTGCTCTATTTGGGAAGTTTTCTGTCATTAATTCCATGAACAGTTTTTTTTTATGTCATTTATACTTTCTTCTGCTTTTCATGGGCTCCTATCAGTTGTATTCTTCTTTGAGTATTCTAGGAGCTGTTGGTTCAATTTCTCATGGTCTCTTACTATTTTGAAGATATCTCTCTTTTCATAGTCACTGACCACCATTCTGTCTTCTATATATGATATTCTGTCTTCAGATTGGCTCAGTCTGTTGTGATTACTTTCAATATAGTTTTGTATCGCCTGGATATCCGTTTGTATCTGTTTTACAGATTCCATTTCTTTCCTATGTTGGGAATTCACAGTTTCTATTTCTTTCCTATGCTGGGCATTCGTGGCTTCTATCATGGTCCTGAGCTCATGCATTTTAAAAAATCTGTTTCTGTTCTAGAATCTCTAATCATGTGTTGCATTCTGCTCACCATCTCTGTAGTTATCTGGGAAATTATTTCTGTTTTGAATTTTTCTAGAGTCTCATTCATCTGCTTTATTATTTCCTGTGCCATCAGTTCAGGGTATCCAGGAGGTTGATTGTCAGATTTTTCCACCTTATTTTCCCCAGAATTTGCCTTTAGTGAGCTAAAAGTCTGTGTTTGTGCCTTCCTTAAATGCCTTCACATTTCTATTTCTGTTGTTCGTACTACCCTTAATTCCTGGGTTAGTACTTTGATCATCCAGATATACCTGGTCTTTAGGTTTTGAGTCTCTAATGACTCTAAGACACTCTCATTTTCATAATACCAGGAAGAACAACTGTTTAGATCAATCAGAACACCTTAGCCCAAGTGATACAATCAGAAACACAATAGCATCAAGCACAGGTTAGAAAATGATAACTTGTCATATTTATTAATCTCTCACTGTTAACCATGTGAATTAAACCAAAATCGAGGACCAGCCTCAAATTTGGTTACAGTCAATAAATTCTTAAATATAGCAATTTTACCCTTCAGGGTGGGGTCTTAGAAGGAGTTGGGGAGAGAGGAATAGATAGGTAGAAGGATAGGGGAAGGTTACATCTTTGACAAAGGAGCTGACCATCCACAGTGGAGGAAAGATAGCCTCTTTAATAAATGGTGTTGGAAAAACTGGATGTCAACCTGCCACAGATTAAAATTAGACCCTTATCTTTCACCATGCACTAAATTAAAATCCAAATGGATTAAAGATCTAAATATTAAAACAGAAACATTAAACTTGCTGGAAGGTAAGTTAGGCAGAACTCTGGAAGACATTGGTATAGGAAAAGACTTTATGAACAAATCCTCAGTAGCACGGGAACTAGCAGATAGAATCAACAACTGGGATCTCATCTTACTAAAAAGCTTCTGTACTTCAAAAGAAACCATCAGCAGAACTAAGAGACAATCTACAATGTGGGAAAAAATTTTTACCAGCTGTACCTCAGACAAAGGACTATTATCAAGGATATATAAAGAACTCAAAACAATCAGTCCCCCCAAATATAAAGACCCGATTCAAAAATGGGCATCCGAAATGAACAGACATTTCTCAGACAAAGAAGTAAAAGCAGCAAGAAAATATATGAAAAAATGTTCCACATCACTGGTCATTCGAGAGATGCAGATGAAAACAACACTGAGATTCCACCTCACCCCACAAAGAATGGCTGCTATCAAGAAATCACACAATAACAAATGTTGGCGGGGTTGTGGGGAGAAAGGAACCCTCCTCCATTGTTGGTGGGAGTGCAGACTAGTGCAACCACTATGGAAATCAATATGGAGATACCTCAAAGAGCTTGGACTGGAGGTTCCATTTGACCCAGCCATCCCTCTGTTGGGTATCTTTCCAAGAGAACTAAAAGAATCATATCACAGAGAAGTATGTGCACCCATGTTTATAGCGGCACAGTTTGTAATAGCTAAATCTTGGAAACAACCTATTTGCCCATCCGTTGGAAACTGGATAAAGAAGTTGTGGTTTTTCTATAAAATGGAATATTACTCAGCCATAAAGAGCGAGAGAATAGATTCATTCATAGGAAAATGGATACATATTGAAGATATACTCCTAAGTGAAATAAATAAGTCACACATGTGTAAATACCAAATAGTTTCCCTGGTGTGAATAATCTGCAACAAAGCATAAGATTCTAATAAGATTACTGACATTGAGAAATGTTTGTACTGTATCCCTAAAATGTACCAATAAACTCAATAAAATAAATAAATAAATAAATAAATAAATAAATAAATAAATAAATAAGAAAGATAGGGGAAGGTTAGAAGGGAGGCCAGAGGACCCAGCAAACTCTAGGAGCTCTGAAGTACAACAGAATGACATGTCTTTAAGAGTGTCCAGAAGAGCTAAGTAAAAATTGTGCTGAGGCTTAAGGCTGAAGACAAGAAGAACATTTTCATTTGATTTGGCAAGCAGCATTAAGAAAATGTATCATACAGGGTTTTAGAACTCATAGTAGAAGAGGTTATTCTAAAGATAGACCTGCCTGCTTTGAATGAAAGAAAACCTCTAAGCATAGAGGAAAAAGGGACATGATATCAGTAGTGAGTGTGATTTAGAAATCTGTCAATAATTATTTGAAAAATTACAGTGAATTAGAGATACAACAGCTATCTGAATAAAAGAAAACATTGCCTCAAGAGTAGTGCCTGATTCATTTCTAATATGTATTAGTCCTTGCATTTCATTGCCCATTTTCCACTCTCCTTATATTCTGCCTCTCACACTGTTTTCTTACACAAATGAACCTACTCTAGGATAGGTAGACATGATTCCAAAAGGTTTTAGTTACTAGTTGCAAAACATCCTAAATCTCTATAGTAAGTACATATCTCATATTTTTAAAATACAGTCTTCATATTCTACTGAAAAAATTGCTTTTCTCCAATGTTCTTAGTTAATATCTAGTGTTAATAACTTCTCAACACTGGGGAAATTCTCTTTGTCTGTTGCTCACTAGGCTTCTATTCCATGCTGTCTCCTCGTCCCCTCTTCCTTCCTTGTCTCTCACTGCAGAGAAGTAGGGTGCTTCCTATTCCTCTCCTTTTTTATTGAGGAGAGTAAATTCCAGCTTTGAGTCTAAGCTCAAAATAGATCCTTCAACAGGCAGTGCAGAAAGTCTCTCATTTCCTGAGTATTACCAATAAGTCTCCTCCCCAGCAGGGTTATCACTAGGGCTGAGGTGCCTTTGTCAAGTAACTTTGCAGGGCTTTGCCTAATAGTAGCAATTTTATCTTTGAAGTGTAACACAGAATTAATAGGCTAACTTGCAGTATTATGGTTTAGATCTAGATGGTACCCCAAAACTCTCATGTGCTCAGAGAAGGAGCTTTTAGAAGATAGGATCATGTGGGCTTCCTATTCACAGTGGATTAGTCCACAAAAGAGGTCAAAGTTGAATATGCTATTAGGAAGGGGGCCTGGTTAGTCAGAAGCTCCACCTGCTCAGGTCTTAGGGTCACATGCTGCTCAGACACAGCATCTCAAACTCTGAAGTATGCTATACCCTGAATTACGCATTACACACATATGCTCAAAATAGTTCTTCTGGTTTATATAGTAGAGCCACTATTTCATGACAAGTTTCATGACTATTTCATGTCAAGTTTATCCACAATCTGAATAAATATGAAAATAATTATGATTTATTTTTGATGATATTGAGGCAGAGAAAGGTAGCATCCTTGCCATTTTACTTCTACAAACTGCCCCTTCCCTACTGTTCATACTCAGTTTTCAAAGTGTACATTGAACTCCCCCATGGCATTCATCATGATGGCCTTGATTTTCTAAATGAAGTACAAGATATGGCTCACCACTGGTGATCAATCAATATTTTCAACAAATGACCAAGTTCCAATAACATGGATGGCTCTGAGAATTCACTTAGCTCAGTTTGAAGCTCCATAGAGGGCAATGATACAAAAGAAGCTTTTACATTTTGAACAAGACAAGCTAGGTTTCCAAATCAAGAGAAGCCTAAACAAAGAGCCTCAGTATTGACCCCAATGATGAAACAAAAATATAAGCAGCTGTAATCACTCCAATGTAATCCTATTAATCACAACACCACCAGAATAAAAGAGTAGACAACCAAGCCTACTGCAGCAGCACGAAATTAACTCCCTCCACCACTGTCATGCAAGAGGAAATGATTCATCATAAGGAAGCCTGAAGCTCATTTTCCAATGAAAAATGAATTTAAGTATAATTTAATAAAACTTCAGAACACAGGTACATTTCCATAGTGTTTAAGGGATTATAAAAAATATCAAAGATTTTCTGGCTAAATGATAATCTAAGACTGCAGTTCTTCCCTATATAAAGTTCATCTTAAAAGAGCTAACATTTACCTTTCCTAGCATAGATTTCTTAAATGTCTTTTACTGCATAATAAACAAGTGTATCTCTATTTACTCTTGATGACTTTCCATTTTCTAATGGCAGAAAGCTGATGATCTCTATCATCTCAGTGTTCCTCAAAACCGCTATTAGACAAGATCTAGTACAAACTTCCTCAGTTTTCACCAGTGTAGCCATTCAGAACATTTGGGCTACAGTAAGTTGCTTATCAATAAAAGTTTTTTGAGGTCCTGTGGATTTCAAAATCATACTATGTTCAAAGGCCAGAGCAAGCCAAGGGACTGGGGCCTACAACAAGGACTTCTTAGAACACACAAATCTTAAATGGAGCCTTAAAGACAACCTAGGATAAGACCAGACAAAGAGGAAGAAGAAGATTGTTCCAAAAGCAGGGGGAACTAAAATGCTCATGACATAAAGGTAAGAATGTCACAGAAAATAAAAGGGGCCAGGAGATGAGCAGCTTACCCTCATTAGATAGAAGGTAAAATAATAATAGCTAATATTAATACTGGCTACACATGGTGAGGACAAATAAGAAAATTAGTGTGCATAAGCTCATGCTTTTTAAATTGAAAAAGAATTAAAGCACACAATTTTTTATCAAAATGTAGCCAGGGGAGAATGATTTCAAGATGAGAGAATTCAACAATTTCCCACAATTTATCAGATTATATATTATTGTATACTTGCTGTGATTGTTTAACACACTATCCTTGCACAGTCCTGTTTACTCACGGGGCAGTGGACAGTGAGAACAGTTGAAAATCTGCAAGTCAGAACGCTGAGCTCCAAGACATGCTCCTAGACCAACCCACTGTGTTTCTTTCCCTAAATCTGGAAAACAAAAGTAAGCAAACTCAGAAAGGAATATATTGACTCTCCTACCAAAATGGCTTCCAGTAGTATGTACTTAATGATGTACTGTATGCTAACGCCTTGGTGGGTTTTGCTTTTTATATGTCATAACCATCCTATAAGATCAGCATTATTACTCTCTTCTTTCATATGAAGAAACTGAGGCATGAGGATCAAAGCCAGGTCTGTCAGACTCCACGGCCTGTATCCTCAATACCTGCACCAACCTACCTCCTTCAGATATCCCTCAGTGTGATGACGTGAGAAGAATGCTATCATCTGACTAAGAGAATGTGGTTTTGGTTGTTTTTGGCAGGCTAAGGGCACTCAGGGCTACATATGTGTGATGGTTAAAATTATACATCAACTCGACAGGGGCACAGGATACCCAGATCAACATTATTTTGGTGTCAATGAGATGCTGCAGATGAGACTGGATGTAAACTGATGCTGGATTAGTAAAGAGGTTTCATAGCCTCTTCCTTCCAGGAAGGCTGGGCATCACTCAACTACTGCAGGCCTAAGTACAACAAAAGATAGAAGTAGGGGGAATTTGCCACCCCTCCTTTTGCTGACTGACTGGTCAACCTAGAAAACTTCATCTCATCTTTGCTCATTGTTGGATTGGTATTTATACCAGTTATTCCTCTGATTCTCAGGTTATCAGGCTGTTGCTGGATACCACTGGCTCAGGCTGTGAGACTCAGAATGAGTGAATATAAACACACATACACACACACACACACACACACATTTTGTTGGTTCCATTTCTCTGGAGTATGACTAATGGATAACTTTTCCTCACATATGAATGTTTTTATCACAATAAGTGGTGTGTGTTTGTGTGTGTGTGTGTGTGTGTGTGTAACATATGTGTTTCTGTAGTGTGTTGAAACTGCTGTGATATTTAAAGGAAAGTGATGGTGAGGAACAAATTCCAAATGGGCAATACAACACTGTAATTACTAGAAATCATGAGATTCAAAGATTCACCTTCTCACAGTTAGGAAATGTCACGAGGAAAAACTTCTGTTTACAGTCCCGTGCTGTGGTTCACAGCTGCACAAGCCCAAAGCTGTCAGCACACAGCAGCTCTATACTGCATGAATGCTTGGCCACAGAAAGACCAGCCTCTCCACCTTGTGAATGTGTCTGTCCCATGCACTCCAGACTTTGCAGTTCATGAGTTTTGTGGCTTTACGCAAGCCAACTTACCTACCTGAATGTCTCTCCTCAGCACAGGAGGAAATAATAGTACAGTGCATATCTTTGAATCCTAGATCAGATAACACACATCAAACTTGTAGCACAATGCCTTACATGCTATGAAGGCTCAAAGGATATTGATTTTGCTATTATTCACAGTTTTGTATTGGTTCATAAGATTCTTCATGTTCCAAAGTTCTCCTGGCTTCAATGTTCTCACTACTTTCAGAACAGGTGAATAAGTATTTCCTCCAGGTCCCCTCATTCGTCCCTTCTCTGAAAGCCTCGGTCCACGTATATATACAGGCAGCCGACAGGCACAAGTCCTTCTCCGTCCTCCTGTCACTTCACAGGCAGGCTGTCACCACACAGGTGCATTTGCTATTGATGAAGAAATAATGCCTGATGTACTGGTGCTGGCTACTCACAGGTGGCTCCAGCGACAGGACCCTGGCAGGAACTAAGCTGTGACATATACCATGTTTATAGGACAAAGAAGGCGGAGACACTCAGAGGGTTACCAGAGTAGTCAAGGAAGTTAGGTAAGAGATAGGGTAAAATGCAGGCTGCCTTCTTCAAGCCTAAGATTCTCACTGGGAAGTAGAGAACCCGGGATTCAAAGCGTGGATATTTATAAGTGAAGTTCGCTGATTTGTGTAGTCATATCCTGACCTCTCCTATAAATTTAAGACAAAAATTAAGTTCTCCTCTTATCTCTGTGTGCTTATGCTTTCTACTGCCATTGTTTATATGGCTGACTATGATTATGAAGACTCCTAGTTATCTTATAAGGAGACAAACTAACAAAAGACCTGTGTCAAGAGTTGCATAACTCTTCATCCTTACAGAGGCAGATTATAATTGTACAATGAATTAAAATTGATAATTGTTCAGAAAAGCAAAAAATGAGAATGTATTTTCATCCCTAAAATCCAAGAAAAGTTCTCTGAATAATATGTTATTTAAAAGTTGTTCAAAACCAAAGTGTCTACAACTTGCTAGAGAATCAAAAATGGATGGGCCCAAGTAGAATTTTATGAGTACCTGGGAGAAACGTCACTTGCAGGTTTGAATTATATTAAACATTGATTTAAATTTAGAAATGCACCTCAAAATTCATTTCTAATAATTTTTGCTATTTGAATGAAATAATGAAACTATACTCACCAGACACCTCCTAACTTCTTGTCCATTCTATCATTATATACACTCTGCTCTGTTCCTCTCACGCTTCGTAGAGCTGCATATTCAACGCCTTATTCACATGGCAGAATATGGTGTCCCATAGCTCCTAAGTTTTGTTGTTATAGTTCTATTCTTATGGAAACACTTTGTCTTACACCCTGCTTCCAAAACGCCAAGAAGGAAATTCCAACTAGCATATATTTATCTACCAAGGGATCAAACTATTACGGACAAGAGTGAGGAGCTTATATTATTACAAAGCTGGTGACCCATTTCTCATACATGGGGATGAAGAGAAAGAGCAGGCTCTCCAGTAGATAATATTCCAAAGGTAGGCTGCTGAAATCTCCTTCTTCCCTTTAATCACACCTTTTCCCTCAGTGGACTAACTTTTCCCAACTCACCCAGAATAGTCACTTCTCAAGTGTAGAGAGCTTCCAATGATGCAAATATGGTGGTAAAACTTTGCAAGTCTGAGTTCCAACAGCTGCTAGAAAGAAAATCTGACATTTCTGCATTAACACTAGTAGTGGTGTTATCTTCTATGAAAGAAAGTCAAAGTTACCCGCTGATTATTTTGGATTTTTCACAAGGGTCTTATATATTCATCAGTCTTATATATTCATTAGTCTTTTAAACCTTTACATAAGATTTCAATAGCAGAGAATAATAACCCAAAAGCAAACAATAATTACCCAAAGCAGACAGTGTTGATTTTTTTTGTCTTTATTTATTTACATTTTTTTGTACCAGAGATTGAACTCAGGATCTAGAGCTTCAGAGACAGGGGTGGTGTTGAAACACCAGCCCCTATTTGTGGTCTTTATAACTTGCATGTTGTGAGCCATGGTATGAGGAACAGTAAGAACATCTTGTAGTAACAAATACTTGGCATTTAAATAATGTTTAAAAACAAGTTATAGGGAAAAGAGTTATTTGTATAAATTAGAAGAGTTTAAAATTTCCTAGAACATTTATTGTCCAAATGTTGTTGCTCAAAAGTATATTTTCAATATATTTAACCATATGGAATAATTACTAGCTTTCATGAATTTAATGAAAGCCTGACATCTTACTGAATTGATTCAGAACAAACAGATTCCCAGAAAGGATTATTAGAATGTGACACTATGCTTCCATGGAGATTTTATTAGTTGATAGGAATGCAAGCTGACATCAAATTATTTTCACATTATGTATATTCCAGAAAATAATATTGTGGAGGGCGGAGTGCTTAAGTCATAGTTTAACAAATACCTCTTGAGAAATCCTAGCATTGAACTAAGAGTCTATATGAAGCTGTTAATTCCATGTAGCCTTGTGAAATCTGATTGCCCTCTGTTGTTACATAAGTTTCCATTTTTATTTTTTCCTCCTAGCTAGATACCAGTACCATGCAGGCTGAGGGAGTATGTGCCTATGGTACAGGTACACCTCAGAAAATGTTGGTTGTGGTGACCAATTATGAATCACCAACAGTGATGTGCTAACTGAAGACAAGCAGGTTAGCAAGCAATACACCATTTTCCAATTTCCATCATCACCTGCAAATGCATTCTACTTTTTCATGACAAAAACCTTGATTTGGGTGTAATTTTATTTTCTCAACCATATTTCTAGAACATTGATGCAATGTCTGGCACAGACTAGAGACTCATTAAGCACTTCTTAAGTGAACAAATGAGTTCCACCTATACCGTTCAAGACAAAGAAGAGGTCTCTGTTTTCTCTTTAACTTTGTACACATGGAACCATTATTCTACACATCAACTTCTAGCTTAAAGAAATAATAGGAAAATAAAAAAAATAAAAATACAGATTTAAATGTTTGGAAATGGTCCTTACAAGAGAAGGGATGATAATTTATGGGCTGGAGTTGTTTCCCCTTTTGGAGGGTCACTAACTGGTTGTCTGACATGACAGGGAACCAAAATAGGCCATTTCTGCATAGGGATGGTTTTGAGATGAAGGAAGGTAAGATCCCACAGATATAGAAAAGAAGCCCTTCCAGTATTTTCCTCATCTGAGAAAAGGCAGAAACTACTGAGCAATAACAACTGCTATGGATCCCCTCTTCTGGGGAAGTGTTGCAGTCATGAAGAAGACAGGAAGTCTGCATGATGATGGACATGCATAAATAAACCTTACGAAAATCTTCCATTAGTTTCCCCCACACCATTTACCTTCCCATAATTTACCACCCTGAAGCCTAAAAGCTTAAAAGCCTTTGCTTTGTCTTATCACATGTCCAGAATTTATCCCTCTTTGCTCACAACAGTACATAAATTTCAGGCATATCCACTTTTGTGGGGGGATTCTTTTTTAGGAAGACCTGTTTCATGAGAAATCTAACATACAGTAGCATTCTCATGCCTTTAGCCCTTTTAACCTATCTTCCCCCCCCCATCTATTTTGCAGGGCCCCAACCAATAAAGCTAACAGATAAAGGTTTTTTCTTCCTTATATTTTTTTCCTCTACATTAAGGATGCAATTGTATGCTCTTTTCTGTGGTGATTTTAACTTGGATGCTGTGGCTAGGACTTTTCTTCATTAATCACCTCACTCATAGGAATTATGATATTCTTCTAAACAGCTGTCTGTCATTTGGCATAAAAAGAAATGGCCTTAAAATGTAGCAAGAATTCAACTGGACATGAAAATGAACATCAGACAGATTAGATGCTGCAAATCTCCCAGAAAAGGTGCTTAAATTGTATTATTTAGAGATATTGAAAGCAAAAAGAAGGGTTTTTTCCCTAGGTTTTAAAAAACCCTCTAAGGAGACAGTCTTTAATGGTTTCAGAAGGTTCCAGTCTGCTCTCTGAACCATGATTCACTATTCATCCTTAATAAGTGCATTCCTACATCAGTATTAGAAGTCAAAACATGAAGCAATTCAGACTATTATATTAAATTAATTTCTGCTTTTCAGGTTTTCGGGTATAAAAAAAATCACCCAAAAGAAGGAATTATTTTCTCAGGGCTAAGAGGTTGGGAAAGGATCCTATAACACAAACAGATAGGAGACATCCTGAAGTAATAGGCCCTTGCTCCCGTGTGCATAATAAGTGTTATTCATCTTTTGAGAAATTATTTTAATTTAGCCTGGAAAATAAAACACAATTCAATATAGACATTTCCTATTTCCCACCCACATACTTATTTGCATTTTTCAGCTTTTAATTAGCTTTGTGATATAAAAAATGCTTTCTAAAGTTGCACTCCTTTGAAATTAATTGCTTAATTCGGTTTATATATTTACTAGATTATCTCTATAGAATATTTTCAGGCCCAAATTCACCATAAGTAATTGCTTAAAAAAAATCAAGTTGAATAGGGCCAGGGATTTAGCTCAGTGGTTCTGCTGGCTACCTCGCAAGCACAAGGTCCTGAGTTCAATCCCCAGTACCCCCCCAAAAAAAAGTACTAGCATGGAAATCAAGTTGAATCAGTATGTTTTTGTCAACATCCATATAACCCAGAGGCTTTTTAAAGGTAAAAATAGCACTGTATTCCACTTATTTTTTTATTTCCCTTTATTTTTCATTCTATGCCCATTTCTGGGTACCATCCTCCATGCCAACTCTGATCAGAAATATGTACAATTCAAACCATTATTCTAAGTTCCAGACCCATTATAACAACTGCCAGCCTGATATTCCCATTGGGTTGTTTCAAATACCTCCTCAAACCCACTGACTGAAACCTAAACTCATGAAATGCTAGAGTTCTCTTTCCCCTAAATACATGGGCCTCTGAGTCAGGGACTGAAACAATCATCCTTTCAATTGTGAATGCACTATCTCATGAAGGCCTAAGCCTCCTAAAATATCTCTAAAATCTATTTCCCATATTTCCACTTGTACTGCCTTGGTCAGAGTTACACTTTCCTTACTGCAGTATCTCTCCCACTGACTTTCCTGAATGCATTCTTGCTCTTTTCAGTCCTTTCTCAACTGTGCCCAAATATGCCCTGCTATGTCCTAATAAAGTTCTAAGAAAAACCTTAAAAAGGATCTATACAGCTATGTTCATTCTTTTATGAAGACCATGCCACTTGTTCCTTTCTCCTTTATAATTATACCCTAACTGCAGTTGTAACTTTAGATGAGTGTGTGACTCACTGTTAAGTCTAATACCTCCTTAGACTAAAAGATCTTGATGGCAAGAATAATTTGCATTTAAATTTTTTAAATTTTATTACACCACTAGTACAGTTCAGAGAAACAGAAGCCACTCAACAAATAGTTTTTCAATAAATGAAAGGACAGATGACCTTATATTGAAGGCTAAGTAGATAGGACTTCAGAAAGACATACAGAATATCACTTTCCTATGTGACTCTTCTACCTGTCCCAGGGAATTTAAAATTCTAAGACTATGACACAAAGCCTTCTTACTATGAAAAAGAAGTTTTAAATAGAAATGTCCTTAAGAGGTAGAATACTGAAGGACTGGAGATTGTGTCAAGAGATGAAAAAGAAAATTGAAAGGAAGGCTGCTCGGGTTGCTACCTGCCCATTGTGGAGATCTCACCAGAGTCCCCTGACAACAGATCCTGCAAAGTTTTCTGTTTCTAGGGCTCACTCTTCCCATAGCTGAAATTTAATTCCATTCCAGTCTCTGGAGTCAATCTCACCTACAGCAAGAGAAACTTAAGGAGTTCAGAATTGTAAGTGCTCCAAGATTCACCTGAGCTGGTCTTGCTTGACCTTGTACTTTAGTCCTAAGGCCTATGTTTCTTATTCCTAAATCATCCCCTGGAAATTTTGCCTTAGTTCTACCAATTCATATATTAAAGTTATTTAATAGACCCATATTTTTCTTTTTTTTTCTGTCTGCATTGGCTCCTTACCTGTCTTAATTTGTTTTTTGTTTCTACAACAAAATCACTGAGACCATGTAATGTAAAAAGAACAGAAATGTATTTATCACACTTCCGGAGGTTGGGAAGCCCATGATCAGAGTATCAGGAGTTTCAGTTGAGTGCGGGTGCATCCTTGGGCGTGGAGGAACTCAGTCCTCCCATGGCAACATGGTGAGACCATACACAGCTGGGTGAAGCCACTTGTGAAAGTGTCTCGATCTATTCAGAAGAAACAGCCTTCATTAACTAATCACTTCTGAAAGGTCCCACCCATTAAAACTGTATTAATTTTGATATTTTAAACGTTAATTTAATAAAAGATTAATATTAAAATGTTAAATTAATATTGTATTAATAGTATTAACATTGGCAATACTGGAGATTTAGAGGGGACACATCCAACCTATAGCATAACTCAGGTTCTTTTAAATCTCACTCAGGAATTGGAGTACGGCCAGACAGGGATATGCTACCTGCTGGAAATTTTCTAGACTGAGTATCTGCTTCATTGGTCAAGATCCTCTGTCCTTCTGTTGTACCACTGTTGAAGCATTAACAAGGCAGGGCTCTGAAGTTCTTCTTGAATTGTAAGTGTAGTGTTATCACGTAGATGATCTCTACCCAAACTGGTCTATGTTACAGCCTCAGCTCTTTATGGAGAAAAAGACTTATTACAAGCTCTGAGTGCTCCAGATTTGTCCCATCCCATTGAGCTTATTTGGTCATATTCAGTTGTGTCATTATGGCTAAGATGACAGAAAATGTGTGTGCCCCTGGAGAAGTTCTCTATCTCTGAGGCCAGTTGCTGAAGACAAACTCTGAGGTCCAGTCATCCCCATCTCCAGGCACCTGTGCAACACTCCTTGGAGTGTTGGAAGGGATGACTGGCCTCTAACTAAGAGAAAACAGACAAGTCAATGAGCTGTTACTTCCTTCATTGATACTTAAGGTTTTGACTTCTATTTTTCTATAGTCTTTAATCACTGACTCTCTCAATTAGTTGCTATGATGAAGTGTGCTGCTCTGTGGAGAAAGCCTACATGGCAAAGAACTAGGAGCAGCATTTGACCTACAGCCAACACGGAGCTGACTCTCAGTACCATTACTCACAAAACCTGGATCTTGCCCCAAACTATACAAGGTGGGAAGCATATCCTTCCCCACTTAAGTCTCAGGTAAGACTCCAACCCTGCCTGACACCCTAAATGACCTCTGTGGAGGACCATGAGGTAACCTGCTCATAAAAACTATATAATAATAAATATGTATCATTTTAAATTGCTCAGTTTTTGGTAATATGTTACGAAGCAATACGTAACTGCTGTCCTACTTATTAAATTACATTCTGTATGATTTTAAAGCTTAAATTCTTCCTTGCTACACAGAAGGTAATCAGTACAATTAACTGGCTAAAATCTCAGAGTAAAATTATGATCTAGAAATCAGAAATATGCTTAATTTTTAACTATGTTCACAACATTGAGCAAATTGTCTAGCCTATCCCATCTGGGATTCTGTTTAATTATTTAATAAAAATTAAGAGATGACAAAACTAGTGGCCTATAAAGTTTGCATAGTTATCAAATATATTGTTTATTTTAAATAATTACTAGCATTTAAAAATAAGGATTTTTTACATAAAATATTTTTGGATCTTCTTGAAAAATATTACAAGATCTGGCCTTGCAGGGGCTCCATGGTCTACAGATGAATGGTTGGTGCCTTTTTCTGAGGCTGTGCCTTTTCTAGCTCAGCAGAGTTTTTACCAATTATCTCCCTCAGACATGATGTATATGTAGCATTTCTTTTTTTTTCTCACAGTATTAGGAATTGAACCCAGGGCTTTCACATTGAACTGTATCACCAGCCCTTTATTTTTCTTATTTTGAACCAGGGTTTCACTAAGTTTTGGGCTCCAATTTTCAATCCTTCTGCTTCAGTCTCCCAGAGGGCTGGAATTATAAGCATGTGCCATCAACCCAGCTTGTAGAATTTCATAAACAACAGAATTATGAATTAAAGCATAGGACAAATATATCTTTCAAATATGGGGAAAAGAAAGCTAACTAGAAAAGACTGGCCCATTGTAAGTTGACTGCTGAAAATACTTGAGTCTATACTCCTTGGACTAACAAAATATGTACAAGACCTGTATGATAAAAAAAATACAATTAATTGATAGCAGAAATCAAACAAGATCTAAAGAAATGAAGAATGATTTCATGTTCATGTTGGAAGACTCAGTATCATTAAGATGTTGATTTCTTCAAAGTCGGTCTAGAGATTTAAAAGAATATCACCCAAAACCATAGTAAGCTCTTTTGAAGATAATGACAAAATTATTCTAGAATTTATGGACAAAGTAAAAGACCGAGAATGTCTAATACAGTACTAATAAAATCAAAATTAGAAGATTCATAATATCTTATTTCAAGTTCTATAGTTTAAAAAGCATGGGAGGGCTAGGGATTTAGTTCAGCAGTTCAGTGGCCTGCCTTGCAAGTACAAGGACCCAAGTTCAATCCCTGGTACCAAAATAAATAAATAAATAAATAATTTTTTTTTTTTTTAAAGCATGGGACTTGTGAAAAAAACAGATGCAAAGGGCAATGGAATAGAAGAATATGAGCCCAGAATAAGATCCACACAAATATAGCTAAATGACTTTTGAGAAAGATGCAAAGGAAATTCAGTAAGAAAAGGAAAGTTGCTACATAAAAAAAAATTGAACCTAAACACAGACCTTTTACTTTTCACAGAAATTAATCAAAATTATTCACTAAACATAAAATGCAAAACTACAAAACTCATAGACTACAGAGAATAAAATATAGACGACCTTAGGTTTAGTGATGAATTTTGAGATGTAATATGAAAGGTTCAATGAGAAAAAAATTAATGTTAGACTTTATTAAATTTAAAAATCTCTTGGGGCTGGGGATTTAGCTCAGTGGTTTGGTGGCCTGCCTCGCAAGCGCAAGGACCCGAGTTCGATCCCCGGTACCCCCCCCAAAAAAAATCTCTATCCTGAGGTAGTGTAATGAGAATGAAAAGATAAGGCACAGACTAGGAGAAAATATTTACAAAATAGCTAATAAAATCCAAATATCCAAAATATGTAAATACTCTAAAAATTCAAAACTAAAACATGTTAAAATGGGATAATTTTTTAACATAAAGCTAACAAAAGAGATATACAGGTGATAAGCGAGAATAAGAAAAGATAGTGGCAGTTGCTCTTAGGGAAACACAAATTTAAAAAACAATTGAGATCCAACTACACACTTATTAAAAATTTTAAATTTAGGAGAAGGGGATACCAGGGTTTCACTAAGTTTTGGGCTCCAATTTTCAATCCTTCTGCTTCAGTCTCCCAGAGGGCTGGAATTATAAGCATGTGCCATCAACCCAGCTTGTAGAATTTCATAAACAACAGAATTATGAATTAAAGCATAGGACAAATATATCTTTCAAATATGGGGAAAAGAAAGCTAACTAGAAAAGACTGGCCCATTGTAAGTTGACTGCTGAAAATACTTGAGTCTATACTCCTTGGACTAACAAAATATGTACAAGACCTGTATGATAAAAAAAATACAATTAATTGATAGCAGAAATCAAACAAGATCTAAAGAAATGAAGAATGATTTCATGTTCATGTTGGAAGACTCAGTATCATTAAGATGTTGATTTCTTCAAAGTCGGTCTAGAGATTTAAAAGAATATCACCCAAAACCATAGTAAGCTCTTTTGAAGATAATGACAAAATTATTCTAGAATTTATGGACAAAGTAAAAGACCGAGAATGTCTAATACAGTACTAATAAAATCAAAATTAGAAGATTCATAATATCTTATTTCAAGTTCTATAGTTTAAAAAGCATGGGAGGGCTAGGGATTTAGTTCAGCAGTTCAGTGGCCTGCCTTGCAAGTACAAGGACCCAAGTTCAATCCCTGGTACCAAAATAAATAAATAAATAAATAATTTTTTTTTTTTTTAAAGCATGGGACTTGTGAAAAAAACAGATGCAAAGGGCAATGGAATAGAAGAATATGAGCCCAGAATAAGATCCACACAAATATAGCTAAATGACTTTTGAGAAAGATGCAAAGGAAATTCAGTAAGAAAAGGAAAGTTGCTACATAAAAAAAAATTGAACCTAAACACAGACCTTTTACTTTTCACAGAAATTAATCAAAATTATTCACTAAACATAAAATGCAAAACTACAAAACTCATAGACTACAGAGAATAAAATATAGACGACCTTAGGTTTAGTGATGAATTTTGAGATGTAATATGAAAGGTTCAATGAGAAAAAAATTAATGTTAGACTTTATTAAATTTAAAAATCTCTTGGGGCTGGGGATTTAGCTCAGTGGTTTGGTGGCCTGCCTCGCAAGCGCAAGGACCCGAGTTCGATCCCCGGTACCCCCCCCAAAAAAAATCTCTATCCTGAGGTAGTGTAATGAGAATGAAAAGATAAGGCACAGACTAGGAGAAAATATTTACAAAATAGCTAATAAAATCCAAATATCCAAAATATGTAAATACTCTAAAAATTCAAAACTAAAACATGTTAAAATGGGATAATTTTTTAACATAAAGCTAACAAAAGAGATATACAGGTGATAAGCGAGAATAAGAAAAGATAGTGGCAGTTGCTCTTAGGGAAACACAAATTTAAAAAACAATTGAGATCCAACTACACACTTATTAAAAATTTTAAATTTAGGAGAAGGGGATGAAGGGAGGGCAGAGGTAAGGGGAAAAAATGAGAACCAAGACCTGTCATGTAAAGGTACAAGATCCCAACAATGAATTTAACTGTACTGTATCCCTAAAATGCACCAATAAACTCAATTAAAGCTGAAAAAAAAATTTTAATTTAAATACTGTCAATACTCACTGCTGGTGATCATGCAGAGTCAGGAAAAGAACGCTTTCTTTACTGGTGCTAATGCAAAATGACAATAGTCACACTTGAAGACAGTTTACCAGTTTCTTAAAAATTAAACACAGTCTTACCAGTCAACCAGCAATTTCCCTTTCACATACTGACCTAAACGATTTGAAAACTTTCATCTATGAAAAAAAAATTTGTACATAGATATCTATAGCAGTATAATTCATAATTTCTGAAAACCAGAGATAATCAACACGTTCAATAAGTTAATGGATAAACAAGATGTGGTCCATCAATATAACAAGGTTATTCAATGATAAAAAATAAGACATATTAGGCCATTTAAGAACATGAATGGTTCTTAAGTATAAGTGAAAGAAACAAATCTTAAAATACTACATATTCTACATTACTCCCTTTACATGATATTATCAAAAATACAAAACAGTAAGAAAGTAGATATCAATGATTGGCAATGATTCAGGACATTGAGTTGAAAGATAAAGCACTTGCCCATTTTAGTGCGATACAGCTATTCTGTATATAATATAACAGTATGTACATGATGCTAAGCATTTGTCAAAGCTCACAGAGCTTTAGGAGACAGTTATTTTACTTGCTTATTTAAATATTTATTATACTTCCCCTTTTTATTAGCATATGTTTGTGATACATAATAAATACATTCAGTGTGTGGTACTGGCACATGTACAAACTGCATCTTGATCCTTTCTTTAGTATTTACTCAGGTGCTAGAAATTAAACTTAAGGACCTGTGGCTGCCAGACAAGCATGTTACCATTGAATTATATCCCCAAACTCAAAAGAATAAATGTTAATATATATAATTTTTAAAAAATCATTATAAATTAAAGGATTCTGAGAATGCATATTTTGACAAAAAGAACCGTGTATATGTGCATGTGTGCACACGTGCACACGTGCGCACGCACACACACACACACACACACACACACGAGTGCATCAGGAGAGGCAGAAGGAGATACAGACCTAAGTAACCATGGAAATGAGGTTAAAGGCAGATAGAACTACACATACAATTCTCTTCTAGTTTAAGAGCATAGTCTAACAATTCTGAAACCACAGTATATGAATGCTAGAACCAAACACTTGAGTAAATGAATGGCTGGTGATGGGAGCTGGGTGCAACTGTTGGAGTGGGAAGCCACAGAGAAGCAAGGAGAAAGGCCAGAATGATCCATGTGGTATTGGGCTGGAGTGGATATGCCAGTATAGAATCATGTTTAACTTAATATAGAACAGATGGAGACAGATACAGATATTTATAGATACAGACAGACAAATGCATATTTATAGGCTTGTATATATGTGTGTGTGTGTGTGTATTTCTTTGATTTGTGTCTTAGTCCATTTCTATAAACAGAATACCATAGACTGAGTGGTTTCAGAGCAACAAAAATTTATTTCTCACAGTTCTGGAGGCTTGGAAGTTCAAGATCAAGATACTGGCATAGTCAGTGTCTGGTAAGGGCTGTTTCCTGGTTCATAATTACTCTTTTCATGGCAAACGGGGTAAGTGGACTTTCTTAGGTCTCCTTATAAAGGCACTAATCTAAGTAAAACTACACCCTCATGTCCTGGTCGCCTTCCAAAGGCCTCATTTCCTAATATTTTCTCAATGGAGATTATGATGTAACATATAGATTTGGGGGAACTGGAGGTTGCAAAATTCAGTCTGTAGCACCTTGTCAGCTAAGAAGACCTCCATGCAATGATAAAGAAGCACAATTATACCCATGACTTGATCCCTTATTGCCATCTTCAATAAAAGAACAAAAGCAATGGTTAGTTCAAGGATAGGACTGGGAAAATACAAGACAAGCCAGAAGCATCTTACTGTACAGAAAGCAAGAATGATAAAAAAGAAACAAACAAACAAACAAACCCCAACAAAAGAACCATAATTCTGGAACAATATCAAAGGGGTGCATGAAGTGACGAAGCTCCCAGTGCTCAAAGATAGAATGGTCTGAGCAAAATATAAATGAGTACTATTGGATTATAACCCAAAGTATGAAATAAATACATAGATGGCCATATTTATATAAATAATCAAGTAAAATAAATAAGTAAAATTTAAAAATTAACTTTGCAGAGAATTCTGCCCTCAAAGAAGTGGAGTATAACTTTATACTCCTTGAATGGAAACTTCACACAGTAATTTTTTTCCAGTAACTATAATATAGAAAGGGGAAAAGGGAATAACTTTATAGTGGAAAAAGCTGACCAAAACTTCCCCAAGTAAGATTAACACTAAAAAGAATAGTGATGCTGATAGTGTCTATATGCCTTTCAGATGACACAATTACAAGACAACTTACCTCTGTGGGTTTCCTCCCTAAAACACACATCTACAGTTTAATCCTGAGAAAAGCAGCAGACAAATTCCAGTAGGAGGATATTCTACAAAATATCTAGCCAACATTCTTTACAACTGTCAAAGACAATAAAACGCATAAAAGTCTGAGAAACAGTCACAGCCAAGAAGAAGAGTATATAAAAAATGATGGAAAAGTTCATGCATCATTATCAAGGGGGCTTCATCCCAGGGATGCAAGGACGGTTCAATATACATAAATCAATAAATGTGATTCATCACATAAACAGAAGCAAGGACAAAATCACATGATCATTCCAAAAGCTGCAGATAAAGCCTTTCACAAATCCAAAATCCACTCACAACAATCCTTAAATAATGTAAAGGACCTTATCTCAACCTGATAAAAGCCATTTATGACACACCTACTGCCAACATCATATTAAATGGGGGAAAATTTAAAACTTTTCCCCTAAAATCAGGAACAAGACAAAGATGTCTACTGTTATCTCTCCTGTTCAAAATAGTATTCAAAACATTATCCAGAGCAATCAGACCTCCGCCTGAGGAGAAATTATATATATATATATATGAAAGGAAAAAGTCAAATTACCATTTATTCGCAGAGGACATGATCACAACAGCACAAAGAAAAATTGAATACTTTGAAATTAACATATTAAAGGAATTGAAAGACCTCTATAACAAAAACTACTGTACATTGAAAAAGGAGATTGATGAATGGATTAGCAAATGGAAAGATATTCCCTGTTCCAAGATAGGGGAAACCAATATTATTAAATGGTTATATTTTCAAAACTGATATACAGATTTAATACAATACCAATCAAAATTCCAACAGCATTTCTCAGAAAACTAGAAAAAATATCCTAAAATTTATATGTTACCAGAAGAAACCCCAAATAGCAAATGCAATCCTAGGCAACAAGCATAAAGTAAGAGGCATCACAACCCTGGCTTTCAAGTTATATTACAAAGCAACTGTGATAAAAACAACATAGTATCAGCACAAAAAACAGGCATATGAACCAATGGGATAGAGTAGATAATGCAAAAACAACTCAGGCACACTCAAATATTTCATCTTTGACAAAAACATGCTGGAGGAAAGATGACCTCTTTAATAAATTTTGCTGGGAAACTTGGCTAACCACATGCAAAAGATTGAATCTAGACCCATATCTTTCACCAGGTACTAAATTAAAATCAAAATGGATCAAAGCTCTAAATGTTAAAAAAAGAAATACTTATTTGTTGCAAGACAGAATAGGTAAAATGCAAAGACACAGACATCACAAGGACTTTCTGAACAGAATCCAACTTACAAAAAAATAACATCAAGAATCAACAAATGGAGCAGGCAACCCACTTTCCAGACCACCTTCTGTCTCTCTTAGTCAGAAACTTTCTTTCCCTCAATAAATTTTTCTTACTCTTAAAAAAAAGAGAATCAACAAATGGCATTATATCAAATGAAAAAGGTCCTGCACAGAAAAAGAAACAACTAATTAACTGAAAAGACAACTTAGAGAATGGGAAAAAAATTTGCAGGATTTCTCACAGAGGACTCATATGTAGAATGCACTAATGCCTTGGTTCACAAATGCTTCTGTTTGTAAACAATTTAGTTTACAAACAAAAGCACTGGCAAAATTTTGCTTCTGTTTATAAATTCCACTTCAGGTGATAAACACAAGCATGGCCATTTTTCCCACACAAACCCAAACACCTTCATCTTCGCCCTAAATCATAAAACAAATTAAGTTCATAAACTCCAGTACCACTATATATAAAGAACTCAAAAAATTAGACCTCCCAAAATAAAAGACAATTAAAAACTGGGAAACTAAAATGACTAGACACTTCAAAGAAGAAGTACAAATGGCCAATAAATACATGAAAAAAATGTTCAACATCTCTGGCCATTAACGAAATACAAATTTAAACAATACCGAAATTTCATCTTACTCCAGAAAGAATGGTTATCATTAACAAATCAAATAATAACAAATGCTGGAGAAGCTGTAGGGGCAAAGAAACATTTCTACATTGTAGGTGAAAATGCAAACTAGTATAACCATTATGAAAATCAACATGAAGATTCCTTAATAAACTAAAAGTAATAATTCCATTTGACCCAGACATTCTCCTACTAGGTATCTTCCCCAAAGAGTTAAAGGCATCATATTACAGTGATACATGCATATCCATAATTATAGTAGTACAATTTATAATACATTAATCTTGGAAGCAGCCTTCCTATACTATAACAACATTGCCTGAAAAAATATCCAATATCCTGAACAACAAATTATGGCATATAGTCTTATTCATGGGGATAAATCAAAAATGGCCATTATTTTAAAAGATTCTCTTAACATAGCCAAGGATCAAGTGGTGTAATATTGATGAATAGAAGAAAAGTTATTATTTACTTAATGTTTATTTGTCAAGAAAATCCAAAGGAATCAAGTAAAATGTTTTTAAAAATCAACTGAAAAAGATTAAGTGAGTAAGTGGTTGGTGATAAAAATCAAGTAATATTGAGTATTTTGGTGTTCACTGCAAAATGCTTTCTACTTTTCAAAACATTTAAAAATTTTAGAGTAAAATATATAAAATTAGAAAAGTATACTATAATTCAGAAAAAATAGCCAGTCAAAAAGAAAACCAGAAGCTGAATAACTATACTATAATTAAAATAACAAGTTGGAAAATGGGATGATTACTGATATGGCTTATGTCTAGATGTTCCCCTAAAGCTTCATGTGGTCATCAGTGGAGCTTTTCAGAGGTGGTTGGATCTAGAATGTGTTATTCTGGGATTACGTCTGTGATCCTGAGATTAAGGGTATGTGACTACTAAATCCACTGATTGGGTTGGTGTAGTTGAGTATGGGTAATAGGAAGGCCCACCCTGGGTATGGGTGGCACCACCCAAAAGGCAGGTAGCCAAGAAGGGATAACAGGGAGAGGCAGGCCGCTGCTGCTTCAATGCCTTCTTCCCTCCATGGATTGTTTTCCTTTGTGACGCCCCTCTGCCACACTGCCCGGCCTTGAAGTCAGCCAACTATACAAACTGTAAGCTACAACCAACCTTTCCTCCTTTTAATTTGGATGTCAGGTACTTTGTCTTTGCACAAGAAAGACAAATATTTTTTATTAAAAATAAAATAAATGGAAACTACAAATTCTGCTTTCTGCCAATTTTCAGCCTTAGACAAAGGAACCAAGTATATATTGCCAAGCAAATATGGCTGAAGACTGAGGACTTACCACAGTCCAGCATTGCATATTCATGAACTTTACTCAGGACTAACTTTAACTCCTGAAAAATTCCTGAACCTAATAAAAGAAGAAAGTAGATATAAAATTCTACTAGCAACAAACTACCCTTGTATTTTGGTAGAAAAAACAAAGTGAAATATATTTAATTTTAAAAAATAAAATTACATGATCATTTGATGACAAGAATACAGTGTTATATATACATTGTTACAAATGGAAGTACAATATATCTTAATACATGTAGAACTCTCTTAAGATTGACATGTCATTTTATTATCAGTTCAATTTTGTTTGACATTCAGATAAATTGCATTGATCGCAAAGAAGAATGGTAGCATAAGATGAAACTGGTGAACAGGAAACTATTGAGGAAGTTAATATGCTTTTGTATAGCTTTTGAATATGAAGATATCCTCAAGTCCGGATCAAACATCTTCCGGCAGCAATTATTTATACAGATGCTCCTTGATTTGTAATGGGATTACATCACAATACATTACCTGTTAAGTTGAAAATATGTAATTCAAAACTGGATTTAACTCATCCAACCTACTGAATACCATAGCTTAGCGTATCAGTTAATCTTGATCGTTAACACCTTAAATTGAGAGACTGGTAAAGAATATTTCTGGGTGTGCCTGGCAATGGAGATGCGGGATGGGGGTCTTCCAGAGATTACTGGCATGCAGGACAGTGAACTAAGGGGAAAAGATCCGCTCCACAGGCTTGCACCCCAGGTGGAACAGAAGAAGTAAGCCAGCACTTGCAGGCTGTATTCTACTTAAATGAATGAATGCTTCTTTTGCTGCTGCCACCTCCTGTGAACATCAGAGCCCAGCTTTTTCTGCCCTGTGATATGGATTCATACCAATGATTCTCCAGGAAGCTTCCCAGCTTCATTCTTGGAACTAAGCTGCATCCCCTTTTGTTCAGAAGTTGTCCAGAGGCTTCTAACTTCTTAGACGGAGCAGCTATGGGGTCCTCTAGCTCTTGAGTTTGCAGATGGCTACTGTTGGACTATCCATCCTCTGAACCTGTAATCCAGTCTAAAAAGTCATCATCTGATTTTGGTTCTGTTCCCCTAGAAAACTCTATCCTTAGCAATACAATGCACTGCTGTAGAGAGTATTAGTTGTATCCCCTCATCACTGTGTGGTGGCTGACCTGTAGCTCACTACCACCACCTAGCACCAATTGAGAGTATTGCTAGCCTGGGAAACAAAATCAAAATTCAAAATTCAAAGTACAGTGTCTACTAAATGTGTTTCATTTTCCTACCATCATAAAGTCAAACTCTTAAGTAGAGCCAGGAAATCCGGTCTTTGAATAAAGATAAAAACAATTGCTTGGTGTTTCCTGTTGTTGTGTGCCTTTAAAAGCTTCCTGTTGGTGTGAGCCTTTAAAAGGAGCTGTTTCTGTGAAATAAATCAGACTTCTCTTGGTCTCCACTCAGGCTTGAGTGTTCTTTCCTTTCTTAATCCTCACTCCCCAACTCAGGTATGTTCATGTTGTGACGGCTGGGCTGCCACAACAATCAATACAGTTTCAAAGATGACAGTGAGCGAAGCAACAAATATACTCTATAGGGTATGAAAAGATGAACAGGACAAAAAAATGCTGTCATTTGAGAGCTGGCAATCAATCTCTAGCCTAGTATGAGTGATTATCCTACAGTCCTCTGCAGGATAGTTATCAACAGGAAAATCTCCAGGGCATAAATCTGCATTTGTGATGAATAAATATGTTGTAATTAATTATGTTCATTAATGAGTGACACAAGAAAATGAGGTGACATTGCACAAGCCACTTAACCTTGTAGCCTAGAGTTTAACTTAGCAATTCTTTGTCACAACGTTTCCCTGAGCATCATTCTTTCTTTGCCCTGAAGAGTTCTCAGTAAAGTCTGCCTGAACATTCTACCTGTCTCTTTTCCTCTTTTCTTTTCACCACACCATACTTTTTATTCAGATCTCAGCAGAGATATAACCTATTTTTCTCAGGAAATCTTCCACCTTCTCCTGGTTTTAAGTCAGTGCCTGTCTTGTGTTGTACCATAGAGACCTGTCAGATCTCCTTTATCACTATTGTATATTTGTATAATCATTTTGTGTAGATTTTCTCCACCCAGAAATTTCATGTCTGGATCTTTGTCCTTTATAGTATTTTATGTCCAAGAATCTAGGTGCTACAAGCAAATGAGCTGAATTTTCTGCTTTGAAAATCACAGATGGTGGCATTGGCACAAACTATCATGTGAATGACACCCCTGAAAATGTATATTCTACAACATGTACTAGGCTCACTATAATCGTAACTCTAAAATTTATTTGTAAAATGAATGATCAGTAGGCAGAATAGATCCTAATCCCTTTCCTAATTTTAACCAGTGAAAAAATTAGTTTATTGGATCAATATATTTACTTCTTTTATTAATCCTATAATATACAAATTTCAGCAATGCTATACCCATGCATCTTCCGGGTGAATACTAGTTACAAAAAGTGCCAAGCAAATTACATCAATAAAACTTATACTGAAAGGAAGTGGGGAGAAGATGTAAAAATAACTATGATGCGTTATGCACCAACTCTCCATGATGAATATGATCATTATGTGCTACAAACATGTACTATTTATAGACTATAAAAGTTCAATTAAAAATATTTAGTTTAGGATTTATAGACATACTCTGCTTTCTAACTATATGTTATATAAATTATAATAGTGAAAGACTTTTACTAAAGCACATGTATGTGTGTGTGTGTATATATATATATATATAAAGTATATACAGTAGGATTAAATATTTTGAAAAACCTACATAATTTATATATTTTTTATTTTATATACTATATGTAAAATATATCACTCTGAGTGTATATTATCTTTTAATAAGGGTTGAATGATATATTATTGTCACTATTCTTTCCATATTCAAAGGTTTCAGTTTCGGTCAGTGGAAATCCTTTACCTTCTGACAACTCCATATCATTTTCTGGTTATTTCTTATTTTCTGGAATGATAAAATACATTTTTTATTCATTAAGTTTATTGGTACATTTTAGGTATATAATATGATGACATTCACCATTGAGAATTTGTACCTTTACATGATATACCTTGGTTCTTATTTTTTCCCCCTTCCCCTGCCCTTCCTTCAACCCCTCTATGCCTCTCTATTTACAAAGACTTTATTTCCATTTTTTCCCTTTGTCATATATTTTCCTATCCCTTCTTTTCTTTCTTCTACTCCTCTTAGTTCCCCTTCCCCTTTAGAGCTAGCTTAACTCTCTAGACCTCTCTCACTAGACCTAGAAATTATAATTTCTGAAAGCAGCCCTAGTTTCTTTCATTTAGAAACCAATCTTCAGGCTCTAATTTTCTCATTGCCACTGGGACTTGCAGCTTCTTGGACCTTGGGTCTCCTTTGGCAGACCATGCACATATACACATATGTATTAAAATGTATTCATATAGTCATGCTGATACATCCAAGGAGAAGGTTGTTTCTCTTCTCTTTCCATATTCTGTTTCTCCTCCTCAGTGAGAACGCTGGTTTCTCAGATCAATACACTGTGCTTTCTTCTTTGATTAATCCTATTATAAACAAAATTCAGCAATGCTATACACATGAAGAAACCTAACAAATTAATTTTTAATATTCATCTTGTTTTTGGGATATAACTCACAAAAGATATAAAGTCAGAATACCATATATAAGAACTACTTAAACTATTATTTCCTTCTTTGTGATTATGTTATGAATTTAATATATATTTAGGATTATTTAATTTCAGTTTTCCACATATTTTAAAATTTATTTTCCTTTTGTAATATGTAAAACCTTAACATAGTTCTAAAAGACATATCTACATTAAAATAACCTTCAGATATCTGCCAATATCTTCTTTACATACCTTCAGTTGACTTCAGACAGCCTTTCTACTCTATTTTCATTCACTGCTCTTAAATAATTAATTTTATTCATTAGTGAGTTCAGGACTAAGATTTATAGAGATATTTATAGCAAGCATAAGATAAAATGATGAAATGCAATTTGCAAAGTAATATATTTGTAAAGAATCTCATGTTCCTATGAAGTTAATATCAAAGGAGAACATTTCTGGTATGATACTTTACATTTTTAAAGAATAAATAAATTTAATAGCTTAGTTGAGTATTGTTTTTAGCATTTTTAAATCAAAATTTTAACACACACGCACACTATATTCATAGGTATACATACATGTGGAGGGGCTCATACATATGAGTTAAGCACTCTATTTTTAAGCTATCTACCTGGCAGTAAAATATATTACTTTTTAAATTGTTTTGTTTGAGGATCCAACATCAATAATGGAAATCAATTAGAAAACAATAACATGTATAGTCATTTCACTAATACTCACTTACTAAGATCTTTTTGAAAAGTAGGGACTATTACAGCTAAGAAAAATAACTTAGTAAAAAGAAATTTCCCAGAAGAAAAACTACCAATGAACTTTAAACATGAAATCAAAAGTCTAAAATCACAATTTTCACTCTGCCCAAAATAGCTGTTGGGTCTTAGGAAATAAATTTTACTCCTCCAAATCTTAGATTTCTTGTCTGAAAAGAGAAAAGTAGAGACAACTGTTTCCAGTTCTAACATTGTGATTTTATAATACTTAAGTTGTAATCAGTAATGCTTATTTTTCAGTAACTCTCAGACTTTAAAATTATCAACCCTATGATTTAGTCCCGGGATGGACAACAGGAATGTTGATTTTTCAATAAGTGTGCCAAGTGGTGCTGAGGAAGTTGATCTATGATTCATACCTTGTGTTATTTCTCAAAGGAATGTGAACCCTACTGTTTATTGTGTTATTGTTTACTTGTGAAACCTTGGCCTCTATATTCTGACAAGACAGGACCTGAGTAATCAGGCCTTAATACTAAAGAAAGACCCTGATTGCCTTTGTGATATACTTCCAATAATCCTAAATATGTTTCTTTGTCTAAAGACATACTTCTCACATCAAATTTGATGAAATATTATTTTTTGTATAAAAGTCAATTCTTTGGAGAAAAGCCCAATCCACTGTAAAAATGCTTTCAAGTCATTTATATTTTAATATACATAATTTTAATATAAATAAACTTGTTAAGTTATACAATTTTCTAACTTGGAATACTATAATTGTGCTACTCCCAGGTCCCAGCTGTACTGATCTGTGAGATACTTGGTTCACGTTAACAATGATATATGATGTCTGGTTCTAGATTGTAGGCAGATCTCTTTGCTCTGTCATACACCTTCATACTATGCTCCTCCAAAACCTTCCATTTTTTTTTCAACAGTTCTCCATACAATGGAAGTATGGCACACTGGAACACTGGATATTGTTTCCTACAGATATCTAAATCCTAATCTTCAGAATATGAGAATACGATGCCTTGCATGAAAAGGAACTTCACAGATGTGATAAGGGCCTTGAAATGAGATTATATAAATGGGTAAAATGTAATCACAAGGATCCTTAAAAGATAAACACAGGAAGATGAGACAGAGCATCCTTGAGATGACAGAAGCAGAGTGAAAAAAAAAAGAGAGAGAGAGATGATCATCCAAAGATACAAAGAAGGAGGATAGACTCTAGAAGTAGAAAAAATAAGCAAACAGATTCTTCTCTAGATCCTCCAGAAGAGGGCCTGCCCAACTGACACTTTGATTTTACCCACATAACACTCATCAGACTGCTGTCCTCCAGAACTATAACAAACTAAGGTCTACAGTAAACAAAATATTTAATAATAACTGCAGCTCATTTGGCAAGTCTGATGGAGCTAGTGGCAGTCTCTGAGCATATAATAGAACAGAAATTCTAGTCAAAGAGTTTGTACTCCAACTCTTTAAATAGATGGGGAATTTCACTGCTGCATCTTCACCCTGAAGAAAATCAGAAGGAAAGGAAGTACAAGGGTCAAATCACGTGGAATTGTTTGCTATCTTCAACAGTGGCAGGATAGTGAAGGAGATGATAAAAATGAGTATTCAACAAGATGAACAAATCATAGTGGATAAAACTTACTATGGTCTTCAGGCTTCTCCACTCCTCTGTAACCCAGAGGTCAGAAAACCCAGGGTCAGTGAGTAATTAGGTCACACAGCAGGAAGTAAGCAGCAAGAGATGAGAGGTAGTAAGCTAGCAAAACTTCACCTGTATTTGCAGCTGCTCCTTGTCACATGCATTATCACCTGAGGTTTACCTCCGATCAGATAAGCTGCACTGTTATTTCTCAAAGGAATGTGAACCCTACTGTTTATTGTGCATGTGAGGGATCAAAGCTGTTCACCCCTGTTGAGAATCCCATGATCTGAAGTGGAGCTGAGGCAGTGATGCTAGTGTTGGGGAGCAGTCACCAATACAGACGAACATTAGCAGAGAGTTAGACTACACAGAAAGCATAATAAATCAACTGCTTACAGACTCATATCAAAAAGCTTAATAGAGAGCGGCAAATGAAAATTAAGTTGCATCTGGTGGCATGCTTCATAAGTGGCAAGTTAGTTGATGTACTTCAATTGTATAGCTGCAGCTGGTGGTGGCCTTTTAAGTCAGGCTCTAACACTTATTTTAGTATATGTATGGCCCAACCATTATTTTATTTGCCACTTCCATCCACACACATCTTTCCCATACCACGCACTTTTCTCTGGTGCAATTTTGGTAAACTCACTAGCTCACCCTAGCCAAAAATGAGTAACAAACTCAGTCTCTGGAAAGCTTCTTTGAAAAACAGTGGAAAACACAATGATGACACAGTGGAAGTGGAAAATTCTAAGAGTATCAAAAAAAAAAAAAAAGAAAGATGCACTTAAAAGAAAATATCAAGAAAAAATATCCCACTTAAATTATGGGTTTATTCCAAGAGGTGATTCACATTTCCTAAGCCCACCTTGTATCATATGTGGTGCCTGTCTATCCACGGAAGGTGTAGAACCTTCAGAACTGCTTCAAAAGATAAAAACAAGAAGACAAAGAGCAGAAACAATAGGGCCACCACTCCATCAGATGTTTCTGCACTGAAAGCATCATTCTTAGTGGCTAACCATATTGTAAAGCTAAGCCCTTTACTATTTAATAATTAATCCTATTTGCTAAAAGGATATTTATAGTGAACTTTTAGGAGAGGCTACAGTTCAAGAAGTGACATGTGCTCTTTTTTCATCTAGCACCATAACTAGACAAACTGATGAAACAGCAGAAAACACTGAGGATTTTGAGAGAGGATTAATGAATCACTGTGATATACAACATGAGTTGACAAGTCTACCAGCAAAGGCAACAAAGCTTGCTTTGGTGAAATATATTTTTCGTGGTGATTTGAATGAAGATATCTTATGTGCACTTTTGTTGCCAAACAACTTGGAAGCTGCAGAACTATTAGTCTTTCAATTATTCCATATCAGGAAAACTGAACTGGTCATTTACTGTCGGTATATGCATGGATGGAACAGTTCCATGACTGGACAGATTTCTGGATTCACTACTTGTGTCGCAGGAGTCACCTCTGAATGTGAATCTGTGCACTATGTCATCCATAGAGACATGTTGGCTATCTAAAAAGAAGTCACCCAAACTAGACAATGTTTTGCAGAATATGATTAAAATTGTTGGTTACTTTAAAGTACATGCTGTTAGCTCTCATCTGTTCATGCAGTTCTGTGAGTAGGCTAATGCAGGGCACACATTTTTTCTCTTATATTCAGAAATGAGATGGCTTTCAAAAGGTAGATCACTAGCCAGAGTTTTTGAGTTACAAGAGTTATTCCAGAGATTTCTTTGTAAAAAGCCACCACTGGCAATACATTTCAACTTGCCTACTTAGGTGACACATTCAAATTGCTCAACGAACACAATCTGCTACTTCAGAAAAGAATAATTGTATTCAAGTCAGCAGATAAAGTGACTACATACAGAGCCTAGCTGGAATAGAAGTAAATGTAGGAATTTTTGACATTTTAACATTAGCAGAGATTTTTTTTTTTAAAGAAACAGATAAAGCCTACTTTAACCCAGTAGGCTCATGATCACCTATTTCAGCTTTAAAAGGGATTTGTGCATTACTTTCCAAACACACAATACCACTCAACTGGGAAGGAATGGATCTGTGACCATTTGTGAGTAAGCCACATGAATAGACTGTCCATGATAGAAGAGAAACAACTGCTTGAGATTACAAATGACAGTGACCTCAAAAGTATGTTTGGGACAACTTCAAATCTCCGTATGTTCTGGATCAGGTATAGCAAAATATCCTGAGACTGACACAAAAGAAGTTTTCATTTTCATTTCCAGTGAAAAACATGTTTCCATTTCCAATGTGAAATCTTTGTGAAGCAGTGTTTCTGCAGTGACAGCAACCAAAATGAGATTATGGAGTAGACTGAACATAAACAACAGACTTTGGCTGTCAAAGTGTCCTATCACCCCAGATGGGACTAATTGCAGGAGAACAAACTCAGAGCTCCCATTGATTCTGCATTATGGTAAGCTGTATAATTATTTCATTATATATTATAAGGTAATAATAGAAATAAAGCACATGATAAATATAATGTGCTTGAATAATCCTGAAACTATATATAAAGAACACAAAAAATCAGGCCCTCCAAACATAAAGACCCAATTAAAAAACAGGCATCTGAAATGGACAGACATTTCTCAGACAAAGAAGAAAAAGCAGCAAATAAGTATATGAAAAAATGTTCAACATCACTGGTCATTGATGGAAACAACACTGAGATTTCACCTCACCACAATGAAAGACTGCAATCAAGAAATCAACCAATAACAAATGTTGGTTGGGTTGTGGGGAGAAAGGAACCCTTCTCCTTTGTTGGTGGGAGTGCAGACTGGTGCAACTACTGTGGAAATCAATAGGAGACACATCAAAGAACTAGGATTAGAGATTCCATATGACCCAGCTATCCCTCTGCTGGGTATCTTTCCAAAAGTATTAAAAGAATCATACCACAGTGATATATGTACACACATGTTTACAGCAGCACAGATTATAATAGCTAAAACTTGGAAACAGCCCATTTGCCCATCAGTTGGAGACTGGATAAAGAAGATGTGGTTTTTCTATAAAATGTAGTCCTACTCAGCATAAAGAATGAGAAACTAGAGTCATTCATAGGAAAATGGATGCATATTGAGGTCATGCTCTTAAGTGAAATGAATAAGATACACATGTGTAAATACTGAATAGTTTCCTGAGTGTGAAAAAACAAGTGTAAATAAGATCCAAATTGTATAACTGACAGTATGAAATAGGAAGAAAAGGTGTAGGGGAGTGGTAAGGGTAAAGAAAAGCAAATAAGGGAAGAGAAATAATATGAAAAAATGGAAACAGTCTTTGTAAATAGGGGGAGGGGGGTAAAGCGAGTGTAGGGTATGGGGAAAAATGAGAACCAAGTTCTGTCATGTAAAGGTACAACATCCCAATGATAAATGTAACTGTACTGTATACTTAAAAAGTACCAATAAACTCAGTGGAAAAAAATAAAAGAGTAAAACACGAAGAAATGATATTTTCATGGATTGACATGTGCCATTATTATGTAACATAAGACAAGAAGTCCTTATTTCTATTTTATTATGTAATAGAACACATACATTCAAATAGCTACCAAATTAACCCAGGATTCAGGGTGGCATGGTCAAAGCTGGCGCACAGTTCTCTTTTTATCTTTTAACCTCCAAACCCTAATTTCTCATGAAGGAATAGGTTACTGTCATGACAAAATATGTGCTAAGCATTTTAAATGTCTCATCTGATTTATACATTACAACAAGCCTTAGAGGTAGTAATGTGGGGTGGTGGTTAAGATTCAATAATCAGGTTCATGAAAGCTAGGAAGTTTCAGAATGACATTTTGAACTTGAAGTGTTCAAAGAGGCAGGGTTTCTGTCACTAAGATGAGCTGTTCATACTCAGTGATCTCAGGCTGTTGACTATAAGTCACAGGGAACCATTAGTTATGGCAAAGGGTCTACAAATCTGTATATGCATATTCTATAGGCCAAATATAGGAGAAAGCCATATAATGTGTATATATATA